>NC_137954.1:43495772-44053272 GCF_963924665.1 Micromys minutus | reverse complement strand
GATATGACATAATGGAAAAAAAATGTTGGGGAACTTTCCGGGCCACGGAGACTGGGGTGGGGGGCTGGGTGACCGCCATCAGGACTCAGGACTTGCCTGTAGAAGGCGGAGCTCCTAGAACAACCCCAAGAATGCTTTGCGACCTGAGCCTACAGTGAGTCTACCACACACTCCCACCATTTATACCAGGAGGGAACATCAGGAACTCTCAAAGGGCAGATACACGGTGCTCTCTGGAAACCGCGGGTACTTTCCATCCCAGAGATAGGGCCATGTCACTGCCATCAGGATTCATGACATGTCTGCAGACAGCTCAGCTTTCAGAACAGCCTCACAAGCACTCTCCCACGAGTCCCCTAGAGAGAGCTGGGTCCCTGCCATCAGGAGTCAGGATCTGCCCACAGAAGGCTGAGCACCCAGAACAGCCTCACAAGCGCTCTTCCACCCCAGCACATGAAGACAAAACCTAGTCACTGCCATCAGAACTCACTGCCTGCCTGCAAAGAGCCGAATACTCAGAAACAATCTCTTTCCTGAGCCCACTGGCCCTCAGACCCACAGGAGATCCAAGCTCCAGTCAGAGACAACAAAATCACCTATAATCACAGATAACAAGATGACAAGAGGAAAGCCAAAGAACCTAAGCAACGGAAACCAAGACAACCTGGCAACGTCAGAACCAAGCTCTTCCACCACAGCAAGTAGTGGATTTTCAAACACACCAGAAAAATAAGACACTGAACGGAGACACAGTGAAACTAGCAGAGGTTAGGAATCAACTGGAATTAACAGACAACTATGGGACATTTCATCCAAAAACAAAAGAATATACTTTCTTCTCACCACCTCACAGTACCTTCTCCAAAATTAACCATATAGTCAGTCATGAAACAGGCCTCAACTAATACAAGATCAAAATATTCCCATGCCTCCTATCAGATCGCCATGGACTAAGGCTGGTCTTTAATAACAAAAACAACAAAAAACCCACATACACATGAAAGCTGAACAATGCCCTGCTCAAAGATAGCTTGGTCAAGGAAGAAATAAAGAAATCAAGAATTTTTTTTAGAATTTAACAAAAATGACACCACTACATACCCAAACTTATGGGATGCAATGAAAGCAGTACTGAGAAGACAACTCATAGTTCTGAGTGCCTCCAAAAAGAAACTGGAGAGAGCATACACTAGCTACTTGACAGCACAGCTGAAAACACTAGAACAAAAAGTAGCAGTTATACCCAAGAGGAGTAGACAGCAGGAAATAATCAAACACAGAGAAAATATCAAATAAGTAGAAACAAAAAGAAGTATACAATGAATTAACAAAAGCAGGAGATTTTTTTTTTTGAGAAAATCAACAAGATCAAGAAATCTTTAGCAAGACTAACTAGGAGACACTGAAAGAGTTTTCAAATTAAAAATATCAGAAATAAAACAGGAGACATAACTGAGAAAAATTTAAGAGATCATCAGATCCTACTATAGAAGCCTATTCTCAACAAAACTGTAAAATCTAGAGAAAATGGACAATTTTTTTAAACAGATACGAGGTACCAAAGTTAAATTAGAATTAGATAAACCATCTAAATAGTCCCATAACAACTAAAGAAATAGAAGCAGTCATCAAAAACCTCCCAAGCAAAAAATCCGAGGACAAGCGGAATTCAGTGAAGAATTCTATCAGACGTTCATAGAAGACCTAATACCAATACTTTCCAAAATATTCCACAAAATATAAACAGAAGGAATCTTATCCAGCTCATTCTACAATTCTACAATTATGCTCATACCTAATCCACACAAAGACCCTATAAAAAATAGAACTTCGACCAATTTCCTCAAAAATATCGATGCAAAAATAATAAAATCCTTGCAAACAGAATCCAAGCACACCTCAAAGCAATTATTCATTATGATCAAGTAGGCTTCACCCAAAGATGCAGAAATGGTTCTGTATATGGAAATCCATCAATGTAATCCATTTAAACAAACTCAAAGAATAAAAACCACATGATCATCTCACTAGATGCTGAGAAATCATTTAACAAAATTCAACACCCCTTCATGTTAAAAGACTTGGAAAGATCAGAAATCCAAGACTCAAAACTAAACATAGTAAAAGCAATATACAGTAAACCATTATTATTGAAGTAAACTTGAAGGAATTCCACTAAAATCTGAGAAAAAGCTGCCCACTCTCCCCCTACTTATCTGATATAGTATTGGAAGTCTTTGCCAGAGCAATTATACAAGAAAACAATGTCAAAGAGATATAAGTTGAAAAAGAATATGTCAAAATATCCATATTTGTTGATAATATAATAGTATACTAAAGTGACTCCAAAAATTCCACTAGAGAACTCCTACAGCTGATAAACAACTTCAGTGGCTGGTTATAAAATTAACTCAAAAGAATCAGTAGCCTTCCTCTACTCAAAGGATAAATATGCTGAGAAAGAATTTAGGGCAAAGACACCCTTCATTATTGGCACACCAATATGAAATACCTTGGTGTGAGCCTAACTAAGCAAGTAAAATATCTGTATGACAAAAACTGCAGATCTCTGAAGGAGGAAATTGAAGAAGATCTCAGCCTTTGGATAGATCTCCCAAGGTCATGGACAGGAAGGATCAACAATATAAAAATGGCCATCTTACCAAAGGCAATCTACAGATTCAATGCAATCCCCATGGAAATTTTAATTCAATTTTTCACAGAGTTGAAAAGAGCAATTTGCAAATTCATCTGGAATAACAAAAACCCTAGAATAGTGAAATCTATTATCAAATATAAAAGAACTTCCAAGGGAGTCACATTCCCTGACCTCAGGCTATATTACAAAGAAATTATGATAAAAAGCTGCATGATTTTGGTATAAAGATAGGCAGGTAGATCAATGAAACAGAGATGAAGACCCAAAAAAATGAACCCACATACCTATGTTCACCTGATCTTTGACAAAGTAGCTAAAATTATTTAATGGCAAAAGGACAGCCTCTTCAACAAATGGTGTTGGTTCAACTTGCCTTTAGCCTGCAGAAAAATGCAAGTTTATTCTTTCTTATTTACTTGTACAAAACTCCAGTCCAAATGGATGAAAGACCTTCACATAAAACCAAATACAATGAAACTTTTAGAAGAGAAAATATGGAAGAGCATAGAACACATAGGCACAGGGGAAATTTTCCTGAACAGAACACCAAGGCTTTTGCTCTAAGATCAAGAATTGACAAATGGTACCTCATGAAAATGCAAAGTTTCTGTAAGCCTAAGGACACTATTAAGAAGACAAAATGTCAGCCAATGGATTGAGAAAGGATCTTTACCAATCCTACATCTGATAGAGGGCTAATATCCAATATATACAAAAAACACAAAAAATAAGACTCCAGAGAATCAAATAACCCTATTGTAAAATGGGGTACATAGCTAAAGAAAGAATTCTCAACTGGGGAGTACTGAATGGCTGACAAGTAATTAAAGAAATGCTCAACATTCCTAGTCATCAGGGAAATGCAAATCAAAACCACCTTGAGATTCTAGCTCATAGCAGTCAGAATAGTTAAGATCAAAACTGAGATGACAGCAGATGCAGGCAAGGATGCAGAGAAAGAGGAATACCCCTCCACTCTTGGTGGGGTTTTAAGCTGGGACAATCACTCTGGAAATCTGTTTGGTGGTTTCTCATAAAATTGGACATACTACTACCTAAAGACCCAGTCATTTCACTCCTGGACATACACTCCAAAGATGCTCCAACATATAACAAGGACATATGCTCCACTATGTTAATAGCAACCTTATTTTTAATTACCAGAAGTTGGAAAGAACCCAGATGTCCTTCAACAGAAAAATAGATATAGAAATTGTGGTACATTTATATTATGAATTACTACTCAGCTATTAGAAACAAAGACTTTATGAAAATCCTAGGCAAATTGATGGAACTAGTGACTATCATTCTGAGTGAGGTAACCTATCCTGAGTGAGGTGACCCATTCACAAAAGAACACACATTGTATGTAGTCACTGATAAGTGATTACTAGCTCCACAAAGCTCTGAATACCCTCCAAACAATTCTCAGACCTTATGAATCTCACAAAGAAGGAAGGCCAAAATGTGGATACCTTGGTCCTTCTTAGAAGGAAGAACAAAACACTCATGGGAGGAAATGCAATGCCAAATATAGGAACAGGGATTGAAAAAAAGATCACTCAGAGGCTTCCTCACCTGGGGATCCACCCCATCTACAGCCACCAAATCTATGTACTATTGCTGATTCCAAGATATTCTTACTGGCAGGAACCAGATAGAAATACCTTCTCAGGGTTTCTGCCAGACTCATACAGATACAGCTGAGAATGCTTGCAGCTAACCATTTGACTGATCAAAGGGACCCCAATGAGGGTGCTAAAGAAAGGACTGAAGGAGCTGGAAGTGGTTGCAAGCTCATGGGAAGAACAACCAATCAACCTCCCCACAACACCCATGGACTAAAACACCAAACACTGAGGACACACTGAGAGACCCATGGCTTGAGTTGCATATGTAACTCAAGATGGCATTGTATGGCATCAATGTGAAAAGAGGCCTTTGGTTCAGGGAGAGCATGATTTCCCAATGTAGGGGAATGCCAAGGCAATGCATTGAAGAGGGTGACTACGAGCAAGTGTACCTTTGTGAAGACAAATGGAGGAGGAGGGGGAATAAGATATGGGTTAAGGAAATGGATTACATTTCCAATGTAAACACAGAGAGTAATAATAAAAATAAATTTAAAAAATCTTGGGGAAGGGTGTGGACTCTGAGAATTTAAAGTTAAAGTAAATTTTTTATTTATTTTTATACATATAAAGTTTATATTTGTAATTCGATTAAGACCTTTTATAAATTTACTTTTTAAAAAAAAAATGTATTCCCCTTCTGGTCCACCCTGCTTCTGTTCCACATCCTATACCTACCTCCTCTCTGCCTCCAAGAGGATGGCCCCAGCCCACCTACACTAAGGATATTTCCATTCCATCTACCCTATCCACCACATCAGACCTCTAAACTTCCTGGGGCCCAAGTTTCTCTAGGGTTAGGTGCATCTTCTCTGACTAAACCCGACCTGTAAGTCCTCTCCTGTGTATGCATTGGGGGACTCCCTGCTGGTGTATGCTGCCTGGCAAGTGATCCAGTGTCTGAGAGATCTCAGGGGTCCCGGTTAATTGAGATTGTTGGTCCTCCTCATCAGCTTCCTCTAGCTTTTCCCTAATTCAACCACAGGCGTCAGCAGCCTCTGTTGATTGGTTGGGTTCAAATTTTTGCACCTTCTGCTTTCAGCTGATTGTTGGGTCTTTCAGAGGACAGTCATGATAGGTTCCTTTTTGTGAGTGTTCCACAGCCTCAGTAATGGTTGTCAGGGCTTGGGTCCTCCTCTTGAACTGGATCCCCTTTTGGTCCTGTCCCTGGACATTTTTTTTCCTTAGGGTCTTCTCCATTTTCATCCCTTCAGTCCCATATCATGTTCCTTCAGACAGGAAAAATTTTAGGTCAGAGGTTTGCCTGTGGGATAACAATCCCATCCCTCACTTGAAGCCCTGTCATTCTGCTGGAGGGTCTACAAGTTCCCCCTATCTGTTATAGGACATTTCATGTAGGGTTCATCCCCCACCCCTTTGCGTTCTGAGGGTATCTTACTTCCAAGTACTTTAATGCATTCTGGAGTGTCCTCCAAACCTCCTACCTCCTGAGGTCTCCTGTTTCCATTTTTTCTGCTGGCCCTCAAAGTTTCAGCCATTTCCCCCCACCCAATACCAGATCATGTTCCCTTCTCCCTTTCCTATCCCCCTTTTCTCCCAGGTCACTCCTTTACTCTCTGCTTGTGGTTGCTTTTTCCTCCCTCTCAAGTGGAATGATATGTCCTCACTTGTTGAGACCTTCAGCTTGTTGACCTTTTTATGAGCTCTGTGGACTGTAACTTGGGTATTGTATACTTTGTTTGTTTATTATTTATTTATTTATTTATTTATTTATTTATTTATTTATATTTTGGCTAATATACACTATTACTGAGTCCATACCATGCAAGATTATTTTTAAGATAAATAATAAAGTAATTAGCCTTTATTTGTAATTGCATCCTGCCAGTAGAACTGGTTGAGAAAATATTTTGCTTTTTAAACTTTGTAGCTTTTTACTAAGTTACTTAAAGATGCATTTGAATGGACCCTTGGGAATAATTTGGGTCTTTTCACCTGTAATATGTAAAATATTTAATTAAGTAACAATATGATATTGGGAACATTGTGTGCTTTTGTCATTGTGGTTTTGTTTTTTGTTTGTTTCTTGTTTTATACACATTTATTACAATCATTCACTTGAAGAAAAACTATATTTTTTATAATGCTTGAAAGGTTATGCTGAGATATACAATTTCAAGTGGAAAAATTAAAGTTGCTAGAGCTTGTGGAGCCTTGCTTATTCTACTAAGTGTGTGTGTGTGTGTGTGTGTGTGTGTGTGTGTGTGTGTGTTCCAATCCTTTCTGCCAGCTCCAGAGAATTAACTTTTATTCCCTCGGAGAGTCTGCTGTGTGATTAATTGCCAACTCCATGTACTTGACCTATTGAAGCACCTTTGGCTAATCTTTTTTTCTTTCTGTATGTATGTTTGTATGTTAGTGATTTTATGTACCATCTCACATGAAGATCAGATGACAGCTCAGGAAAGCAGGTTTGCTTTATCAACTATGTAGGTCTCAGGTACTCAAATCAAGTTTTCAGATTTGGTAGTAGGTGCTTTTTCTTACACGAGTCAGTTCCATCTAGTGCCAAGGATCAGAAATTACTGCCGAAGAGACAGTGGGAAAAATTCAGTAAATGAACAATGGTGATACATGCTGTGAAATTCTATCTTCTGGATAGAAAATGGCTGCTACATATATGCACCCACAACAGCTGTGATTATCTATGCAAGACTTTTGTGAGGTCGGGCCAGCCAAAGGACCTACTTTGATGAGATTGAGGAGCTATTGGCAGGTGACAACACGTGGGGAAAAGCAGAATAACTTTCACAAAGGTTGTGGACCCTGCCAGTTTTTCCATGATCCTACTGATGTCCCATACGTATGTAAATATGTAAAGAACTAATTGAACTTACAGGTAAAGCAAAATTTGGAGAGGAAGGTATTCCAACATACAGAAAGGATGGGCAGAGAAAATGGAAAATATATACAATCATTTTTCTCCTCTCTCACAGAGTATGTACATATATAATTCCTAAAACAAAAAGAAAACAAACAAATAAACAAAAAAGAAGGAGAAAATGATGTGTATGTTATACGGGTACTCCTCATGGTAACACAGTTCTAGGCAAAGTGTATAAGAGTACAAGCAACAGTCCATGAACGCTGAGAACCAAGGGACATTTATCATCATCTTGAGTAATGTTTTCCCCCCTTGAACCTGTTTTTTAACACACATAAACTTAGTTTTGTTAGTACTTTGTTCTAAAAAGTGTTTCTTTTGACATAAGATACAATCTTATCTTATTCAGTGGGGTTCTTAGTTTGAATCATATAATCTGTTTTTCCTGTTCCTACGGGCACAGGAGAGGTTAAGTTGTTCTGGTTGAGATGAACAGAGTAACAAAGAATATACAGATGAAGATGCTAAAAGAAAGAACCACTGATTCTCAAATTCTTTCCTGCTGCAGCTGCTAGTCTTTAGGAGATTTGTTTGTGAGAATTTCATTGGTGAGAG
Source organism: Micromys minutus (assembly GCF_963924665.1). NCBI lineage: Eukaryota > Metazoa > Chordata > Mammalia > Rodentia > Muridae > Micromys > Micromys minutus. The sequence continues at coordinate 44,045,522 of NC_137954.1, read as the reverse complement.
TTGTATTTACTGCTATTTTGAAAGTGTCAACAGCAATAGGAAACTGTGACAATATTGACAGATAGAAAATAAACTGTTATGGGAAAGAAAAATACGGAGAATGGTATATGCATTTAAAAATGTACTTATACTCTGAGGATTGCAGGATTCTTTGCTTAAACAAATCATAATAATTCTTTTATATTTTCTACTGAATATAATATTAATTTCTACTGAAATTAAACAAGTATTTCTTTAATACTGTGCAAAGGCTTAATCTATAGATTAAAAACCATTTAGTCGTTGTTTTGACATAAGCATATGCTCTTTCACTAGGAAAAATACGTATAAAGTGTTTGCATTCTTAGTCTGTTAATGGTTATTTAATGTACTTGATTTTCTCAATAACATTCTCAGAGTGCTTAGCTAAAGTTATTTCTTATGTATCACTTAAATATACATTAGAGTTTGAGCCTGTTTCTGACAACTTTCTGACTTGCTCAGTAAGAAAAGAACCTACAAGGAAGTCACACCAGTCTGATGGTTTGTATTTTTCAATTCTGTGACTTTGACTTTTATAGATGACCTGTGGAGGCCATTCTTGATTTTTAATATGACTGTATCTGACAGTTAGTAAAACTCAAGCATCTGAGTGAACTTGTAAGGGATTCTTATATATTAAGTCATTTGAAAGAGTGAAACCACTGTTAAATCCACATCTGTTGAGATGGAAAGAGCCACCTCTAATTTGGGGCACACCTGGCAGTTGCCCATATCAAACATAGAGAAAGTAAGCATATGTTCCTTGCCTGTTTTCCCTCACTTCCTAGTGGCAAAGTAATTCTTTCACTGGTATGAGAACCACTTTGTAGGATTCTAAAATGTACTGGAGAGCAGTTAAAACCTCAAGAAATATGAACAACTACTTAATTCATGGACTTTTCATTGGTAGTCAGTCATTATTAGATTGGCTGGACTGTAGTCTTTAAACCAACATAACAAATTAGTTTTATATGTGTATGTATAGTTATATATATATATATATATATATATATATATATATATATATATGTAAGTTTGTGTACACACACACATGCACCTTTATGTATTCATTATATATTCATAACATATATGTATACATGATTCTATCAATTTTATTTCTTTAGAGAACACACAATATCCTCTCAATTAATAAAAAATTAATATGATATTACACATGATAACATGTGGCATAAGGCCAAGAATTCTTAAAGTTTAAAGACAAGACAAAATTAGTGTACTGTCAAAATGCATCTGAATTGAAAAATATTTTAAGTCTTTATCATTTTGATTCTTAAATAATGAGATTTGGATTAAAGAAACCAAAATCTACATGGCAGCCATCACAACAGTTAAGAATGTTTCCAGCTGAAATAAAGATTTAATCTCTCTACTACTCAGGATTCCTGGTATTCTAATTACTTTTTTATGATACCCTGATTGAAAACTGAAGGATGGTTTTTAAGTACAGAATAAAGAGTTTTAATTAAAAATATCAAATATGTTCACTTTGGTTTTTAAAAGTATTGTCTATGATTTTTTTTGTTTCTCATGCCTTTTTTCTTATTAATTTTTTTTATATTCTATTAAGAAAATGTAAGTTACTATGTTTCCCCTGATCAGGTTCCTAAAGTTCTCCAAAGCAACAGCACATTCCATTGCTTTTATGTAAAACTTTACATTTAGGAAAAAAGCCACTCATACATTTGTAAACATATGTATACCAGTTAATTTTTCTTATATAAAAACAATTTTTATATCATATGTCAAAAATATATGAGTTATTATAGAATGCACTACTAATCAGAACATGATTTGTCTTAATATAAATTGCTCATTTTATGTGAATGTCCATCAGGACTTTTGGCCATAGGAAAGGGTTAGAGATTGTTTGGGGGGAAAGCTGAGTTTAAAACCAAAATCTAAGTGATTTTTGATTAGTTGTAAATCACTCCACAATGGCTCTACTGCCATTTATAAAATTTTGAAAAATCCAGACTACATACAAACCTAAGCCAGAAATAGTCAGTGTTTACAATGCTTAGAGAATATAGTCCCTTTCTGTGCCAGCCCATTTCTGTTTATTAAATTCTTTCCTGGCTAGCTCCCCTGCAGTGAACAACTCACTATGAAAGCAGGCACTTGCATGGCACAGTTGGAGGCCAAGCATAACAGGATTTCAGAACCACAAACATTCTACAATTTCCTGTAATTTCCCCACATGCTTTCTTAAGAATGCTAAGACTTCCATTGTTGCCATTCACGTGTGTGCAGCTTCTGATTAATTATACTACTTAAAACACTGTTTGAAAAACCTGAGTCATAATAATAGCAATAACTAGAGTGGATAAAAGGGTTTTCCTCCCACAGAGCTGGAAATAAGATATTTAGAGCTCATTGAATGAGTATATTGACAAAATTTGTTGACTCATTCTATAGAGGTGTACTAATTAATTTTCATTACAATTAGTTTAATAAATTGCTTCCCAAGATACTGCAGATAGCATCACAATAACCTGGTTTCTTTATTTGATGACATTTGTTTTTTTTTTTTTACTTTTATTTTTTTGATTAAAAATACATATTCAAGGTGGTAGATGCCTATAACTTAAGTTCTTGAAAGGTAAGGGCTGGCAGGTCAAGTGTTTAGAAGAGCTAGGCTTGGAGCATAAGAAGTTCAAGAAAAATTTATAATAAAAAAGATATTGGGGTGATAATTAATTAACTACAATAAAATTTTAAAAGTTGTTTGTACCAAATAATAATGGGTCATTTCAATTTTAAATTTTTTAATGGAAAAGGAATGTATAATATGAATTATTTGTAAGTGAAAATAGAAAAATAGCACAAAGTCTCTAGATTTTTTTCTTCCAATAATTGAATTTATGTTTACAATGTTGAATATATTTTGAAGCTCACAAGTAACCGGCATATTTAGAAGACCTATAGCTCATATTTATTAAGAAATATACAACTTTTCTAACCATAAAAGGGTGAGAAACTGATTTTTGTTATTTTCAGAGAACTGAAGTATGAGAGTAAAATATTTTATTACAGTCAACTAAAAGGTGAACAGAGAAATAAAGCCAATGTGATGTGTCTATTCCGGGCCCAGGGTTAGAGTCAGATTGATAAGCAATATTGGTTAACTTGATGAGTTGGTATAGAAAAATTTTTATCTGGCATCAAGCATGTTCTGGCAAGAGATTATATACCCAGGTGTGTGATCTGTCTGGAATGCAGACACGACACACATATTTAATTCCTCTGTCAAGAATACAATACACCCTCAGTGTACACATTACAGGTAAAATTATTTTGTAGAAAAAAGCAGCCATGTTTGATAGTGATGCCTAATTGAAGAACAGACAAAGTAAATCATGAAAAGATTTGACATATCAGAGATAGAATCTATTAATTTCTCACTTTGCAGAACAGGAAAAAACTTAAATTAAAAAACCATTTCTATCTATCTATCTATCTACCTATAAATAGATAGATGGTATAGATATAGATATAGATATAGATGATACAGATAGATATAGATATAGATATAGATATAGAGATAAAGATAGAGATAGAGATAGAGATATAGATGATATAGATATAGATGATTAGATATAGATATAGATAGAGATAGAGATAGAGATAGAGATAGATAGATAGAGATAGAGATAGACATAGACAAAGAGATAGACATAGACATAGACATAGACATAGACATAGACATAGACATAGACATAGACATAGACATAGACATAGACATAGACATAGACATAGACATAGATATAGATATAGATATAGATGGAAGGGGGCAGAAAGGAAGAGTGAGGCAGAGACAGAGAGAAATGAAGAAAGAGAGACAGAGAGAGTTACCTGTATAGTTTTACAAAAACAGGATGCAGGTGAAGAAAGAATGAGTCAGAGAATAAAAATGAGCCAGATTAGTACAGATTGCCAGAATAAGTTTAAATTCAAGCAGATCAATTCAGTCAGCAGCTGAGAGAAGCCAGTTTGAACCACTCAGGTAGGAAAGGAGTTTGAGCCAGATTAGCTTATTTGTACCTACCATTCAGAGTTCAGAAAGAACTAGAACAGGTGAGCTTATTCAGCGGCAAACCTCTGAAATGACAGTGGCAACTGTTGAATAAGTCACCTTCACAAATGGGCATAAGCTGGCAGTAACCGGGCATGAGAAGGTAACAGTCAGGAAGTCATAGACTGAGAGATACCCCACATTGCTTGGTCTGTTTTCTAGAAAATCATACTATCTGCATTTAAATTAATAAATGAACATTCAAAGATGGGTTTAAGTGAACTATTCTGCCAGTAGTCAATGGGGGATTAGAAAGCCATGCCAGACCTGAACAAGCAAACTAAATCCGTATGTTCATACCAACCCACTGAGTTGCAGGCAGGACAAAGAGCAAAATTCACATCTTTGTTCTGACACAGGCAAATTTCTCAATAACAGCTGGGATATATTCTGTATCATGAAATACCATGTCAAAAGATGAGAGAAGAGAAATCACATAACATTTATTCCTAAACAAAAGTGTAATCTAAGAAAAATTATGGAAAGAAAGCTGAAAAATCACCAAATATTGTGAGTATTCATAGCATGAAACTAACCTTATGTACTTTAAGTTAAACAAGTATAAAAATAGAATTAGGACTTTTTTTCTTTGTGGTTAAGCTAGAATATAAGTTAGGTAGATATTTTTACCATAACATTGATATTTCTATACAGTAAGCATGACCTAAATTTATATATTCAAACTTATATGTAGAGAAATGAAGATAAGAAATATAAGCAACACTATGAGAAAAGGTTAAAATTATAGTAACCATTGACAATATTTGAAATCAAGAAAACACTGTAAATTAATAAAAAAAAACAAATTAACTAATACAAAATAGTCTTGAGGCAGGAAACATGTATACAATAATCAGTTCCATAAAGAAAAACAAATTGTCAGTGTTTTTCCCAATAACACTGAAAACTTAACATTGGATGGCATGGATACCTGCATTTCACCAATTTGATGATTTACAATTTGAATGATCAATTTCCTAAAAGATGGATACAACCACATTTGCAAGGATAGTAAGATATGCCTAAACCCACAATCTTATCACAAACTTATCAATCAGTCATATTTTAAAGAGGAAAGTACTAGGCCCACTTATTAAACTGTATAGAGTGATTTTTAAACAAAACATAAGTTTAGAAAAAGATTTAAAATCTAAAATCACAAATCCATGGCACTTTCTCAATACTAAGGGAGGAAAGCTTAATTATAAAACAAAAATTGACTGAATATATAAAAAAACATGAAGACTTAATCTTAAATATTATGAACACTTCAGGGGAGGCATGAAGGTTCTTGTATCCTTGGATCATCAGAGAAATCAGGAATGTTAACATGCAGAATTGTTCTTCAAACATAGGACATAAAACCTGTTTTTCTACTCACGAACCTCAGAATTAGGATGAGTAATATCCTAGTTTCTGCATTATCTGTTGGTCAAGGCCAACAAATGGAACCAGAGATGGTTGGTAGTCTATGTGGTACTTTTATTATATACATAACCAGAAGATCCCACTAGCTGTTACAAGGATCACAGGTGACTAACAGCCCAAATGACCTCTGAGATATCTGCATGACTGAGACCACCCCTGACCCTTCTCTTTGGACCCTGAAGCTAAGGCAGGTAGTATATTTCTAGAACCCATATTATTTGAAGAAATGACACATACTTTGAGCTACATTGTAATGTAATTACAGATAAGGTTAGGAGGGAAAAATGCTCATGCCAATTATATGTAACAAATCAAAGGTTACAATTGTAGCTATTTTTTAGAAGTTGTTTCAATGTACATATCATTGCTCTATTTCTGACATACACTGCAGCTGCCTTGAAGTCCCTAAGCAGTTAGGAACTATCTGAGACTTAGATTCTTCTGCTTCCACTCCCTAAGAGAGGATTCAGGCATGTTGTGCCACATCTGGTTTTATACCTTATTAGGGTTGAACTTGGGACATTTTTCGTGCTAGGCAAATGTTCTTTTGTCTGAGCTATATATATTTAACTGTCCAATATGGAACTATTCATCCATTGAGTGCCAGTGTCCCTACATATATATTTTCTTCTTCCTTTTGATGAGAAAATCAGAAAAAGTACCCCTGATATTGTATTCAAACAGACCTTTGTTTTTAACATTATTCATTAAAATAAGCTAAGGCCCCTTGAAGAGATAATGGATTCCAGGCTTGAATCAGCAAATACATGTAATGAGCTACACCTAGTTCACTGATGAAGATAATCAAAGGAAACAAACAAAAATAACTTTTGATGTGGTTTTATCTAATGGATAAACAAACTCTCGATATTCAGTTCTGAAACATTTTCTAGCAATAAATGAAAACAAACACTTGCATCCATACTTACATGAAAACGCCTTTTATATCAAAATAGAATTAGACCTGTAAACTTCTCACTTGTAAAATCATTTTATATTTAATAGTAAATAGAAGAAAAGAAAAAATCCAGACATAAAAGCTTTTTATACAGGTGTTCCTAGCACAATGAGGATGACTCTAACTTCTCGTCCTTTGAAACACAGTGTTCTAAGTACAACTTCATTGTGTTTTTGAGATAAATAATTTGAAACTTGGAAACACTCCTGATTGTGTCAGAATTTAATACTATAAGCAATCTCTGTTGGGCCTCACCACAGAGCTCAATGGGCTTAACTTGCACATTATGGAGACGCTTGATTAGTCACAATAAATAATTGCAACTTCATGCCATGGGTGGCATGAAGAAGAAAATTGCAATAAAAGCTTAAGTTGGAACATGGACTTTGTTATCAGTAATACATTTGTATTGGCTCCCTTTTTAGAGCAGATTTACCATATTAAGTCACTTAATTTAACATTAGTAATAGAAAAGTATAGACTTCTAGATTGTCCTGAAGCTGTTTGTATTCTAATGTTAATTCCACTTCCCCAAGAAGGGCTGCCCAGTTTTGTACTCAAGAGGTAACTACCTGAACTTTCCCATTTTAGTTAGTAAAATAATGGAAAGCTAGTGACTGTGCAGAGCGAGGGAGGTGGAGAGAAGGGAGGTCAAAGAGATCAGAGGATGAGAGGTTAGAGTTTGGGGAGAGGTCCTGGCAAGATGGAGGTTTCCGAGGACCAGCTAGACCTACTTGGGATTGACTGGTGTTAAATAGCTGTGAACATTAAGGATTTTATAGGTCTAGTATAGAAGGGCAGTTTATATATTTGTTTATTTGACATTGTCTTGTTGTGTAGAGGGTTTGTGGATTGACGGTGGAATATATAAACCTGTATAAAAAGCTATTGGACTGTAGAGTTGTTTTTGTGGGATTTTGGGGTACAGAAAAAGCCCGGGACCGAGACAGAGAACAGGTGGTAGAAAACTGCCAAAGGAAGGGAGGTGTGCTATCAGAGGGAGATCCGGGTGGGGGTTTGGACTGGGTGTGCTGCTTGGTATTAGGGCCGGGCCTGAGGAGTGAGACCTCAGGGCCAGTAAAAAGATAAAACCATATATATATAAAGATAAAACCATATATATATATATATATATACTGCAATATAGACTCAGTATATATTGGAATTCTATTTCAATATTAATATTTCTGTAAATACAATTGGTTCTATTTTATGCCTGTTAAAATATACACAGCCAATTCAAATCAATAAAAAGAAAGGATTTTTGCTTCCATTGTTACGACTAGTCTTGCATTCTATAGGAATGAAATTGGTCATGGAAAAGTATGCTGCAGCATATCTAGAAATTATCCCCCAGTGAAATCAAATGAAGTGTTATGCACAGGAAGGAAGAATGACAACAGAAATCATACTGACGGATATTTGAAGTGAATTAGAGTTTGCCAGTGACGGGGCAAAGAAGAGTGTGGTAGTTATTGCATAGAAAGGGTACTGACTATGGAATTGTTCTCAAATTTGACTGTATTAATAACCATATGCTCAATCTACAGTTCTTTTTAACTTTGCAAGACATTGCCATGGTGTATTTTATCATAAGAACTCATAATTGCTTTGCTATAAAAATCTTATTAAAATTTCATATGTTCTGGATTTTATAAATATTGAAAACAAACTGAAGCTAATGAAAGTAAGTAAATTACAAGTCAGTTGGTAAAATCATTACAAGAAGAAATTATTTAAAGTAAACACAGTAGAAGATATGGGTAAATGTGTGCAAGGGAAAGTAATTATTAGATTATTTATAACTTTGTGAAATAAAAGACAAGTAGATAAATAGAAGAAGAAGGTCAGAAAAAATGTGCAAGGTAGAGTCAGTGGACAAAATCTATGTAAAAGTTAAACAATTGGTTTTAAAGCCAAAACAACACACAGATATTACAAAAGAAAGAAACAAGGCAATATTCCAGAGTGATAATAAGAAACAGAAAAACTAGATCATATCAATTTTAAGTACAGTAGTGGTTGTGGATTCTCTGCTAACAACCATTAATTCACTAGTGCCAAGGTACCCAGTGCTATACAGGGTTTCCCTCTTGTTAAATGGGTCCAAAGACCCAATAGAGATTCGTTAGTTATTTAAACAGTATTCATGTCACTCCAGCACCTTTAGTCCTTATACCCCAAAATAAGAGTTGTCTTCACCCCAATTAAGGAAACATAACAAATCATAAGGCAAATTTATGGAGCCTGCCCCAATAAATATATCCTTACCAAAACAGAAATAAATAAATAAACGTACACTCAGCAACAACAACAACCAGCTCAGGAAACATTTCAGAAGTGAGATCAGGAAGTTTATAAGACCCAGACAGACTTGGAGTTTTCTATGAGATTCTATTTTCTAGTAACATCAGAAACTAAAACCAGAAGGTCTCACCAACATAACTCCCAAATGGACGCAAGCAAGGTTGTCATCAATGGATTTGTCAGTGCGTATCAAAGTGCATTCTGGAGTATTTGATGTGTATATCTATTGGAAGTGGGCTCTATAACTCTGCATTTTGATTGATAATGGTTTTCTGTAATGTTCTGTGTCTATTGTATGAAGTTTTATTAAGTATGGGGACTTTATTTTTATTAAACAACTTTATTTTACAAAACAAAGATAAATGTAGAGATTTTAAACATTTTTTGCTTAAAATTATACATTTTTGTCAGTACTTTTTTTCCTGATTTTAACATAGTTTTTACATAAAAATATATGAATATATTTTTTAGTCAGTACTTGATTTTTTTCAAGGTTTGATAGTATGCCTTGAAAACTTAATAGTTACAATGAGCATAAAGTACTTGTAAAACAAAATGTAACATGGAAATAGTTGAAGTTTTCTTGTTTTGTAAATATTTTTTTTGTTTTGTTTTGTTTTCTTTATTTCTTGGACATCATGCAGTCTGTGAGTTGTTTCAGGGTGAGTGAAAGCCTCTGGGGTTAGCATCCCACTATCAGTGACTGCATATTAGGTCTGTTCTTTTGTGACTGGGTTATCTCACTCAGAATGATATTCTCTAGATGCAGCCATTCTCTTAAGAATTTGGTTAATTCATTGTTTCTGGTGGCTGAGTAGTATTCCATTGTGTATATGTACCACAATTTTTGTATCCGTTCATCTTCTGAAGGACATCTGAGTTCATTCCAGCTTCTGGCTGTTATAAATAGAGCAGCTATGAACATTGTGGTGCATATATCTTTGTTGTGTATTAAAGTGTCTCTGGGGAATATGCCCAGAAATGGAATAGTTGGGTCTTCAGGTAGTACTATATCCAATTTTCTGAGGTATCGCCAGACAGATTTCCAGAGTGGTTGTATTAGCTTGCAATCCCACCAACAGTGGAGAAGTGTTCCTCTGTAACCGCAACCTCGCCAGCATCTGCTGTCATCTGAGTTTTGGATCTTGGCCAATCTGACTGGTGTGAGGTGGAATCGCAGGGTTGTTTTGATTTGCATTTTCCTGATGGCTAAGGATGTCAAGCACTTCCACAGATGTTTCTCGGCCATTCGGTGTTCCTCAACTGAAAACATATTGTTTAGCTCTGTACCCCATTTTTTAACAGGGTTATTTGATTCTCTGGTGTCTAGCTTTTTGAATTCCTTGTACACCTTGGATATAGGCCTCTATCTGATGTGGTATTGGTAAAGATCTTTTCCCATTCTGTTGGTTGCCTTTTTGTTTTCTTGACAATGTCCTTAGCCTTACAGAAACTTTGAAATCTCATTAATTCCCATTTGTTAATCTTTGACCTAAGAGCTTGAGCCATTGGTGTTTTGTTCAGAAAATATTCTCCTTGCCTATGTGTTCTAAGGTTTTCCCTACTTTCTCATCTAATAGTTTCAGTGTATCTGGTTTAATGTGGAGATCTTTGATCCACTTACACTTGAGCTTTGTACAAGAAGATAAGAAAGGGTCTATTTTCATTCTTTTGCATGCTGAGTGCCAGTTGGACCAACACCATTTGTTGAAGAGGCTGTCCTTTTTCCATTGAATGTTTACTGCTCCTTTGTCAAAAATCAGGTGACCATATACATGAGGGCTCATTTCTGGATCTTCTATTCTATTCCATTGATCCACATGCCTATTTCTGTAAAAGTACCATGCAGTTTTTAGCACAATTGCCTTGTAATATAGTTTGAGGTCAGAAATAGTGATTCCCTCAAATTTCTTTTGTTGTTGAGGATGGATTTCGCTATTCTAGGTCTTTTGTTATTCCATATGAAATTGCACATTGATCTTTCCATTTCCATGAAGAACTGGGTTGGAATTTTGATAGATATTGCACTGAATATGTAGACTGCTTTTGGTATGATGGCCATTTTTAAGATGTTGATTTTTCTACGCCATGAGCATGGGAGATCTTTCCATTTTCTGAGATCCTCCTCAATTTCTTTCTTTAGAGGTTTGAAGTTCTTGTCATACAGGTCCTTCACTTGCTTAGTTAGGGTCACACCAAGGTATTTCATAGTTTTTGTGACGATTGTGAAGGGTACCTTTTCCCTAATTTCTTTCTCCACATATTTGTCCTTTGAGTATAAGAAAGCTACTGATTTGTTTGAGTTAATTTTGTATCCAGCCACTTTGCTGAACATGTTTATCAGCTGTAGGAGTTCTCTGGTGGAATTTTTGGGGTCACTCAAGTACACTATCATGTCATCGGCAAAGAGTGATGTTTTTATCTCTTCCTTTCTGCTTTGTATCTCCTTGATCTCCTTTTGCTGTCTAATTGCTCTAGCCAGGACTTCCAGTACTTCGTTGAATAGGTAGGAGGAGAGTGGGCAGCCTTGTCGAGTCCCTGATTTTAGTGGGATTGCTTCAAGTTTTTCGCCATTAAGTTTGATGTTGGCTGTTGGTTTGCTGTATATTGCTTTTATTATGTTTAAGTATGGTACTTAGATTCCTGTTCTTTCCAGGACTGGGGTGTTGGATTTTGTCGAAAGTTTTCTCAGTGTCTAGTGAGATGACAATGTGATTTTGATCTTTTAGTTTGTTTATATGGTGGATTACGTTGATGGATTTCCTTATGTTAAACCTTCCCTGCATCCCAGGGATGAAGCCTACTTGGTCATGATGAATGATCGTTTTGATGTGTTCTTGGTTTCTGTTTGCAAGGATTTTGTTGAGTATTTTTTCATCAATGTTCATAAGTGAGATAGGTCTGAAGTTCTCTTTCCTTGTAGGATCTTTGTGTGGTTTAAGTATGAGGGTTATTGTAGCCTCAAAAAATGAGTTGTGTAATATTCCATCTGATTCTATCTTTTGGAATATTTTGGCGAATATTGGTGTTATATCCCCAATAAATGTCTGATAAAATTCTGCACTGAACCCATCTGGACCTGGGCTTTTTTTGTTTGGGAGGCTTTTGATGACTTCTTCTATTTCTTTAGGTGTTATAGGGTTATTTATATGGTTTACTTAGTCCTGGTTTAACTTTGGGATCTTGTGTCTCTCTAGGAATTTGTCCATTTCCTCCAGATTTTCCAATTTTGTAGTAGGATCTGATGATTTCTTGAATTTCCTCAGTTTCAGTTGTTATGTCGCCACTTTCCTTTCTGATATTGTTAATATGGATACTCTCTCTTTGCCCTCTAGTTAGTCTGGCTAGGGGTTTATCAATCTTGTTGATTTTCTCAAAGAACCAAATCTTGGTTTTGTTGATTTTTTCAATGGTTCTTTTTGTTTCTATTTGGTCTATTTCTGCTCTTATTTTGATTATTTCTTTTCATCTACTCTTTTTGGGTACATCTGCTTCCTTTTTTTCTAGGGCTTTTATCTGTGCTGTCAGGTTGCTGATGTAAGCTCTCTCCAGTTTCTTTTTGGAAGCACTTAGGTCTATGAGTTTTCCTCTCAATACTGCTTTCATTGCATCCCATAGGTTTGGGTATGTTGTGTTTTCGTTTGCGTTGAATTCTAAAAAATCCTTAATTTCTTTCTTTATTTCTTCTTTCACCCTTCTATCCTTTAACAGAGCGTTGTTTACTTTCTATGTGTATGTGGGCTTTTTGTTGTCTTTGTTGTTGTTAAAGACCAATGGTACACCATGGTGATCTGAGAGGATGCATGGGAGTATTTCATTCTTCTTATATCGATGGAGGCTCGTTCTTTGTCCAATTATGTGGTCAATTTTCGAGAAGGTGCCATGGGGTGGTGAAAAGAAGGTGTATTCTTTTACTTTAGGATAATATGTTCTGTATATATCTATTAATTCTAGTTGGTTTAAAGTGTCTGCTAGTTTTGCAGTGTCCTTGTTCAGTTTCTGTTTCCATGATCTGTCCATTGGTGAGAGTTGGGTATTAAAGTCTCCCACTATTATTGTGTGGGGTGAAATGTATTTTTTGAGCTTTAGTAGGGTTTCTTTTATGAATGTGGGTGCTTTTTTATTTGGAGCATATATGTTAATGATTGAGAGTTCCTCCTGACAGATTTCCCCAGTAATGAGTAAAAAGTGTCCTTCCTTATCTTTTTTGATAACTTTTGGTTGGAAATTTACTTTATTCGATATTAGAATAGCCACTCCAGCTTGCTTCTTGGAGCTGTTTGCTTGGAAGTTTTTTTCTCACCCTTTTACTCTGAGATAGTGTCTTTCTCTGTCTCTGAGATGATTTTCCTTTATGCAGCAAAAGGCTGGATTTTGTTTATGTATCCAGTCTGATAGTCTATGTCTCCTTATTGGGGAGTTGAGTCCATTTATGTTAATAGATATCAAGGAATAGTTGTTTCTGTTTCCTGCCATTATTGCTTTTCTGGGTTGAGTTGTGTCTGTGTTTTTTTCTTCTTTAGTTTTCTTGTTTAGGAGTTTTCTTGTTTTTACTAGGCAGTATTTTTCCTTATTGTATTGGGTTTCCCACCTATAATTCGTTGTAGTGCTGGGTTTGTGGTCAGATATTGTGTAAATTTTGATTTTCTTGAAATATCTTTATCTCTCCATCGATGGTGATAGATAGTTTTGCTGGGTATAGCAGCTTGGGCTGGAACTTGTGCTCTCTTAGGGTGTGCATGATGTCTGTCCAGGCTCTTCTAGCTTTCATAGTCTCTGTTGAGAAATCGGGTGTGAGTCTGATTGACCTGCCTTTATATGTTACTTGACCTTTTTCCCTTACTGCTTTTAGTATTCTTTCTTTGCTTTGGGCACTTGATGTTTTTACTATTATGTGTCCGGATGTATTTCTTTTCTGGTCCAACCGATTTGGAGTTCTGAAGGCTTCTTTTATGCTCGTGGTCATCTCATTCTTGAGGGTAGGGAAGTTTTTTTCCACGATTTTGTTGAAGATATTTACTGTGCCTCTTAGTTGATACTCTTCTCCCTCTTCTATTCCTATTATTCTTAGGTTTGGTCCTCTCATTGTTTCTTGGATTTCCTGGACATTTTGTGTTAGGAGCTTTTTGTTATTTGCATCTTCTCTGGCTGTTTTGTCTATGTTTGCAATGTTGTCTTCTGCCCCCGAGATTCTCTCTTCGATCTCTTGTAGTCTATTGGAAATGCTTGCTTCTGTGACTTTTTTTTTTTTTTTTTTTTTTTTTGTTGTTCTGCCTCTAGGGTTATCTCTTTTAGTGTTTTCTTTATTGTGTCAATTTCCGTTTTAATTGGGGACTTTATTTTTTATAAGAATAAATATCTGTAATGTAGGGAGTGGTCATGTTTGTTTAATTAAACTGTAAATATGGTACTTCACCAACTGTGAGTAACTGGCTAGATATTCAGGACGGAGCATGGTTTCCTCATGTTAATTGCTTATTAAAGCCAATGAGAGTTGTTAGTTACCATCAAAGTAAGTGTGTCACTATTGCACTTTTGGGAGTTATTGTTCTGTGTTCTTCATTGCTGTGGCTCTTCACTGTCATATCTGGGTATAAATGGTGGCTGCTTCCTTTCTTTTAAAGTTGGGTTGGTGTCTTTTAGTTTCATAAAAGTTAGTCCTCAAGGGGCAAGAATTCAGGTCACTTCAAGTTCAATGACTCTGTGTCAAATATGTATGATGTCTTTAAGAATATGGATTTATTTTCTATCTCTTAGAGGTAACCAAATCCAACAGCATTAAATTATTTCTCTAAAATAAATAAATGTAAATAAATAAATAAATAAATAAATAAATAAATAGTTGCCACACAGATGTGAATCTCACTATAGAAGAGAAGTGCAAAGGTAGAAAATGTAAAATTTATTAGCTAGGACATAAAAAATTTACAATTATGTGTCAATCATCAGTGATCTGAAAAGAATCTTTTTCAAATTTTGTAAAATTTTATATATTGTTATAATGTGGGTATCACTCTTGAATTTGAATAAGTTTTTTCATCGATTTCATTATTTTGACTGGGCTAAGAAATAATGGACAATAGGAAATAATAATAAGTAAGTATCCATCATTTGTATACTGACATAAGTTTTAATCAGTTGTGGAGAGAATAATGAAGAGCCACTGAAATGTCTCAGTAAATATGCTTAATTCTAAAGATTATGGCACAGTTTTATTACCCGAACCAGCATGGGAAAATGAGATATTAAACTTTTCTATGTTGTTCTCTGATCCCTACATATTTATGATAGTAGATAAGCCATCTTATTTAATTTTTAGTTATGTAAAAGACATTGTGATCAAGAAAATCTATAGAATAAAAATATATACATGGCAGCTTAGAGTTTTAAAGTATGAATCCATGACCATCATTATGAGAAACCTGATAGCAAACAGGAAGCATGGTGCTATAGCTGCTGATAAAAGCTCACATCTCAAATCTACAATCATAGAACAAAAAGAAAACAAACGGGGAATGACATATGCTTTTAAATCCTTCATGTACACCTCAGTGATACACTTCCCACATCAAAGCCACACCTACTAATCCTTCCATAACAGTTCTACATCTAGGAAGGAAACATTCAACTATATGAATGTAGCGAGCCCATTCTCATTCAAACCAATTAATTAATTAATTAATTAATTAATTAATTAATGTAATTTTAACCTGAAAAAGCTTTGGTGTATGTTTATTTTAGGATCATTTGGAGTTCTGTCACTTCTGTAGAGTTGGTGAGACCTGGGAGGATGGAACTGATAAATGTAGCAAACAGAATTCTCAAGCAACTACAAAATTTATTTTGAGCTTTAGATAATTTACTCTCTGAGGACTAAGAAGAATCACATGAGTAAAGTGTATAATCACAAAGACAAGCTGCACATGTCAAAACCTAAGTTTCCATAGAAGTATATAAGTAAATAACAACAGGCATCTTTAATCAACCATCTAAAGCAATCCTACTTCTGTCCACTACATGTCAAAGAAGCATGAAATTATATTCTAAAAACAATTTATATTTTGAGAAAATTGAGAACACAAGACTCTAGTTTTATATTTTTGTAATTTTTTTTATAAGCATTCAGAATTTTCCTCACATGACTCTAATGCCTCCAGCTATGGAAATGACAAGATGTTCTCTCTGTCATGTTCAGAGGAATAGCAGAAAAAATAATAGCTGTGTTTAGGTCAATAATAAAGTCACTCAAGAGTTTATAGATTTGCTACACTTTTTGTTTTTTGATGCATAAGAAACAGTGATTATGTTGTATATAAAATGTGTTGGAAAATATTGACTCTTGTGAAAATGTTTTTCCACAATAAATAAATATAAATAGATGTTTGTCAAGTGAGAAAACAGAGTATGCCAAATAGCATATTTTAAATAATAAACTTATGGAATGAGAAAATCTAGTTGTTGAAAAAAATAGGTCTAAAATATTACACACAACTACTGTACATGGCTTTTCTCTTACATGGGGTAAAGGATCTGAAAAGAAGAATAAAATAAATTCCCAAATGAGGGTTGTAAGCAAGCTCAAAGGTAAGGAAAATTATTTTGCTCATCAACTATCTCAACAGTGTGTATCAAAAAGTAATATTTCCCAGAGTGGTAGCCAAGATTGTGAATTCGTTTTGCTTTATCTAACCCGTAGATAATAATATCATTCCATGACTATTTCAGATATAATGAATGTCCTCCTACAAGATTTTGATTATAAAACTTAAAATTGGATTTTTTTTTTTGCTTAAAGAGACAAATAATAGCAAATTAATAAATTGCTTTTCCAAATTAGTTATGTATTCATTTTCTTTGCTACATTGCAGTGAATAGCAAATAGCCCTAAAAACAGATTGTTGTTTGTAATCCATTTAAAGCACTGATAAAAATCAAGCTTTATATTTTCCATTTTTTATGAACTCCTTCTATATTTCCACATATTTTTGTTGAGAAAACTAAAATACATATTGCAAGGAGCTTCATTAATAGAGTTATCAACCCTTTGTATCAACTAGTGTTAATATTTTACTGTATCTTGAAACACTTGGAAGAGTAAGTTCTCATCTACTCTGTTTGGGAGCTGTGGCTAAACTTTCTTTTCATCATTATCATGATACACCCAGAGATTTGAATTGTTTAAGTTTGTAGTTACAAGATAACTCACATCAATATTAATTTTTTTCCAATAAATAGGCAATAATCAACCTTCAAGTCACTTTACAATGCACACTGTTTTTAGGACTATGGGAGTCTGTACAACACGGCTGCATTTCCAGAACAAGCAACGTGAGCAAGAAAGAACTATAGCAATCCTGCCATGTAAGACCAATGACCTTGTTCAGAGGTGCCATGGACATAGCTTAACTATTTCATGTGCTATTTTCCAATTGTGAGCTAATTTGAGGAATGCTGAGTCTAAATTTAAAATTCCAAAGAAACAGTGTCAAAGAATTTATGAAGAAATTGTAAGACTGGTAATTTTGTCTTTCATATATGATGATTAGAGTCCTCAGAGGCATTAATAATTCGAGTAGTTTAAAATGTCACGTTAAAAACCTGACAATGGGAAAGAGCACACCTACTGTAAGGTTATAGCCTTATTCAGACTCAGTGCATTGCTAGGTTGTCTCGTTAGATAATGTAGATGGTACCTTAAATGTGGTTTGGGAAAATGTTTTCTTCCCCTAACCTTTATCTTTTTGTGCATATAATATTTTTATCAAGTAATAAGCATTATGCTGGCACTTCTATATGTGTATTCAAGGCATTTTCATTGTTGGAATATATCCTAACAATTATTTCTTTTTTCTTCATTCTTAATTTCTTAGTTTTTGAAAATATTTCTTATTTATTCTTTAATCTTTTTTTTTTTTACACTCCAGACTTTAAACCTCTCCTGATTCATTCTCAGACTGTACCACATTCCATCCACTCCTCCCCATATCTCCAAGAGGATGTCCCCATCACTTTACTCGAACCCCATACAACCCCACTTCCTGTGGCCCCAAGTCTCTCTAGATTTAGGTGCATCTTCTCTGATTAAGTCCAAGCCCAGCAGTCCTCTGCTGTACATGTGTTGGGGGCCTCATATCAGCTGGTGTAAGTTGCCTGATAGGTGGCTCAGTGCCTGAGAGATCACAGGGGTCCAGGTTAGTTGAGACTGGTGGTCTTTGTACCCAGTTGTTCTGTGCCTCTGCTTCTAGCTTGTTCTAGCTTTTTCCAAATTCAACCATAGGACTCACAAAATTTTGTCCATTGGTTGGGTGTAAGTATCTCATGTGACTCTTTTTTTCCCAATTTTTTATTAGATACTCTCTGTATTTATATTTGAAATGTTATTTCCTTCCCTTACCCCGCTTCCATCTCCCCTCCCCTTCTACTCATCTTTACAAAGGTGCACGTGATCCTAGTTACCCTCTCCACCTCATTGCCTTGCCATTCACCTAGACTGAGAAAACATGCCCTCCCTGGACCAAAGACCTCTTCTCACATTGATGCCATACACTGCTATATTCAGCTACATATGCACCTGAATCCACAGTTCTCTCAATGTGGGCTCAATGGTTGGTGTTTTAGTCCACAGGAGTATTGGACAGTTTGGTTTGTTGATAATGTTGTTCTTCCCATGAGGTTGCAACCACTCCCAGCTCCTTCAGTCCTTTCTCTAGCACCTTCATTGGGGTCCCTGTGTTCAGTCTGATCATTAGCTGCACGTATGCTCAGCTGTATCTGTATGACTCTGGCAGAGTGCCTGAATAGGCATCTCTATCTGGTTTCTGACAGAAAGTACTTCCTGGCATCAGCAATAGTGCTTGGGTTTGGTAGCTGCATATGGGGTGGTTCTCTGACAAAGTTTTTGTAAGGCAAAGAACACTGTCAAGAAAACAAAATGGCAGACAACAGATTGGGAAAATATCTTTACCAATCATACATCTGATAGAGGGCTAATATCCAGTATATACAAAGAATTTAAGAAATTATACTCCAGAGAATCAAACAATCCTATTAAAAATGGGGTAAAGAGCTAAACAAAGAATTCTCAACTCAGGAATAATGAATGGCTAAGAAGAATCTAAAGAAATGCTCATGTATAGTCATTGGGAAAATCCAAATCAAAACAACCCTGAGATTCCGTCTTATACTAGTCAGAATGGGTAAGATAAAAAACTCAAATGACAGCTGATGCTGGTGAGGATGTGGAGAAAGAGGAACACTCCTCCACTGCTCGTGGAGTTTTAAGCTGGTACAACCACTCTGGAAATCAGTCTGGCAGTTCCTTAGAAAATTGTACATAGAACTTCTTGAATACCCACCTATTCTACTCCTGGGAATATACCCCAAAGAAGCTACAACATTTAAAAGGGACACATGCTCCAGCATTTCTAAAGCAGCCTTATTTTTAATAACCAGAAGCTAGAAAGAACACATATGTCCTTTAACAGAGGAATGGATATAAAAATTGTGGAATATTTACACAATGTAGTACTATTCAGCTATTAGAAACAATGAGTTCATGAAATTCATAGGCAAATGGATGGAGCTAGAGACTATTATCCTGAGTGAAGTAACCCAGTCACAAAGAATATACATGGTATGCATTCACTGATAAGCACATACTAGTCCTAGAAAGCTCTGAATACCCAAGGAACAATTCACAGACTTTATGAAGGTCAAAAAGACAGAAGAACTAAAAGGGGATGCCTCAGTCCTTCTTAGAAGGGAGAGAGAATACTCTAAATCACTCACGGGAGGAAATAAAAAGTCAAATGGAGGTACAGGGATTGAATAAAACATCATTCAGAGGTTGCAACGGATTCTTTCAGTTGCTTGTTGGGTTTCTTACAGTGCAGTCATGACAGGCACCTATTTGTAAGCACACTATAACATCAGTATTACTGTCAGGTTTGGGACCTCTCCTTGAGATCTGAATTTGGGCATGTCACTGGACATCTTTTCCTAAGTCTGTTCCCTATTTTTGTCCCTGCTGTTCTTTCAGATGGGAATAATTCAGAAAAAAGGTAATAGATATATCTGAAGACTTTTGGTCATATACTCAAAAGATGTCCCACTATGCACAGGGCACATGTTCCACTATGTTCATAGCAGCCTTATATGTGATAGCCAAAAGCTGGAAACAACCCAGATTCCCCACAATGGAAGAATGGATACAGAAAATATGGTTCATTTACACAATGGAATACTGTTCAGATATTAAGAATGAGAATATTCTGAGCTTCGCAGGCAAATAGATAGAAGTAGAAAATATCATACCAGAGCCAAAAGGACATGAACAAAATGCACTAAGTAATTAGTGAATATTAGACAAAAAATGCAGAATACCCAGAATACAATCCATAGAACACAAGAAGGTTTACACGCTAAAGGATCCAAGTGAAGTTGCCTCAATCCCACTTGGGAGGGAGAGGAAAACAATCAGAGAAACAGAGGAGTGAGGGGCAACCTGGGTGGAAAAAGGAAACGGAAGGCAAGAGGGGAACATGATCAGGCATTCGGTAGGGGAAATGGGACTGAAGCCCTGAGGGACCACAGAAATATTGGAGACAGACAACCTTGGGAGGTTGAGGTCGGGAGACCCTCTAGAATGTGTCAGATACCTGGGAGGAGAGAGTCTCTCAGGAATCCAAGGGAGGACCTTGAATGAAATGCCTGACAGTGGAGAGAGGAAACTTGTGGGGTCCACCCTCAGTAGAAAGGAAATTAAATGGAGGGATGTGGTTGCCATCCTACAGTCAATAGTTAGATTCTTTTAAAGAATTAATCATATTGTATTTAAAAGAGTCAATGAAATTACAAATAATTTTACATAAATTTATAGGGAAAGTTTACAGGTAAACTTTTATTTTAGTAATTTTCTTTGGTCTCTTATTCCAAAACAAAATTTCTGGCTTTACATTTATGGTTGTTTTGAACCTTTGTACATATGCTAACTTTATTCTTGATAATTTGAAAAATCATGCTTTCGAATTGTCAGATTTGTTTTTTTTTTCTTGATTGGGTGTTCTTCATTTCTATGATTTCTTCTGTGTTTACTAATCTATGTAGCAGGTTTGCTACTAAAATTGTCAATATCAAAACCACTTTGTTGTATTTTTCTGAGAAGAAATATGCAGAAATTTTATGTTTTCTAAATGGGCAGAATTAGAGTGAAGATGCTGATAAATCAGTCTTATTTTCTCAAATAAAATGATAATGCCAGCTTTTCTCATGAACTGAGATTCTCTGTTCTCATGAATCCAGATTAAATAAGTAATGCATGTTGTTTTATATCTAGTATATGAGGATGTATTTCTATGGTATTAATAGAAACAACAAAACCGATGATTTTCAAATGAAATTACACCATGTAATTTTGTTTTCTTTGTGCCTAGGTTAAAGCGCATGCCATGTATGTTAAACGTGACTGTTATCAATTCCATTTTAGTGCCTGTAATATCATTAGTAATCTCATAAGATTTTAGTGATGTTTTTCATAACTGAAAACATAAAGCAGCTACCTATGGGCAAGCATAATTTGGAATTAGTAGTCTTTCTCTTACTGAAGTCTGATTTTAGTCAACCTAGGGAAGTGATGCAGGGTAAAGTTAATGAAACCTGACAATCTAGTCATTATCTTCTTCACATTTTTCACTATGTGAGTGTTTTGACAAGTTACCAAATTTTTCACTGTATCAGATTCCTCAGTTCATATATGAAGATAGCACTAGGGACTACAGCACAGAGGTCACGTGAGGATCAACTACCACTAAGTGCTACTGAGCTCTCTATGTGTTCTATTGCAATATTTTTTTTTAATAAAACTAACCTTTCCTCTTCAAGGTAATAAATGTAGGCAGAGATCATGACAGCATAAAAAAAGCAGTTTGGCTCTGCCAAAATATTCCCATAAAATTCACAGACACTATATTTTGTAAAATTATATAGTTTGAAACAATTTAATTTTTCTTACTACAATCTCCATAATTCCATGACACAACTGCAGTATATAAAGTTATTCCACTATTGAAAATTATTTGCTTTTCCTCCAAGTTCTTACTGACATAACAAAGTATATATATATATATATGGACAGCCAGGTCTCTTTAGAGAAACTCTGTTTCAAAACCAAACAAACAAACAAACAAAAAAATTAAAGCAAACCCAAAAGGTAAATAATATTCTAAAAAGACAGGTTATTTATTTCATATAGACTTTTTGTGTTAATAGAACAGTGTGTCTCTACTCATGCACAATACCTCTAACATTAAGTAAGTAGAAAATGACTTCCTTTTAAAATGAATTTTTAAATGCTTTGGATAACTCCTGGAGAATTAATTAAATTTAATACAAAAAGACAAATTCAGTTTTAACACTATTTTCCTCATATTCTCACAGATTTTAGAAAACAAACATTTTTTTTCTCAAAGGCTCCTTATACACGACTGGATATAGAGCATATAGATAATAAATTAATGCTTGTCACACAAGTATGATGATGTAAACCATTTCTTCAACACACATATAAAAAGCCAAACATGACAATAATATGCCTTGTCCTTAGATATCATTGGCCAGCCAACCTCACTAAGTTTCTCAGGTCAAAAAACCTGCTAGATGACACCTGTAGAAAAAAGTCAGTTATACTTTCTCATGAATACTAACAAATATGCAAACACACATGCAAAACTATATGCAGCTACATATACATCAAAACATAATCTGTCCCCGCACTTTTTAAAGTTAATAATAATCTAGACTGACTACAAGCCTAGTTTGAATACAATAGTGCTAAACTGCAAATCCCCAATATCCCACCTATGTTACATTAACCAAGAAAGCACTGCCCCTTATAGTCAAGAAAACGTAATTATCAGTTTGAATTGTCTACTACTTGCTCCCTGAGATTTCTTTTCTATATCTCGTGAATATATGCTGACTGAAGGCTATTGTGTGAATCTGACTCTATGTGAATGTTCCTGCATGACTATCTACCTTTGCTAACAACATCCTTGTTGTACCTTTTTATTAAACTGAAAAGAATTCATTTGGAGGGAATGAGGGCCACCTTAGAGAAACGTTAAACAGAGTATTTTTTCTTTTTTTTTATGTGAATATATTTTTTAGTCAGTACTTGATTTTTTCAAGGGCTTGACAGTATGCATTGAAAACCTAATAGTTACAATGAGCATAAAGTACATGCAAAACAAAACGCAACATGGAAATAGTCAAAGTATTCTTGTTTTGTAAATTTTTTTTTTTGTTTTGTTTTCTTTATTTCTTGGACTTCATGCAGTCTGTGAGTTGTTTCTGGGGGAGTGCAAGCCTCTGGGGTTAGCATCCCAATATCAGTGACTACATATTATGTCTGTTCTTTTGTGACTGGGTTATCTCACTCAGGATGATATTCTCTAGATGCAGCCATTTTCTTAAGAATTTGGTTAAGTCATTGTTTCTGGTGGCTGAGGAGTATTCCATTGTGTAAATGTACCACAATTTTGTATCTGTTCATCTTCTGAAGGACATCTGGGTTCTTTCCAGCTTCTGGCTATTATACATAGAGCCGCTATAAACATTGTGGTGCATATATCTTTGTTGTGTATTAAAATGTCTCTGGGGTATATGCCCAGAAGTGGAATAACTGGGTCTTCAGGTAGTACTATATCCAATTTTCTGAGGTATCGCCAGACAGATTTCCAGAGTGGTTGTGTTAGCTGCAACCCCAACAACAGTGGAGAAGTGTTCCTCTTTCTCCAAACCCTCGCCAGCATCTGCTGTCATCTGAGTTTTGGATCTTGGCCAATCTGTCTGGTGTGAGGTGGAATCTCAGGGTTGTTTTGATTTGCATTTCCCTGATGGCTAAGGATCTCCAGCACTTCCTCAGATGTTTCTTGGCCATTCGTGTTCCTCAACTGAAAATGTTTTATTTAGCTCTGTACCCCATTTTTAATAGGGTTATTTGATTCTCTGGTGTCTAGCTTTTTGAGTTACTTGTATACCTTGGATATTAGGCCTCTATCTGATGTGGTGTTGGTAAAGATCTTTTCCCATTCTGTTGGTTGCCGTTTTGTTTTCTTGAAAATGTCCTTAGTCTTACAGAAACTTTGCAATCTCATTAAGTCCCATTTGTTAATCTTTGACCTTAGAGCTTGAGCCATTGGTGTTTTGTTCAGCAAATTTTCTCCTGTGCCTAAGTGTTCTAAGGTTTTCTCTACTTTCTCATCTAATAGTTTCAGTTTATCTGGTTTAATGTGGAGATCTTTGATCCACTTACACTTGAGCTTTGTACAAGGAGATAAGAAAGGGTCTATTTTCATTCTTTTGCATGCTGAGTGCCAGTTGGACCAGCACCATTTTTTGAATAGGCTGTCCTTTTTCCATTGAAGGTTTAAGGATCCTTTGTCAAAAATCAGGTTACCATATACATGAGGGCTCATTTCTGGATTTTCTATTCTATTCCATTGATCCACATGCCTATTCTGTACCAGTACCATGCAGTTTTCAACACAATTGCCTTGTAGTATAGCTTGAGTTAAGGCATAGTGATTCCCGCAGATTTTTTTTTTTTTTTTTTTGTTATGGATGGATTTCGCTATTCTAGGTCTTTTGTTATTCCATATGAAATTTCACATTGATCTTTCCAATTCCTTGAAGAACTGGGTTGGAATTTTGATGGGGATTGCATTGAATCTGTAGATTGCTTTTGGTAGGATGGCCATTTTTAAAATGTTGATCTTTCCAATCCATGAGCATGGGAGATCTTTCTATTTTCTGAGATCCTCCTCCATTTCTTTGTTTAGAGTTTTGAAGTTCTTGTCGTACAGGTCCTTCACTTGTTTAGTTAGAGTCACACCAAGGTATTTCATAGTTTTTGTGACGATTGTGAAGGGTACCTTTTCCCTAATTTCTTTTTCCACATGTTTGTCCTTTGAGTATAGGAAGGCTACTGATTTGTTTGAGTTAATTTTGTATCCAGCCACTTTGCTGAACTTGTTTATCAGCTCTAGGAGTTCTTTGGTGGAATTTTTGGGGTCACTCACGTACACTATCATGTCATCGGCAAAGAGTGATGTTTTTATCTCTTCCTTTCCTATTTGTATCCCCTTGATTTCCTTTTGCTGTCTAATTGCTCCAGCCAGGACTTCCAGTACTATGTTGAATAGGTAGGGGGAGAGTTGGCAGCCTTGTCGAGTCCCTGATTTTAGTGGGATTGCTTCAAGTTTCTTGCCATTAAGTTTGATGTTGGCTGTTGGTTTGCTGTATATTGCTTTTATTATGTTTAGGTATGGACCTTGGATTCCTGTTCTTTCCAGGACTTTTAACATGAAGAAAGAATGACATTGGCTCCAACTCATCCCTACTGACCAAGAAAAAATTCTCTACAAATACCATTCTTCATCAAACAATATCATTAAATGTGTCATTGAGCACTTATGATAGATGCTCATTTGAGAAGATTGAATTTAAATTCTTTCCTGCTATCAGCAAATGATACAATGAATTCTTTGTTTTGTAACAGGGCATATACAAGTGTGTAACTTAAGATTACAGCTCTGCATTAGCTTAGTTTGTAAAAGTTGTTTCCATGGGAAATGAAATGCAAGTAAGGTTGACTATAATATTGTCCTCTGGAAAGTAGATTAAACAAATAGGCTGAGAACACAGAAGGTTAACAGTCTTGATGGATTTCAATATGTGTTATTAAATCTGACTGGTCAAGCAAAAGTTTTAGTCTCTTTGAGTGTAAGAGATATTTGCATATTACATAGCCATTACTAAACTTTAAAGGACAGTGTTAGCCTCTCCTCCTCCTCCTCCTCCTCCTCCTCCTCCCTCTTCTTATTAGATTCTCTTCTTTCCTTGTTGTTATTTATTTCTCCACCTTTCCTCTTCCTTCTCATCTTCCACTTTCTCCTTTTCCTTCTGGGAGCAGGTCAAACTGGTGAAGGAATGGACCTGGGAGGACTGGAGATTGTAAGCAGAGTTTATGATGTGAAATTCCCAAAACAATCCATAAAGATATTAAGGAAAAAAAACTTTTGATCTATGTTGATCTACATAGTTCTTCCATCAAGGATATGCTTGCTGCTCCTATTGCCTGGAGTGACATGATTGGCCAACACTTTTCTGAAGAAAGTTCAAGAGGGTATACAAAGCAACTAAGAAAATATGCTATACTATCTATCCACAACTTAAAATCAATTTTCTCCTTCTTGATAGCATTTTGTTATTCATATTTATACATATTCTTTGGTGACAAAAGTTAAGAACTTTTAATCATATTCTGTTGATATATAATTGTATACTAGGGAATATTGTCAGTCAAATAAGATGTGTACTAAAATTACATCATTGAATAAGAGAAAATATTTAACATTTACATAGAGTAACAGATATTGGGCAAACAATCATAAATTTTATTTCAACAATCTTTCAGGTTTTGTTTATTTTTTTATTCTTTAATTTTTTTGTACATGTCAGACTTCATCCTCTTTCTCATCTGTCCTCCAACTGCTTCTAATTCCACACCTTCTTCTGCATGTCTCCACCCCTTAATCCTACCCTACCAGGACTCCCCACCCCCTAGGGCCTCAAGTCTATCAGGGTTCGGTGCGTCTTCTCTCACTGAGGTAAGACCAGGCGGTCCTCTGCTGTATATGTGTCTGGACCTCATGTCAGCTGGTGTATGCTACTTGGATGATGGTTCAATGTCTGAGAGATCTTGGGGGTCCAGGTCAGTTGAAACTGCTGCTCTTCCCATGGTGCCACCCTTCTCCTCAGCTTCTTCCAACTTGTCCCCAATTCAAACACAGGAATTCCAGGCTTCTGTCTATTCATTATTTATTAGTATCTTAATCTGATTCTTTCAGCTTCTCGGAAGGCTTCTCTATGCTAGGCTCCTGTCTGCAAGCATACTGCAGTATCAGTGACAGTCTCAGGACCCCAGAACTTTCTTTGAGCTGGATCCCAATTTGGGCCTGTAACTGTACCTTCTTTTCCTCAGGTTCTTCTCCATTTTTTTGTCCCTGCAGTTCCATCAGACACTAATAGTTCTGGGTCAGATTTGACTGTGGAATGGCCACCCCATCCCTTCGTTTGATGCCCTGACACTCCACTGGAGGTGGGCTCTACAGGTTCCCTCCCCACTGTAGAGCACTTCATCCAACCTTTGAGTTCCAAGTCTCTCACCTCCCAGGTCTCCGGTACATTCTAGAGGGTCTGCTCGCCTCCTGCCGCCCAAGGTTGCCTGTTTCAATTCTTTCTGCTGGCCCTCAGAGCCTCAGTCCTGTCTCCCCATAATGCCTGATCATATTCTCCCTTTCCTCTCCTTGTCACTTCTTCTACGCAGGTGCCTCCCTCCCTCTTCCCCTGTTGACCGCTTTCTTTTCTCTCCCAGGTGGGATTGAGGCATCCTCTCTTGGGTCCTCCAGTTTGTTAATTTGAAATAAAGTTTTGTTTTACATGTACTTTATGCTTATTGTAACTAGTAAGATTTCAATGCATACTATCAAACCTTTAAAAAAATCAATTACTGACAAAAATATATTCATATAGTATTATGACAAAATGCCTTTACAAAACTGTACATGTATCTCTGCTTTTTAAAATAATGTTGTAAGAAAAAAAAGAAATAAAATTGTGTTGCAATTTAAACATACAGAATGAAAATATATGCTATCTAGAATGATGTAATATGAACATTTTTAACATATCTGGTATATAAAATCATTTAAAGTATTCATATTTCATGCAATAGAAATTTATATATGTATATAGGTAGGCATAAAAAATTATAATGCTATATATTTAAATATTAGTACTAGAAATGGGAATAAATATGGCCCACTTCATAGTAGTTTCTGAATATTATCTTGAAATAATGAAGTTTCTCTACATTTTGATGAGCTTTACCCATGTAATGACTTCTGGGAGTTATTGACATTAAACCACACTTGAATACAGAATTTCAGGTGATGATAATATGTCCTATTCTCCCTCGGAGACTTAAAAAAAAGTTTCTCCCAAGAGCTATTTTCCAGATTGAGTTTTTATTTTGGCTGTGTTATGATTTCATTCACTTAAAGCTTTCGTGTTCTTTTGACAGACAAGAAATGATTGAAATATATTCTTATAAACATTTATGGTTAGTTTTTTTTTTCAATTAGATGATCAAATAACAAAAATAAAAGTAGAAAATTAAAGCTATGGTCAAATTTTTGTAGGATGAAGAAACATTAAAGATGCCTGTAGTTAGTTGATTCTATATAGGAATGGATACCAACTTGAAGTCATTGCAAAACAGAGGAGATGTAATTTTTATGATTTATTAGTATATGGTCTATGCTGGTATAGGTACATTCAAATGTAGTTTTGCACATTAACCGCTTTGACAGACATGATTTACATATAAGAACTTAAAAAATGAACAGATAGCCATTTGTAACATTCAGAAATGTAATTGTGTTTCTGGTTGATGAAGCCCATATGTTTTCCATTTTAAATGAATAATTCATATGAAAGTGTTACCTATGAAATTTAAAAAGAAATACTTGCTGTATACCAGACTAGAAAATAAATAGGTATAAGATACACATGATAAATGTGGGTTAACTTGTTTTCTAAAAATAATGATTTCATAAAAATACACCCTTAAAAATGTTTATTTGATGATTTCGGTGGTACACACATTTAATTTCAGCACTCAGGAGTCCAAGGCTCATGGATACCCTTGAGTTCAATGCCAATCTGGTCTACAAAGTGAGTTCCAGGAGATCTATGACTACATAGAAGCACCCAGTGTCAAAAAATTATTGATTCACTTACATTATCTCAAAGTATAAAGTACAAGTAATAGTGCTAATTTACTTCATTTAATAAGAAAATATTCATATTGCTAATGTGGCCAAAGCAGATTAAAATGTTACTCATATTGATAGCATTCAAAATTCTTTTGGGCAGAACGTTATATGGGTATCTAAAGAGTCAGTGGGCCTGGGATAGTCTAGAGGCTCCTGTTTCAATGCATGTGACAGTTGAATGAAAACTGGGACAGCAATAAAATGTTACAATCACTTTACTCTGTATATTCCTTTGCAGGTATTATATGCAACTCTACCCAGAGGATCCCAGAACTCTTTCTGTCCTACAGTGATGTGTGCCTCTTCAGAAAACACAGATGCCACATGCAGTGTTATTAATAAAATGGGAGCCAATTATGACTAATATCTGCATGTGGGTGTATGTTCTGTACCAAATGTCCTTCCAGATGACTGGATGTAAAATGCTGACAGATGTTGTCCCCTTCATCAGTATGCCTTCAGCATATATGCACTTAAATTCATTAAGGGGTCGATTGTGCTACCTGGATGCTGTTTCCCCTCATGTTTCCTCCGTTCATGTAGGTCTCATAGTACTAAATGTCAGGAATAACAATAAGTACTATGTTTAGTATGTTAGGTCTTCTGTATTCCCAATCTCAAACATGTACTCCAGTCAGCACAGTAGAGAAGAACTCTCGGATGTTTGTTTCTTCACATAGTGTGTGTGTGTGTGTCTAATGGAAAGGACATTTTCTTCATTTAGTAATTATTTTGTTAGATATTCTCTGTATTTACATTTCAAATGTTATTCCCCACACTGCCATCTCCCCTCTTCCTCTACTTGTCTCCATGAACATGCAACCTCTCCCCATCATTCTCTCCACCTCAGTGCCTTGACATTGCCCTACATTGGAAAAATGCATGCTCACTACACCAAAAGTCTCCTCTCACATTGATGCTAGACAGTGCTATCCTCTGCTACATATACAACTGGAGTCATCAGTCTCTCCATATGGGCTCAATGGTTGGTGTTTTAGTTCATGGGAGTTGTGGAGGGTTTGGTTGGTTGCCTAATGTTGTTCTTCCCATGAGGTTACAAACCCTTATTGCTTCTTCAGTTCTTTCATTAGTACCTTCAATAGAGTCCCCAAGTTCAGTCCGATGGTTAGCTGCAAGCATGCTCAGATGTATCTGTATGACTCTGGCAGAGCTTCTGAGGAGGCATCCCTGTCTGGTTCCTGCTAGTAAGTACTTCTTGGTATCAGCAATAGTGCTTGGGTTTATTTGGTGCTTACGGCGTAGATCCCCAGGTGAGGCAGTCTCTAAATGCTTCTTACTTCAATCCCTGCTTCTCCATTTGTCCCTTTATTTCTTCCTGTGAACATTTTGTTCTTCCTTATAAAAAGTACTGAGGCATCTACTTTCTGGCCTTCCTTCTCTTTGAGCTTCATAAGTTCTGTGGATGATTTCTTGGGTATTCCGTGCTTTTTGGGCTAGTATCTGCTTATAAGTGAGTATATACCATGGAAGGACATTTTCTGATCATTGACAACGGATTACAAGACAACTCCCTATCCAGAGTCCCATAACATCCTTTTGCATCTATACTACTTTTTGCTCTTAGCTATTTCTTGATTTTATTTCTGGTTATTATATTTATTTACATTTAAAATGCTATTCTTATTTCCAGTCTCCCCTCCACAATTCCCTTATCCCCACCTCCCTCCCCTGCCTCTATCAGGGTGCTCCCTCACCTTTCTACCCACTCCTGCCTCAGTGGCCTAGTGTTCTCCTATCCTGGGTCATCAAGTCTCCATACAACTAAGGGGCTCCCCCTCCAAGTGATACATATCCAACTGGAGCCATGGGTACCAACTGTGTACTCTTTGGTTGGTGGTTTAGTCCCTGGGAGCTCTGGAGGTTCTGGTTGGTTGATATTGTTGTTCTTTCTGTGAGGTTGCAAACTCCTTCAGCTCCAACAGTTCTTGCCCTATCTTCCCTATTGTGGTCCTGCTCTCAGTCCAATGTTTGACTGTGTACGTCTGCATCTGTATTGGTCTGGCTTTGGCAGAGCCTCTCAGGGGACAGTTATAACTGACTCCTGTCATTAAACACTTCTTCACATCAGCAATAGTGTCTGGTTTTGTTGTCAGCAGATAGGATGGTTCACTAGATGGGACAGTCTATAGATGGCCTTTCCTTCAGTTTCTGCTTCACTCTTTGTCCCTGCTTTTCCATTTGACAGAAGGAATTCTTTTCTGGGTACAGGTTCAAAATGGAAGGAACCCATACCAGCACTCTTAGCTATTTCTTTAACATTGCTTTTATTTTTAATCAGTTTGACCTTGCTTTTTTTTATTATGAAGATGGTAAAAACAACCCATTCACAAATATGCAGATGATGAGGTAATTGAGATTAAGAGGTATGTCAAACAATAATAACAAAGAAAATAAGGCACAAATCTTGCTCTTGCATCCCTTTTGATTATTCCAGGACAGGAGGAAGCCCATTTTCACTGTCCAGTAATCCAGTGCCGTCACTTATACAGATAAAAACAGTCTCACTAAGTAACCCTATCTTACCATGTTGTCTGCCCCTGCAGGTTAATCTTTCATAATTGATTATCCCTAGGCTCTCAGAACTATTTTACATTATTATTTATACAATACTATCATTTGTGAAAACTTATTTATGAACACTCTGGGTTTATTCTTGCTGGTCTTTTAACTGGTTCTATATATACAATGCAGGGAATATAAAATTAAAATGTTATCACCAAAGTATAATGTATTGGTTATTAGTTTAATCCACATGTTTTAGTCACAAAACCTCAAAGAATAAAGGAGAGGTTTTCCTCCCTTCATTGGTCATAATAACACGTTTTATATATTAACCTCTAATGACATATTACATCAATTTATATATCTGTTTAGCAATCATTGGTAAACAGTTCACTGTGAACCGTATTATCTTAAGAGACAATATGATATAGTATTAGAAAGTTTTTGTTGTGTGACTACAAACTTTAAAACTTAAGCTAACACTTACTGTATGACCTTGGCAAGTTAATGAGATCTCTTGCTTTAGGATATTTTTAACATGTTTCCTCATGGTGTTATGTTAAAAAAAATTCAATGACTCTCATAAATCATAAGCAATTCACATACGGTACTCAAACAGTCCTCATGTTAAATAGTACAAATGAGCCAAATTAAAGTTTTATTAATCTCAGTAGTGAAACAGCATTGTTGCAAAGCCAGTCTGATGGTATGTCTTATTTAGTGCATTTACTTTTTACTTATGATTCAGAATTGGTTTTAATCCTTTCAAATGACCCAAGTTAATGTCATGTTTGAAAAATTGTACAAATATCCTGTTCTGCTACCCAAAGTCATATCCATTTTACTACATTGATGACAAAGTACTTCGGATCACCATGCTTGACAATATAAATGACAGTTCATTAGCCTCCATTTAAAATACATAGAATTTCTTTAATTTATTAGAACCATGCTTTCTCTTCTGTCAAGTAAAGTTGGAAAGCAATGGATTGTTAATTTCCAATTGAAGTTGAATAATCCATTTTTGTTTTTTTTTTTGCTTTATAAGCTATGTAAAGCAACTTTGTTCTTTGTTAAATATATGTCAATGAGGCCATCTGCCACGTGGAACAGTTGAGACTGTGCTGCAAGTAGCCTGGGCACAGAGAGGCTTCCGCTGAGCTCGAGAAAAGCACACCCCCCATTGGTTAAGGGGAGCAGGAACTCTGCAATAGGCACTTGGTTTCCACTCGCAGGGTCCATGCATGCAGAAAAAACTTTCAGGCCATCTGACACCAGGAACAGCGGAGATTCAGGGAAACAGACAAAGAAAATGAGAGAGATGAGAATGACTCAATGAGAACAAGACCATGTATTATCACAGACAACAAGATGGCAAGAGGAAAGCAAAAGAACTTACCCAATGGAAACAAAGACAACGTGGCAAGAACAGAACTCAGCTCTCCCATCTCAGCAAACAGTGGAATGCCAAACACTATAGAAAAAGAAGACTCAAACCTAAAATCATACCTCAAAATAATGATAGAAATCCTTAAACAAGAAAGGGTGAGAAAGTATAAAGAAATAGAAGCTTTTAAAGAGGAAACAAGAAAAACACTCAAAGAACTAGAGGAAAGCAGAACCAAAGAGATGAAGGAATTGAAGAAGGAACTTAAAATGAAGATGGAAACAATAAAGAAAACACTAAAAGAGACAGCTCTGGAAATAGAAAACCTAAAAAAGAAATCAGTAGTCACAGATGTAAGCATCTCCAACAGACCACAACAAGGAAAACACAGACAAAACAGTCAGAGAAGATGCAAAAGCCAAAAACCTTCTAACCCAAAATATCCAGGAGATCCAGTACACAATGAGAAGACCAAACTCAAGTATAATAGGAATAGAAGAAGACAAAGAATATCAACTAAGAGGCACAGTATATATCGTCAATAATATCATAGAAGAAAACTTCTCCACCCTTAAGAATGAAATGGCCATGAGCATTAAAAAAGCCTACAGAACTCCAAATAGAGTGAAAAAAAAAAAAAGAAATTCCTCCTGACACATAATATTCAAAATGACAATTTCCCAAAGCAAAGAAAGAATACTAAAATCAGTAAGAGAAAAAAGTCACGTAACATACAAAAGCAGACCAGTCAGAATCACACCCGACTTCTCAACAGAGACTATGAAAACTAGAAGAACCTGGACAGACATCATGCAGACCCTGAGAGAACACAAGTGTCAGCCTAAGCTACTACACCCAGCAAAACTCTCAGTCACCATAGATGGATAGAGCAAGAAATTCCAGGACAAAACTAAATTTACACAATATCTGACCACAAACCCAGTACTACAACGAATTATAGGTAAAAAAAAAAAAAAAAAAAAAAAAAAAACAAATACAAGGAGGGAAGCTACATCCTAGTAAAACCAAGAAAATAACCTAAGCAAGAAAAGCAAAAGAAGAGAGACACACAGGCACAATTCTACCTCTAAAAGCAAAAATAGCCGGAAACAACAACCATTATTCCTTAATATCTGTTAACATAAATGGACTCAATTCCCCAATACAAAGGCATAGGCTATCAGAACGGATACATAAACAGAATCCAGCATTTTGCTGCATACAGGAAACTCATCTCAGAGACAAAGAGACACTATCTCAGAGTAAAGGGTTGGGAAAAAATCCTCCCTATCCAACGGTCCCAAAAACAAGCTGGAGTGGCCATTCTATTATTGAATAAAGTAGATTTACAACCTAAAGTTATCAAAAAAGATAAGGAAGGACACTTTTTACTCTTTACATAGAGAAATTTTCAGGAGAAATTCTCAATCCGCAACATATAAGCTCCAAATACAAGAGAACCCATATTCATAAAAGAAACCCTACTAAAGCTCAAAAAATACATTTTACTCCACACAATAATAGTGGGAGACCTCAACCCACCACTCTCATCAAAGGACAGATCATGGAAACAGAAACTGAATAAGGATGAAGTGAAACTATCAGAGGTTATGAACGAATTGGAATAAATAGACATCTGCAGAACATTTCATCCTAAAGCAAAAGAATACACCTTCTTAACAACTCAGGGAACCTTCACCAAAATTGACAATATAATCTGTCACAAAACAAGCCTCAATAGATATAAGATGATTGAAATACTCCCATGCATCCAAAGAGATCACTATGGTCTACAGCTGGTCTTTAAAAATAACAATGACACCAAAAAGCCCATATATACATGGAAACTAAACAATGCTCTATTACATGATAGCATGGTTATAAAAGAAATAAAGGAAGAAATTAAGGAATTTCTCGAATTTAATGAAAATGAAAACACAATGTACCCAAATCTATGGGATACTATATAAGCAGCACTCAGAGGCAAACTCATGCCTCTGAGTGCTTCCAAAAAGAAACTGGATCAAGCATAAACTAGAAACTTGACAGCACAGTTAAAAGCTCTAGAACAAAAGAAAGAAGATATACCCAAGAAGAGTAGAAGGCAAGAAAAAGTCAACCAAAGAGCAGAAATTGACGAAATAGAAACATAAAGAACCATGCAAAGAATCAACAATTCAAGAGCTGGTTCTTTGAGAAATTTAACAATATAGATAAACCCTTGGCAAAGAGAGAGTCTCCAAATTAACAAAATCAGAAAAAAAGTTGGACACATAACAAATGAAACTGCAGAAATTCAAGAAATCATCAGAACCTACTACAAAAGCCTATACTCAACAAAGCTGGAAAATCTGGAAGAAAAAAATGAATTCCTAGACAGATACCAGATACTAAAGTTAAACCAAGACTAGGTAAACCATCTAAATCATCCCATAACACCTAAAGAGATAGAAGCAGTCATCAAAAGGCTCCCAACCAAAAAAGCCCAGGTCCAGATGGGTTCAGTGTAGAATTATATCAGACATTTATTGACGACCTAATATCAATACTCTCCAAACTATTCCACATAATAGAGTCAGATGGAACACTACCTAACTTATTTTCCAAAGATACAAAAACCCTCGTTCCTAAACCACACAAAGACCCTACAAGGAAAGAGAACTTCACCCCAATCTCACTTATATACATTGATGAAAAAATAATTAACAAAATCCTTGCAAACCAAATCCAAGAACCCATCAAAAAGATCATTCACAATGATCAAGGGATGCAGGGATGGTTTAATATACAAAAATCTATCAACATAATCCACGATATAAACAAACACATAGAAAAAAAAAAACATCTCACTAGATGCTGAGAAAGCAGTTGACAAAATTCAACACCCTTTCATGTTAAAAGTCTTGGAAAGAACAGGAATCCAAGGCCCATATCTAAACATAATAAAAACAATATACAGCAAACCAATAGCCAACATCAAACTTAATGGTGAGAAACTGGAAGCAATCCCACTAAAATCAGGGACTCGACAAGGCTGCCCACTCTCCCCCTACCTATTCAACATAGCACTTAAAATCCTGGCCGAAGCAAGTAGACAGCAAAAGGACATCAAAGTGATACAAATTGGAAAGGAAGAAGAAAAAAAATCACTGTTTGCAGATGACATAATAGTGAATGTAAGTGACCCCAAAAATTTCACCATAAAACTTCTACAGATCATAAACAAGTTGAGCTAAGTGGCTGGATATAAAAGTAACTCAAACAAATCAGTAGCCTTCCTCTACTAAAATACCAAAAATAGGAAGATAGAAATTAGGAAAAGATACCCTTCACAATAGCCAAAATAATATGAAATACCTTGTTATGACTCTAACTAAGCAAGTGAAGGACCAGTATGACAACAACTTTAAATCTCAAAAGAAGGAAATCGAAGAAGATCTCACAAAATGGAAAGATCTCCCATTCTCATGGATTGGAAGGGTTAACCTTGTAAAAATGGCCACCTTACCAAAAACAATCTACAGATTCAATGCAATCCACATCAAAATTCCAACCCAATTCTTCATAGAGTTGGAAAGAACAATGTGCAATTTTATCTGCAATAACAAAAGACCTAAAATAGCAAACTCTATCCTCAACAATAAGAAAACATCTGTGGGAATCACCATCCCTTATCTCAAGCTATATTATAAGGCAATTGTGTTAAAAACATCATGGTATTGGTACAGAGATAGGCATGTGAATCAATTTAATAGAATAGAAGATCCAAAAATGAGCCCTCATATATATGGTCACTTGATTTTTGACACAGAAACTGTAAACATTCAATGAGATAAGGACAGCCTCTTCAACAAATGGTATTGGTCCAACTGGCATATGCCATGCAGAAGAATGAAAATAGACCTTTCTTATCTCCCTGTACAAGGTTCAAGTGCAAGTGCTTCAAAGATCTCCACATTAAACCAGATACACTGAAACTTTTAGATAAGAAAGTAGGGAAAACCTTAGAACACATAGTCACAGGAGAAAATTTCCTGAACAGAACACCAATGGCTCGTACTCTAAGGTCAACTATTGACAAATGGGACTTAATGAGATTGCAAAGTTTCTGTAAGTCTAATGACACTATCAAGAAAATAAAACTGCAGCTAACAGATTTGGAAAAGATCTTTACCAACACTACATATGATAGAGGCCTAATATCCAAGGTATGCAAAGAAATCAAGAAGTTAGACACTAGAGAATCAAACAATCCTATTAAAAATGGGATACAGAGCTATACAAAAATTTCTCAATTGAGGAATATCAAATGGCAGAGAAGCATCAAATGAGGTGCTTGACATCATTAGCGATTAGGGAAATGCAAATCAACACAACCCTGAGATTCCACCTCACACCATTCAGATTGGCCAATATCCAAAACTCAGATGACAGCAGATGCTGGCAAGGATGTGGAGCAAGAGCAACATTTCTCCACTGTTGGTGGAGTTGTGAACTGGTACAACCACTCTGGAAATCAGTCTGGCGATTCCTCAGAAAATTGGATATAGCATTACTTGAAGACCCAGTTATTCCACTTCTGGGCATATACCTCACATAAGCTCCAACATACAACAAAGACACATGCACCACAATGTTAATAGCAGCCCTTTTTATAATAGCCAGAATCTAGAAAGAACCCAGATGTCCTTCAGTAAATGAATGGATACAAAAATTGTGGTATATTTACACAATGGCGTACTCTCTGCTATCAGAAACAATGACTTAACCAAATTCTTAAGAAAATGGTTGCCTCTAGAGAACTTCTTTCTGAGTGAGTAACCCAGTCATAAAAGAACAGAAATAATATGCAATCACTGATAATTGGATACTAACCTCAGAAAGCTCTGAACACCCTAGAAACAACTTACAGACTATATGAAGTTCAAGAAAAACAAAGACAAAAAAAAAAAAAAAAAAAAAAGAAAAGAAAAGAAAAGAAAAATCATTACGCTTAAATTTACACACCCAGAAAACTTTCACTAATTTCAGGTTACATCTTGTTTCACATGTACTTTATGCTCATTGTAACTAGTAAGATTTTTAGTCACACCATCAAACCTTTAAAAACATCAAGTACTGACAAAAATGTATTCATATACTTTTATACAAAAATGCTGTTAAAATCTGTACATTTATCTTTGTTTTTTAAAATAAAGTTGTTTAATTAAAAAAAAAGAAAAAAAATAAGACAGAACCAAAAAAAAAAATAACTCTTTACCTGAAATACTATGAAATCCTGTCTTCTGAACATGAGAGAGTAAGAGAGAGTGAGAGAGAGAGAGAGCTAGAGAGAGAGCGAGAGGGGGGAAGAGAGAGAGAGAGAGAAAGAGAGAGAGAGAGAGAGAGAGAGAGAGAGAGAGAGAGAGAGAGAGAACTAAAGAGCCAAAAAATAATATGAGAAAGAGTTTTGTGGTTGGAGAATGAGAAGGAAATGGAAGCAAAAATGACCAAATTACATTATAATTATTTAAAGTCTATTTCTATTTGTTTGTGACAATATTCATAATCTGATCAAATAAGATATAAACATCCTTTAATCTGTGATAGATGAACAAAAATATGCTACCTGTAACTCTTAAAATATTATTCAGTAATAGAAAAAGAAATCCCAAGAAAATGATATGTCAACATCTTCATTTTCCAGAAATAAATGGTTCTTCACTAATATACTATAAAACACGATGCAATCTTACCTAATTCTCTCTATATAATTATATATGCTAGCCATGATTTAAATGTACAACTTCTGATATAAATGTAAATAGTGCAATAAGCAACTGAAGCAAAAATAAAGTGTTCATACATTTTTCTTTGTTCTTCTGTTAGATGAGTTATGCTATGATTTATAATTTTTTACATAGTACTGGCATGAGAAAACTATTTTCAAGATAAAGGAGCAAATATACTTCATTTTATAATATCATTTTATCATTTCTGCATTAAACAAAATTAAACTTCTGAGCTTCCATTTATCTAGCTCATACAGAAACTATTTGAGTATGATTCTTTTTATTTATCTGGTTTTCTTCATGTAAATGAAATTACACAGAAAATACAATCTTAATTTTTTTAATATAGGCTACTGATCACCATGAACTTCTTAATAAGCTGATAGAAGATGGCCTTCTGTCTCGTGAATTTTGTTACTTTACTGCCTTGTTTTAAGACTGAGTTTCATACAGCTCATCATATGTAGAAATTCATTTTATGACCAAAAATGACCTAAAACTCCTGATCTTTCTGCTGCTACTTTTATCTCAGATAAACATGTAGCCCAAGAACATTTGAGAAGCTATTCCCAGCTGCTGCTGGGGGAGAAGAGCCAGTTTTCCTCAGATATGGCAACTGAGAGGCTGAACTCAGGACCCTACCTCCTAACAACAGTTTTTCAGTTTAAGACTTTTTGGTTAGGGCGCCAGAAATACAAAAGAAAAAAAAAAAAAAAAAAAACAGGAAGAAAAGAACTTAAGAATATCAAATGTTAGCCAATATTTGCAAGTCTAATTTCCATAATTATAAAAACCAAATCATGTGGGAGAACACACAGCAGGTTTGTTCATAATATTTATCCTACTTTCTTTAGTTTCTCTTTCTCATTTTTGTGGGTTCTCACTCAAGTTTCTTTTAAAGGAAAATTGCTACATTTTGTATCAGGTCTGGGGATTGTTATTTAGTATCAGATTTATACACTGCTATGGGGAGGAGGGATTTAATGCTTCATTCCAGGGTCAGTTCACTCAACCTTTTCTTGAGTTTATCCTGCAGCAATACAGAGGAATGTAAGGGACCCAGTATACTAAGCACCCATGTCTTCTGGGTGTATTTACAGTACAGACAATAAGATTCCTTTCAAAAAGGAACATGCTTTTTGTTTCTCAGAACTTCCCTGTAAAGTTATTAAATTCTTGAGGGTTTCTTTAAGTGTCTGTTGTCTGACAGTTACAGATGTCACAATGCTGAAATTTTAATAATGTCATTTTCTTAATTCCACGAAGAAAGCCAACCCTGAGTAATGAATTGTCCTATCTGGGAAGGAGTCTTAGAAAGTTCTCAGCAGGCATAGGAGGGGCAAAATTTAATTAGGAAAGATCCCTAAGGATGCACCAATACAAGCACAACAGAGCCATCTAGACCAAAAGTTCTGCCATCTGCCAAAAGCCTGTGATGCCTATTTGGGGAAACAGCGAGTCTTCCTTTATAAACCTCATTCTGGCTGTTCCAGCTCAACTGAAGCCAGTCACCCTGGTTTTATAACCCTGGAAGCATGAGCCATTTGTTTCTCCTTACTCTATTCAGTGTATGTTTATGAAATCCTTCCTGACAGTTCCAGGATATTGATTCTTCTATAGCAGAGAATTATTTAATAATTGGCAATTATCCGTGATTAACAGTTTTAATGGCAATTAGAGCCAAGTTTAAGGTCAGGATTAATTCTAAACACATGCTGCAGTTCTTGGGCAGATGTATGCTACTGGGAAAGAGCACATGTGTGCCACCTCTTGTACAGGGAGCCCTAAGGGAAAGTGGTTTGGGAGACTTCACTTATTGTTCTAAGAACACATAAAACCTGATTACTATTTAAACTGACACAGAGATGGGTTTTTAAAGCCATTTATCCTATTCATCAGTTTATTATTATTAAAATAGTAACATCTTTCTTTAAACACATGAATTTATTATGTTTTAAACTATTGGCTTGTGATTAATATGCTCTGACTTCATGGTCAATTACCTGCCATTTTTCCAGCTCTCTTAGAAAGGCTCACATTGAGCTCCACAGAGACAGCGCTGGGGAAAGCGAGAGATTGACGGGCACTGGGCGACTGTGCCTCGCGGAAGAAAATCAACTAAACATGGGAAAAGGAGATCCTAAGAAGCCGAGAGGCAAGATGTCCTCATATGCATTCTTTGTGCAAACCTGCCGGGAGGAGCACAAGAAGAAGCACCCGGATGCTTCTGTCACCTTCTCAGAGTTCTCCAAGAAGTGCTCAGAGGTGGAAGACCATGTCTGCTAAAGAAAAAAGGAAATTTGAAGATATGGCAAAGGCTGACAAGGCTCGTTATGAAAGAGAAATTAAAACCTACATTCCCCCCAAAAGGGGAGACCAAAAAGAAGTTCAAGGACCCCAATGCACCCAAGAGGCCTCCTTTGGCCTTCTTCTTGTTCTGTTCTGAGTACCGCCCAAAAATCAAAGGTGGGCATCCTGGCTTATCCATTGGTGATGTCGCAAAGAAACATGGAACAACACTGCCTCGGATGACAAGCAGTCCTATGAGAAGAAGGCCGCCAAGCTGAAGGAGAAGTACGAAAAGGATATTGCTGCCTACAGAGCTAAAGGAAAACCTGATGCAGCGAAAAAGGGGGTGGTCAAGGCTGAAAAGAGGAAGAAAAAGAAGGAAGAAGAAGATGAGGAGGAGGATGAAGAGGAAGATGAAGATGAAGAAGAAGATGATGATGATGAATAAGTTGGTTCTAGCGCAGTTTTTATCTTGTCTATAAAGCATTTAACCCCCCTGTACACAACTCACTCCTTTTAAAGAAAAAAATTGAAATGTAAGGCTGTGTAAGATTTGTTTTTAAACTGTACAGTGTCTTTTTTTGTATAGTTAGCACACTACCGAATATGTCTTTAGATAGCCCTGTCCTGGTGGTATTTTCAATAGCCACTAACCTTGCCTGCTACAGTCTGGGGGTTGTAAACTGGCATGGAAATTTAAAGCAGGTTCTTGTTGGTGCACAGCACAAATTAGTTATATATGGGGACAGTAGTTTGGTTTTTGTTTGTTTGTTTGTTTGTTTGTTTTGTGTTTCCATTTTTTTCCTTTTGGTTTTCTTTTGGGCTTTTATTTTTTTTTATTTTTTTATTTTTTTTACATCTTCAGTTGTCTCTGATGCAGCTTATAAGAAGATAATTGTTCTGTTAACTGAATACCACTCTGTAATTGCAAAAAAAAAAAAAAAAAAAAAAAAAATTGTGACTGTTTTGTTGACATTCTGAATGCTTCTAAGTAAATACAATTTTTTTTTAATTAGAAAAAAAAAAGGAAGGCTCACAGGCACATTAAATTCATTTTATTTAGATACTAATAAAGCCAAAAATTTCTTTCAAGAAACAATATATATAATAGAATATATATGCTTATATATATGCATACACATATATAAATGAACAAAAACATGTTCATTAAGTTTGCATTTTATATACATTTTCTTTAATGTATACAAGAATAAACAAACTGTTGTCACATTCTAAATTGGAGACTAAGTTTTCTATTTCATATCAGAAATTAAGCTGTCAACCAATTTATTTAGAGATTCAAGGTTTGGGTTGAGTTTCTGAACTAAGGAGCCACTCTCTTGAAAGTCATTCTTGCATTGGAAGCTCAAGCTGCTAATGTCAGTTAAAAGATTTCCAATTTAAATTTATATTTCGGACATTGTTTTACCATCTTTTGATAGTAAGAGTGTATATAATAACACACATTTATGTGTTATATAGTCATGTAATAATGATAAAAAATACTACGTTTTTAATGAAAATTAAAGATTTTGTCATACTTCAAATATAATTTGATCTTAATATGTCAGTACATATATCTTGTCTAAAGATACTTATGTAGTTTTTGAGATTTTTATACCACACAGGAAGTTGCAAGTAGAAGAGTGCTGTTACATAAGAATCCTTATTTTTTGCTGTGAAATTGCCAGTATTTGGGGTCTGTTTTGCATTTGTGTGCTCTAATGATATTGATGAGGTTATGCTAGTCTGTTTTTGAGCTTTCTATTTATTTGTTTAAAATCATTTCACTATGAGTTTCTTAAGGCAGACTTTTACTACCAAAAGAACATGTGCATATGTGGCAAGATGCCTCACTTTTCCCAAAGCACGCTTTTTCCTCTTTGAGTCCCTCATCTACTTGCAAATAGAGACTGGGGTGCCTTTATGTATACCTTGCCTGAACCCAGTGAGCTATTGTATCATGTAGCTAAGGGAACAAAGGCTTCTTGAAAGTCAGCAACTACCAGAGATGCCTGTGCCTATGTCAGAATGAACACAAAGGGAGCCATGCAGGAGAGGCAGGTACAATTCTTTCTTCATCTTCTATTGTTCTGTCTTCAGACATACTTCCTAATTAGTCACACAGTTCACTTTACTGTTCACTGTCTATACATGAGCCTATCCACTATGTATTTGAAGTTGATCATTTTTTTTTTTTCAGGAACATTTCTTAAGATTTTCTTTTGTAAATAATCTTGATTTTATTGGTTCTTTTTATGAAAAATTTGAATTTGCACAATGAAAAGTAACTTAAAAGGAAAGGCATCAAGAAAAAATAAAATGAAATTAATGAGAATAAATCAAATATATAGTATATATAATATAAGGACCTAGCTATCCCAAAAAACACAATAGGGGCAATGCTGATAACGTTCAAATTTACATTTGTTATAACCAAAGTAAAGTATACAAACCTCACAATGTTCTGTGTATTAGTTTTCTAGTCAAGTAATCAATAATAATTATATCAGCAAACAAAGAGGTTAAACATATAAACATAAACTTTTAGTTTACTTTTAAAGTGTAAGATGCAAAATATTAACACAATGTGTGTATAAAAAGTATGTATGTGAATATCATATATAATTTCATTGAAGCTAAGTCTTTACATAATAATTCAATATTATACCTCTTTCTTAATTAATTACCATCATATTTTAATGGAATTCCACAATAAGCATTAATGAATGAAATACATCATTTTATATGACAGCAGACCCACCTAACATAAAACAGTTTTCTTTCATAAGAACTATCATGTCAATCTCTATCCAAGAGTACCTTTGTCAAATTATGAGACAAAAACCAAGTACTATTTTAGTGTATTCACTGCATCTTTCTCCCTTACAAGTCACTTGACTCTTATAATAAACACGGTGCTGTGACTCCATTTTATGTTTCCTAGTACAAAAGTGATTATTTCTACTAAAAGAATAGTTGTTATGAGTATTATCAGGGCCAGTGGCCTGCCCATTCACAGGTAACAGGGAGCTCAGAAGAGCTGTAGGAGCACTCCTGACCTAAGTGGAAGGGTGAGTCAACTTCTTCTGCCTAGTGTGTACCCCAGGAGAGACCACCCAGAACTCTCACAACACACAGGCAGAGGTACTGCCTGGGAGCACACACTTCCAGCCCACATCTAGACCAAGCCCAGTTTTATCAAAACTGTGTTCTGCCATCAAAACTCACAGCCTACCCAAAGAGACAAATACCTAGGAAGAATCTCCCTCTGAAGACCATGGGCCCACAGATCCACATGAGAGACAAGAACCAGTAAGAGACAACAAGATCATCTATAAAAAGACTCTAAGAAACAAAAACCAAGACAACCTGGCATCATCAGATCCCAGTTCTCCCACCACTTCAAATAGTGGATATGCCAACTCAACAGAAAAACAAGATTTAGACTTAAAAATCATACTTCATGAAGATGATAGAGATCTTTGAAAAGCACATAAATAATACAATGAAAGAAGTACAGGAAAACCAGGGGAGCACACACAAACAAGTTGAAGCCCTTAAGGAGAAAACACACACACACACAATCACTTAAAGAGCTACTGGAAAGCACAACCAAATGAAAAAAACTGCAAAGAGAAATATAAATAATGAAGAAATAACAAAAAGAGACAACCCTGAAGTTGGAAAACCCTGGAAAGACACAGGAGTCATAGATGCTAGCATTACCAATGTAATACAAGAAACAGAGAAGTAAATGTCAGGAGTAGAATATACCATAGAAATTATTGACACAACAGTCAGAGAAAAGGGGATACTTCACTAGGAAAATCAAGAAACTAATCCTCTTGCAACAGACACCGAAAAAGGAAAGCACACACACACACACACACACACACACACACACACACATTTTTCTACCTCTAGAAACAAAAAATAGCAG
Organism: Micromys minutus; assembly: GCF_963924665.1. Taxonomy (NCBI): domain Eukaryota; kingdom Metazoa; phylum Chordata; class Mammalia; order Rodentia; family Muridae; genus Micromys; species Micromys minutus. The sequence continues at coordinate 44,000,907 of NC_137954.1, read as the reverse complement.
GAAACAACAATCACTATTCCTTGATATCCCTTAATATCAATAGACTCAATTCTCCAATAAAAGATACAGAATATCAGATTTGATACATATACAAGATCCAGCATTTTGTTGCATACAGAAAACTCATCTCAGCAACAAAGACAGACACTAACTCAGATTAAAAGTTTGGGAAACTTTTTCCAAACAAATGGTCCCAAGAAACAAGGTGGAGTAGCCATTCTATTATAGAATAAAATAGATTTTCAACCAAAAGTCATCAAAAAAGGCAAGAAAGAACACTTTTTACTCAAAAAAGGGAAAATATATTAAGATAAACTCTCAATCTATAACATCTATGCTCCAAATACAAGGGCACCCGCATTCATAAAAGAAACTCTACTAAAGCTCAGAACATATATTACACCACAGGCAATAATAGTGAGAGACTTCAATACCTCACTGTCCTCAATAGACAGATTATGAATGGAGAAATTGAAAAGAGACTCATGAAACTAACATAAGTTATGAACAAAATGGATTTAACAGACATCTATAGAACATTTCATCCTAAAACAAAAAAATATACCTTCTTCTAAATATCTCATGGCACCTTCACCAAAATAGACCATACAGTGGGTCACAAAGCCAACAAAAAAAATCGCATGATTGTCTCTCTATATGTTGAGAAAGCATTTATCAAAATTTAGCACCTCTTAATGTTAAAAGTCTTTTACAGGTCAGGTATTCAAACACATACTTGAACATAGTAGAAGCAATTTACAGCAAACTAGTAGCCAGCATCAAAGTAAATGGTAAAAAAATTGAAGCAATACCACTAAAATCAGCAATAAGACAAGGCTGCCCACTCTCTCCCTGCCTAATCAATATAGTACTTGATTACCAGCTGAGCGATAAGACAACAAAAAGAGTTCAAAGGGATACAAATTGGAAAGGAAGAAAGCAAAATATCACTATATGTAGATGAAATGATAGTATACTTAAGTGGCATGTAAAATTGCACCAGGGAACTTTTAATGCTGATAAACACTTTCAGCAAAGTGGCTGGATATAAAATTAACTCAAATCAGTAGCCTTCCTCTACTCAAAGGATAAACAGGATGAGAAAGAAATGAGGGAATCGATACCCTTTACAATAGACACAAAGTCTATAAAATACCTTGGTGTGACCCTTAACTTAACAAGTAAAAAATCTGTATGACAAGAATTTCAAGTCTCTGAAGAAGGAAATTGAAGAAGACCTCAGAAGATGAAAAGATCTCCCATGTTCATGGGTTGGAAGGATAAATATTGTAAAAATAGCCATCTTGCCTAAGGCAATCTACAAATTCAATGCAATCCTCATCAAAATTGAAACTCAATTCTTCATAGAGTTAGAAAGAGCAATTTGCAATTTCATTTGGAATAATAAAAAACCTAGGATAGCAAAAAACATTTTCAACAATAATAAAATTTCTGGAAGAATCACCATCAAGCTGCATTACAGATCATTTGTGATTGAAAACTGTCTGGCCTTGGTAGAGAGACAGGCAGTTAGACCAATAAAATAGAACTGAAGAGCCTGAAATGAACCCACACACCTATGTTCACTTGATACTTGGCAAAGGGGCTTAAAGCATTCAATGAAAAATGAACAGCCTTTTCAACAAATGGTGCTGATTTAAGGGCAGTAAGCATGCAGAAGAATGCAAATGGATCCCTTCTTATCTCCTTGTACAAAGCTCACATCCAAGTGGATCAAAGACCTGCACATAAAACCAGTTACATTGAAACACATACAACAGAATGTGGGGAAGAGCTTAGAATACTTAGGCACAGTGAAAATTTCCTGAACAGAACAACAATGGCTTATGCTGTAAGATCAAACATTGACAAATTGGACATCATGAAATAACATAGCTTCTGTAAAGCCAAGGACACTATCAAAAGGATAAAATGACAACCAACAAATTGGGAAAAGATCTTTACAAATCCTAAATCTGATAGAGGGCTAGCATCCAATATATAAAAAAGAACTCAAGAAGTTAGACTCTAGAGAATCAAAGCCTCCTATTAAAAATGGGATACAGAGCTACATAGAGACTTCTCAACTAAGGAATATCAAATGGCTGAGAAGCACCTAAAGAAATGCTCAACATCCCTAGTCATCAGGAAAATGAAAATCAAAACAACCCTAAGATTCCACCTCACACCAGTCAGAATGGCTAAGATCCAAAACTCAGATGACAGCAGATTCTGGCAAGGATGTAGAGAAAAAGGAACACTCCTCCACTGTTGTTGGGGTTATAACCTGGCAAAAACACTCTGGTAATCAGTGTGGTGGTTCTTCAGAAAAGTGGACATAGTCCTACCTGAGGAACTAGCTATATTACTCCTGGGCATATACCCAAAAGTTTCTCCAACATCTAACAAAGACACATGCTCAACAATGTTCATAGCAGCCTTATTTATAATAGCCAGAAGCTGAAAAGGACTCAGATGTCCTTCAACAGAGGAATGGATACAGAAATTGTGGAACAGATACACAGTGGAGTACTACTCAGCTATTAAAAATATGAAATTCCTAGGCAAATAGATGGAAATTGAAGCTATCATCTTGAGTGATATAAGCCAGTAACAAAAATACATTCATGTTATGCATTCACTTATAAGCTGATACTTGCCCACCCCTGCTCCCCCAAAAGCTTATAATACTGAATAAATGATCCACAAATATCATGAAGCTCAGAAAGTAGGAAGACCAGACAGTGGATCCCCTAGTCCTCCTTAGAAGAGAGAACAAAACAGGAGAGAAAATACAAGGTCAAATAGAGGAGCAGGGATTTAGTATTATATGTGCAGAGACTGCCTCACCTTGAAAACCACCCCATGTGCAGCCACCAAACACAAGCACTATTGCTGATGCCAAGAAGAATTTACTGGAAGGAACCAGAAATGGATGTCTCCTCAGAGGCTCTCCCAGTGTCATATAGATGCAAATAAGGATGCTTGCAGCTAACCATCAGACTGAACATAGGAACTCCAATGAAAACTAGAAAAAAAGACTGAAAGACCTGAAATGTTTGTGACCTCATGGGAAGAACAACATCATCAACCAGCCAAGGCACTGAAGTGGAGAGGGTGATTGGGAGAGGGGGCACCTTCATGGAATCAAGTTGAGGGGGAGGAGTGAGGGGAGTGGGGGGATATAACATTTGAAATGTAACTATAGAGAATTTCAATAAATTTGAAAAATAAAATAAAAATAAAAGCAATTACATCAGAAATAATGTGTTATCACATAAAAAAAGAATAGCTTTTATAATAAGAGGTGGTAATTTAAAATGATGCTTACAGGAAACAGTAAACCCTATAAAACAGTTTAACTATGTAAGCATATGCCATTTCAAACATTTCTATCATTGTTTCTATTTTTTCAATTAAGAATTAAATATATATGCTAATTTAGAAACCACATATTTTCACTAGTGTCTGTTTTTGATAAATAGCAAAAAGTTAGGCCAGTCATGTTGGTATATGCCTTTAATCCCTGCACTCAGAAGACAAAAGCCATTGGATTTCTATGAGTCCAAGGCCAGTATGCTCTACCTAATAAATGCCCAGCTACAAAGCTGTGCATAATGAGATTTTGTATCAACAATAAAGATAAAAACTAAAAGGAATGGATTTCATATTGAATGGTTTCTAAATGAAACCCATATTTGAAAACGCATAACTGTATAAAAATTGAGAACTCTATTCTATATTGAAACCTTGAGAAATTTTGGTATTTAGTAACTATCTTTTTTTTCCAGATATATGGAAGTCAAAAGATTAATTTATTTATACCTTTTTTAAAGTTATGTCATATACATTTATTTAATTTCATGTTCCTCTCTAATAAGATAAAGAAATTAGTTATCCATATAATGATGTATGAGTCTGTGGTTTTTAGAGGAAAAATGATAGTCTCCACAGGTCTTCACTGAGGATTTGGGCTGTCATCCCAAGTTGACCACTGCAGCTGAAAATTGCTGTCTTCATAGACATAGGCAGGAAGTACCCGCGGAGCTGTCCATGGATCACTGCTATTCCGGGTTTCCCAACTGGGTACCACTGAATCCTGACTGAACATCAGTGATGAGTTCTCATAAAGCTGTCCAAAAGATACAGAGCAGAGAAGTTTGAGTACAGACATTCTCTCTACTTTTCTTTACATTCTCTTTCTCTTCATGAACTGGGCAGAATTTTTAGATCCAGAATTGTATAGAGAATCTTTTGTGTATCCTTTGGAAATATCACCTGTCAATAAATAGAAGGGTTGGCCAATGAGCTGAGGCAGAAAATAGGAGGTGGAAGATCTAGTAGAAAAAAGGAGATCTGGAATAAAATCGTGTGTGAAGAGACTTGCCCCAACCCTGAGGATGACAGTCTAGTGATCATGAGGAACGTTAACTAACTGCGTGGCAAGACTTAAGGTAGAATGAATGAAATTCCTGGGTTACCAGATAGTGGGAACAAGCCAAGGCTTTTTGCCTAGGCAATTATTCACACGTAAAATGTCTCAGACTGTTACTTGGCTGTACGTAGAAAAGCCTGTGGTTACACAGACTATGAAGAATGTTCCAGACCATCATACATGAAAACATATTTGTTTTTATAAAAAGGGAAGTGATGTATAGAAACAAATTGACAGGATACAACTAACCTGTGATGATACTTTGACAATGTTAAACCTTTTAAAAAAAATGTTTCTTTTCTCTTTGGAAATTTTATTTTCTGAGATTTTATCTTTTGAAATACAATTACACATTTTTTCCTTCTCTTTACTCACTGGAAACCATCTCATACACCCTCCTCCTAGCTTTTTTCAAATTCATGAACTCCACGCTCAGTAATTGCTATTTTTATATATATTTTGCATATATGTTATGTATACACATATTTATACAAATATAAACAAAACCTGCCCAGGTTTTTAAAATGGTAATTGTATGTACATGTTTTCTGAATGATCATTTGGTTGGATAACCAATTGGTGGCTCTTTCTTGGGAAAGACTCTTCTACTCTCAATCTTCATTTCTTTGTGTAGGGTTGGGAGCTCATTGACTTTCCCATCCAATTTAACACACCTTTTAGTACCCCTGTTCACCTCATGTTTAGGCAGTCATAGTGGTGGATCTTCTAAAAATAGCCTCAAAATCACTATTAGATGCAGCCTCAAAGTGAAATACTTGATCTTTTGCCTCTTAAAACCTACCTCTTTCCACAATATTCCTAGAATCTTAGGTGTGGCATTTGTTTTGTAGATATACCCACTTCTAAAACCTCGCCTTATGAGTAATACTGGTCTTCTGCAACGGTCTCCATCTATTCCAAGAGGAAGTTTTCTTGATGAAGGATGAGAATTGTACTTACATGTGGGTTATATGACAAATGTTTAGAGTGTAACTAAAGGTTCTGACGGCTTATATAATTGGTAGCTGTAAGTTCTATGAGATGCATTACCCACAATGAGCTTTAAATAGCTAGCCTTCCCCCAACCTCATAACTGTGTCCTAAATGCCCAGTGTTGATGTAAAATAGATGTAAGTTTTATTTTCACCACTATATCACCAGTATTTTCCTTAATAAGCTTCACAAAGAGTCAATTTTTTTACAGTTACCTAATTTTAGTTTATTTAAATTAAACACTATAACTTTTGCTAAGACCAATAAAATTTATTAACCTTCTTAAATATCTTTTACCATCCACTTAGAATAAAACTAAAAAATACAATTTAAGACATATTATTTTAACAATAATAAAACAAATATTTGGTTGTAAAAAGACACATTCAAAGCCATAGTCAGAATTTAAATTTCAGTTTCAAATTAGACTATAAAAGCGTCTTGGGTTAAAAGGTAACTTTATGGAATATAACAAAAATTTAGCACTTGAAGAATTTTCTAATTCAATAGACAATATTTTTATGGGAGATTTATTATGAAGTATACTTTAATGAAGAATATTGCCAGACTAGAAATACAAAAAGCTTTATTTTTTTTATTCATCACTATTTAGGTTTCTGCCTGCTTATGCATTTATTTATATGCATTTACTTATAATTACACATAATTTGTATATATAATTCAACATATCAATTTCACATATTGAGGCATATTTATAGGCACCGAAACACGTATGTACTTAGAAATAAAATGTGGAAGATAGAAAATAGGAAGACATCACATGCAGAGACAAAGACACAAAGACAGAGATATAAAAGGCATTGAATGGGCAAAGCATAATCAACAATGTTCAAGAATATGTAGAAATCCAGTCTTAGATCCATATTCCACAGGAAATATTGCACTAGACCAAGCAATCTCTGATGCGATCAGCATCAGCATCTGATTGCAAAAGTTGTTGGAAAGCAAGAGTTTACGTCTTCTTCACTCTATTTGCAACACATTGCCAACTTGAAAAAAAAAATAGAGATGCATTTCTGAGCCTCTGCCTCAACCAACATGACTTTCTGGCTCCAATTTACCCTCATCAGTCCACAAAAGCCTTATATTTTCCACCATAACTTTTCCAGCTCACAAGCCTATATTTGATTCCTGGTGTAACACAAATGTCACGGGTTGAATTTAGTGACATTTTGTTTTCCTAATGCAGACAGACTTAATTTATCTCATTTATTTTGTCACCCCGGTTCCTGGGAAGCCCAGGGGAAGATATATGTGTTCACATGCACGCAGAGATATGCATTTCCAACCAAACTAATGTAGATATCCATTATCATAAAAATGCCATTTTCTTATTCCCTTTGGTAAATATTGCCCCATTTAGCCCTGCTTGCTCAATTGCCTGACAATTGCTTATGCTCTTTGTGTGTTTTGTGTGGTTGTGAGTACTTTTGTGTAAATTTATATAAAGCCTAGTAATGTATATTACACACTGCTCTATATTGCTGCCAGAAATGATTTCATTCTATATATTTTCATGATTTAATTCACCATTCATCTTATTTCCCGAGGTGATATATTACAATTTGTTTATTTATTGTATTATGTTTATTATATAATTGACTTTTTTGTTTTAAATTTTATAACAAAGTTTTTATAAACACTCACATGCTAACCTGTGTACAAGTAAATAAAAAACTTATTTTACCAGTGCAAATATGCATAAGTTAAATGCTTATGATTTATTGTAGATATACCTTTATTTTATATTATATTTTTAAAATTGCTGAGATTATAATTACAATATATTTACCCACCACTGTCTTCCTCCAAACTCCTCAATTATATTAACTTTTCTTTGCTTTCTTTCAAATTTATGACCTCTTTTTCTTTAACTGTTGTTTTAAGCACAACACAACACACACACACACACACACACACATTCTACTTTGATTATATAATATTATTTGCTTTAAAGAGAAAGAAAATAAAACAGTTAGTATTAGTGTTTGAAAACCTGCTACTCGTTTATGAAAAAGAAGGCAAGATTTTTACCTCATGGTTTTTAAAAAATGTAGATTAGGAGCAGTAATCCTTTCTTAAGCTTTTTGATGGTTATTATAAAATATGAAGAACAGTGAATTTGATGACACACTATTATAAAACATGATAAGACAAAATCACAGATTTAAAAGTACCTAAGAACTGTCAAATTACCTTCTCTCTATGCCCTATGTTTTTTTTTAATTTTGAGATTGAAATATTCATACCTCACTTTCTTCTGTTCTCTCCTTGCATCAAACACTCTCATATATCCCTTTGCATATAGCTAACTCTTAATTGCCACATGCATATATATATATATATATATATATATATATATATATATATATATATATATATATATACATATCTATATCACTTTTTTATAGTGTTTCTTGATTTTCAGGGCTGACTATCAATGGATAAATAGTTGCTTGGGTCTTCTTAGGAAATGACTATTTCTTTTGCACTGCCTTCCTTTAGTTACTGGTAGTTCTCGTGTATGGCTGAGGCATATCAAACATTGTCTTTGCTTTTGCAGTAATGTTAGTGAGACTTTGTGGGTATAGCTTCAAACATTACTGGTAAACACAATCTCAGAGTAAAACACCCAATCCCCTGGCTCTTACAATCTTTCTACTTCCTTTTCCAAATTGTTCTCTGAGACTTAGGTATCACATCGCTTTGGTAGATGTATCCATGTTACTGGGCTACATGACCCTGAATTTTGTTTGGCTGTGTCTGTCTTTTGCAAGAAGAAATTTCCTTGATGAGGGTTGAGAACTCGACTTACCTGTGTCTACAAAGACAATTAGAATGTGACTAATGACAATGACAGTTCAGTGAAGTGGAGGTTGCAGACTCTCTCCAAGATCCATAACTTTACAAGCACTGAATAATTGGCTAGCTTTATAGTTCAAAGCATAGTTTTTCATTTGGAGCAAGTCTTACATCTTCGCCTATTCTATTGTAAAAAACTGCCATCGATATTTATAATAGCAACCAATATTGATATGGCTGATAGAGCTTATTTTCTATAAGAAAACTAATATTTTAAAGTAAATATGGTATTGCTATTGAATATAGTCATTGCAGTACATAACAATGTAAAGTATCTGATCATTAAAAATGTTAAGGAATCAGAAAAACTGAATTTCTCAAGTAATGATAAAAATGTAATAATAAAGAAAATAATTCAAACATTTTGGTGTCAGTTTCCTTGTAGAGTGTTTCGTCTATAACCTTTATATCATATCTAATTAATAATATTAATTAGTTTATGATATAATTTATTAAATGAGGGACTCTATATGTCATAGAAAAAGAACACTTAGGGAGACAAGTTAATCTTGTGAAAAGGTGTCCCTGATGACTTAGATTTCAGTGTCAGAACTAAGTAGGAGTAAATATATGTGATTATCTTTGTATTGGGTCACACATCACTAACTAGAAGGTAAGTGTGCTAACTTACAAATTTAATCAACTGACCTACTTGATTTGCATAAAATTCGCTCTTAAGTAAAATTTTAAGATGTAGAATACTTATGTAATAGAATATAACAAACTAATAAGCTTAAACTTATTATAGCCAATGATTATATCTACTAAATTATAATCTAAAAAATTCCTGGAGAGATAAAATAGATGTTTTTATGGAGCATGTAACAATAAATCCTCTGTCTAAACAGTATGTAGTAGAACTATTTGTAGCCATTAAGCACTAGGTTGTAAAATAAATAAGTGAATGTATCTAATAACAAATATTTTATAATGTAAAAATTAATGATCTTGAATGTAGATCTAAAACTACCCAATTAATTGCCAAAAAGTCATAAGTAAAATTATTAATAAATATAGTGATCTAGCAGGGAGCAATAGAAATGTTGGAGACCTGTAAAGTCTGAACCTGTGATTTATTGTGCATATCTTCATTGAGAAATATTTGATAATATTCATAATTATGCAAATCCATCGATGTAGCGCACAGATCATTTATAGAGTTATAACTGCTGTAAGGTACATTTTTCAGTCGTTGACTCAGATTCTTTACTTGAATATTTTTAATATATACCACATTTCATACCACAAGGTTGAGACAAAAATTTATGTACTAGCATTCTAACCAGCTTCCCCTGTCAGTGTTCTCCATTTTGGGATTTTTATATCAAATGACTTTCAGTCTCAAATATCCCCACAATTCTTCAAATTCACAGCATACTTTACATTAATTTTATTGAAAAAGAACACAGAATATATGAGTGCATGCCATTCTTCCTAAGAATGATGTAAAATGTCCCACTTGCAGGAAGACACATGAAGGAAATAAATGCCCACTGGGACTCATATTTCTTTTAGCACAGAATTATCCACATGCTATTGTTACCTGAGTGACTGCTAAGCCAATGACAGATTTAAGTTAAAGCACAGTGACCAAACAAATGTTAATCAGTATTTTTCTTCACTTAATGCAATGTTGAAATAATTTTTTTAAAGAGACCTCCATATGTGGGACTGTGGCCTGTGAAGGGTACCCTGATTCTCAGTCGAGATAAATTGAAGATCTGGGGACCCTAAGGGACAGTAGGTAGTGTCCTAATCTCTAGGGAGATCAGGCCCCTCTCATGTAGCTAAAGCCACCCACAGTCCCCTGCAGAGAGGTTAGAGTTGCATAGGTCATGACACAAGTCACTCCTCCACAGGTGAGGACATGACCACACATCACAAAAAAGCAGGACCACACCCCCAAATACATACATGACGTATTCCCAAGCTTTCAGGCCATTCCAATAGAAAGTGTTTGCTGCCAGACCCTGAGCTGTCCAAAAGGATTAAAGGGTGTGCAGGACTTACTCCATTGTCTGATAGCTTCTGTCCTAAGAGGTATAACATCAACACTTGAGAAGAGATCTGCTCTCCAAAAATTATTGCCAGAAGCTCCCTTGTAGCCCTCACCAGCTAGTCAGCCTCCTTCTTGTCTCAGCCTGGCAGCAGCAGAGGTGGCAGAGCCTATCCCCCCTTTTTGTTCGGGTCCTCCCAACTTCGGTGGAACCCACACACCTTGCCAGACAAGCGATCTTTATGTGACACATCTGGAAAACAGGCCAACATCCATATATGGAAATGTTCTTGTTATAAACACAGTCAATTTAATGTATAATTGATAACTAATAATTTTCATACTAAATTTATTACTTTATCCACCAGTATAGTAAATAGTCATATATAATTAAGAACAAAGTGTAAATTTATTCCACAGCAAATTTTATCATAGAATGATATGCACTATAAAATACATTGAACTTCATATAATTTCAAATAAAATGCATCTTCCTGTGAATAGAGATAACAAAATTGCAATAACCAATCTATGATACCATCTATTATTAGATAAATAAGTAAACAAGTACACTTTCAGAATTATATGTGATATAATTAATATATTTTTCTAGATGCATATATATATTTACCATTTTTATTGCATAATATAGTTGGAGAATAGTTCAGTACAGCTCTATTTGCAATAACTATGAAATGTAAATGCCCTTTAATCATGAATGAATAATAAAAATGTGGTACAAATACATAGTAGAATTTCATCCAATTGTGAAGAAAAATAAAACTATGACATTCAAAATCAGATCTAGAAACTAGAAAATGTACAAAGTGAGATAAACTGGGTCCAGGAAAGATAAACACTTTCTGTTCTCTCAAGTATTTGAATTCCTGCTCTGCATATTTAGATGGGTTCTTTTTTCTGGAGTAATCACAGACAACAGGAAGGAATGGACTATTGTTTAGGGGTCTAGGACTACAGGCACGGAGGTATTAATTAGCTCACAGGTGCCAGGACAAGGAAATGTGAAAAGTGAGGAAGAGGATTATTATTGGGGAATGGAAAGAAGGGTGGTGATGAAGGGAGACATAGAAGGAGTAGAAAAAAAAACACTAAAACTAATCCAAAAAAACTGTAGGGGTATATGGTTTTTACGTTTGCTTAAGCACTTGATTGCCTTGCCTGGCCTCAGTGGGAAATGATGTTCCTCGCCCTGCAGGGACTTGATGTGCCAGAGATAGGGAATACCAAGGTAGGGCTTCCACCCTCTCACAGGAGAAGCGGAAGGAGTATGATGGGAAGGAGGTAGCCTTTGGAATGTAAAGTGAGTATATAAATGAAAATAAGTAAATACTGTAAATCATGTGTGTGTGTGTGTGTGTGTGTGTGTGTGTGTGTGTGTGTGTGTGTGTGTTGAAGTTAATCTACCTGGGTTGACGATGTTCTACCCTGGAGTCATAACGTAGCTCATATAAACTTCAGGCCTCAATTTAAGCTGTTAATGAGGGAGTCTCAATAGACTCCCAAGATGATACATTCTCTTGCTGTTGCCCTTTGTTTTCTCTTAGAATTGAATGTTTGTTCCATTTTGTTAAAGATCTCACAAACTTCAGACACAAGTGCTTGAGGACTGATTTGAACTGACACCGAAACCTCATCTCTGAGAGCTAGGATTTAGTTCTAGACTCATTTTACTCTGTAATATATTATTATTATTATTACTAAACCTTAAAATTATAGAACTGTTTTAAGTTCTATAATGTGTATAAGCATTACTTTAACATACAATATATATAACATTAAAGAGAAAGGAGAAATAAAATAATCTTAAAAAACATCATTGAAATGCTTAAATATCCCAAATAAAAGTATTACTAAAGATCTGTAATCATTAAAATGTATTCAATGTAATTAAAATAAATTAAGCTTTGTTGAGGATTGATTCTAATGCTATGATTGTCCTCAATTGGTCTTTGATAGATCAGTAAAGATGACAAAGGGTAGTGGTCGGGAAAGTGGAGATAACCTTTAGATTTGTTCAGGCTAGGGCCTGGGCAAAGGACAGAGCGGATTGCGGTGATCTGGTGCAAGAGTGATCAGATTTATAGCTGCAAAAGAGAAATCTAATTACCCATGTAAAAATTTGCTTAAAGGTTGCTGAGGCAGGAGTGGATGAGTGGGTAGGCAAGCACCCCCATAAAGGCAAGGAGGGGCGAGGAGGGGGGCATATGGAGAGGAAAGGAATAGCATTTGAAATGTAAACAAATAAAATAACCAATTTAAAAAACTCATAAAAAATTGTTTGAGAGGCCACTGCTACGTTTGGACCTATGGTAGCAGGGTAAGACTTAGGAATGACCAGCCTTTGACACAGCCAAGGCATTTTAAAATCAGCTAGCATGTGTGTGTGTGTGTGTGTGTGTGTTTGTGTGTGTGTTTGTGGTGTGTGTCTTCCATTTTTGAATCCAGATAGTTCCTCGGTGAGTACATCCATGTGGCAGCAAGGAGCCAAAGAGGTAGTTTGCTAAACTCAGTGCTACAAAGCTGTATTAAAATCAGCATATTTATTAATCAATTTCTAGGACTTAGATAATATTCCATTGACTTGCAATTTTTTAAAATTATTTGGAATATTTTGAAACAAGAAAACATTCTTTTTTTTATTACTTATGCTATTTAATGGTGTCAGCAATGATTGCTAAAGTCTTTTTCACGTTAATTGTTTGGCATGTTTTCATTTTCAAACAAAACAAATCTCAATAAATATTAAAAATTGATATGTAGTAGCTTGACCTAATTCTCCTTGTATTCTAATCCTAATTTTGGGCCCTCAAGACTATTGCCCCCACAAAAAGGTTCGCATGTAAGACACTGAGTTTCCCTGCCCCAGTATATTGTGATTGATAAATGAAGATGTTAACAACCAATAGCTAGGCAGAGGAGGTACAGGTGGCATTTAGGTTTTCTGGGCTTGGGATTAGGAGGAAAAAGAACTAGGAGGAGAGGGAGAAGAATGTGCAGGAGGGAGTGAAAGAAGCCTCCATGAGTTAGCTAAGACATGAAAACCTGACCCAGAGAGCTGTCCAATTGGAGGTAAGTCACCCATTAGTTTCTTTATTATCTTCTTTAAGGCAGAGCACACCAATGGGTTATTTAGTACCAAATTGTTAGTCCTGAAAGCCTATCTTCAAATAACATTATTCAGACAGAAAGTATTGTTTTTATGTATTATGAACATATATGTTTATAAGTATATATATTTAACAACAATTAATGAATTAAATGGCTATAATATTGAAAAATCAAAGAGATTTATGTAAGAGAGTTTAAAGTGTAAAGGAAATGTAAGTTTAAAGTATAAATGATACGATTATCATAATCTCCAAAATTAAAATAAAAAACATGAACACATGCAGGAAAATTCATGCTTTCAGATCACATGATACACATCACAGTAAATATGGTCACCGCAGTCCACTCAGTTTAATCACCATATTTAAAATAATATTTAATCGTGTTTTCTTCCACCACATTTTCCCAGCATGTCACTAAATTCACTTGCATATCTATAAATTCACCTGAAATTGCTTTGGAAATGGAATCATTTCAAAACCAACCAGTGATTCCTCAGTGGGTGATAGCTGTTTTAGTTAAGTCTTTTAAAATCCAAGCTAAATAATAATGCTAAGTTGTAAAATACAAGTCAGACAGCTTAAGTGATTTGATAAATTATTTATTTCTCTGAGATATAAAACAAGTCCTGGAATATCTGAAAAAACAGATTAGTACTTAGTAGCCATATCCACAAATGCTGGTTATTTTATTGATATATTTGAATAAATACAATTATTTGATTTTATAACCATTTCTCTTTACATCTTATTTTGCCCTCAATAAGCTATATTCAAAAAGCTAAGTTTTCCATCTTTAAGGAAATAATCTCATTTATGCAACTATATACAGTATTTTAGTCTAAATTTATTGTTGACATCAAAAGATAAATAAAGGAATGTTAAAATCATGAGGACTTTGTGAGGATATGGATATGTGTATACATATATATATATATATATATATATATATATATATATATATATATATATATATATATATATATATATATATATTCTTTTTTTCAAGACTGAGGCCAAACAACAGTAATGATTTTGGTTCTGTTGATACTGAATGGCCAAAATTATTTAAAATACCATCAACCTTGAATGGATTCTGGTTTTACAACTTCTGTTAACTTGTTTCTTGAATTAGTGGCAACTGACAGCTCATTTTCATCTGCAATATTTTTATCCAAATAAAAGAGAAATGAAGATGAACTATGATGAAAGATAATAGGCTGTTTGCAACACTGGCTGCATTTTCACTTTATTCTGAAAGAAATCTGCAGCAATTGGCACAGAGTCCATGAAGATATGAACTGGAAGAGACAATCACCTCTCCTCCTCACTAGCAAAGCAGCACTGGTAAAAGAAGCAGTGCAGTGACATCACAGGATAATTCCTCTAGTGGAAAATTAGAACCAGATAAACAGAATCAAGTTTTTCATATTCTATAACACATATTTCAAACACATCCTCTTTAATCTTGTTACCCCTTTCAACATGTATTTGATGAATAAATATTTAGCAGAATTTGAAATACCACACAGTAAATATTCTGAAACAAAGTGAATGTAATAGTTTGGCAAAATCTTGTCTGAACCCCTAAGGTTGCAAATATTCCTGCTTTTCAACTCATTGAGATAGTGGATCTGCTGCTGGGATTTCTGATTCTGTGCATTTTGTGTGAGTATCTTACCATTAATTACAGAGTCATTAGCAAATATTTCATGTTTATTCTAAATTGATCTGGTTTTAGTAAAAGCATTTTATTTTTATTCTTTGATTATATAATATGGCCTCTACCATTCTGTGATATTGTTTATATGTATATAGGAGAAGAGAGAGAGAAGGAGAGAGAGAGAAGGAAAGTGATTTGGTTTTCTGTTTCTACTACCCAGAACTCTGCGTATGAACTCAGGTTATCAGGTTTGAAAACCTGCCTCATTCCCCATTAATTAACCTTCACAAGACATTAAAATATCCCATCAAACAGAAATGTAAAGTCATCTGTACACTTTACACATAATAGCAACTTTTGCACCTTCAGATAGCACCAAATAGTTCTAGGCACAACTGGTTAATGTGCAAAGAATAAGAAATTTTGGACAGTTCAGTCCTAAATGGGACTCCTCTATCATTTCTCTTTCTGCCAAGACTCAGTTATCATTGTGGGAGTAGGGATGAAAAAATTGTAAAATTCAGATGCATGAATACAACAGAAGTTCATTATCACTAAAACAATAGGCAGTTGTGAATATCCACTAACAACAGTTGTGACAGCATGCAAATTATGTGGACTTGGTCTTACCCAAGTGTCACTATGGAGGGAATGTGTGCACATGAAATCCCACCTGCAGCTGAGAATAGTTGGATACTGTACACTGTTGCAAGAGCTACTGTAAGCTTTTCTCAAATCTGTGGCTGTTAATAGTCAACCCATCCTTAAGTAGATATGATGCAATCAGTACACTTGCTGGGAGAGCGACTCGTACTCTGCATTATAGCAAAAGAGACCACATGAAATTGGGAGAGAACAGTGGCAGGAGAAACTGAGCGAAAGGGGGGATAAATGGGGAGTAGTCATTCACAAATCACATAGTATATACATATGCAAAATTCTTAGAATATTCAAAAGAAAAATTTAAATATCGCTTCTTCATCTATAGCATAGTGAGTCTAGTAGTTGATAATTTATAATGTATAGATTTTTGCATCTCTCAGACAGATACTAGCAGAAAACATTTTTTTAAAGAAAAAAAACTCAATAAGTTGTCTTTTTCTCTCATGTTAGAGAAATACCTTTAATTGTTCAAATATATTCACAATCACAGTCCTTACTTCTGGCAAGAAACAATTAGTTGTCAATATGTTACAATTCAAATTATAAGGTGAATAATTTGGGTGTGGGAGTGGCAGGCACTTTTCCTTTTTATGAATTCCTGGGTCAAATGAATTAAATGTGGATGCTGAGAATTATTTTTCTTTTCTTTTCTTTTCTTTTCTTTTCTTTAACTAAACAGTGCCTTACTCTGTACATGTAGTTCATTTTGTCAGGCTTTTTTAAAGACAAGACAAATGCTTAATGTTTACGAAGTCGTTATTTTTTGCTGGATAATTCTTGTTTCAAAATGGTCCAATCTAAGTACATTTTTTATATTCCTATAGCTTGATGATTTGGCTTTATGCTGTTTTAATAATTTATCTTCAGTACACTTCAGTTAATCTTGTATAAAAATTTGGAAAGGCTGAATCCCCCTTTTGTCTGCATGATGTTCAAATTCCCCAGACATTTGTGCAAAATAATGCTCATCTTTTCCTAAATTACTTTGTACCTTTTCAAAACCAACCAAGCATATTTCTGTAACTGCATCTCTGGAGATTCTCTCTCCAACTGATGAATGTTTTCCATGGTCTATTAATAATATACAGTTGTACTTTATCATTGATTTTGTCTCTCTCTTATTTTTCCCCTTTCTTCTCTTTTCTTCTCTTGTGTCCTTTTCTCTCCTTCTCTCTCATTGTTTATGGTTCGTGGTTTATAATTTAGAAGATGGAGTCTCAGGTATCTCAAGCTGGACTCCATCATGTATAGTGTAAGTACCAATTGATTCTGTTTGGTTTTATTTACTTCTTTTGGATTATAATTATAACATTTTTGCAACTTCCCATTCTTAATTTGAAACTTATATATGCTCCTTCTTTGCTGCTCTTAAACTCATGAAATAATATTTATTCATAAAATTATATATATTTATTATCTTAAATATATATATCTTAAGATAATATGATTATCTTAAACTTACAGAATTTTATTCAAAATATATATATATCATAAACTTTTGGAATTTTATTATAAGTCTGTGTAATGTCACTGACCACTTGATATGAAATAGCCAATTGATGTTCTATCCTCTAAGGAAGACTCTTTCATCAGATTTCAGCGTTCCTTGGATTGCTATAGTTCTTTATGTATGCTTTAATCTTTTTGGACATTCCCTTATCAACCTTAATAAGACTGTTGTTGGTTGTTCTTGTTCATCTCCTGTTTAGACAGTCATGTTGGTAAGATTTTTCTACCTATATAGCCTCTTGACATTACTAAGAGACTTAATCTTACAGCAATGTTCTGTATCCTTTGGGTCTCACAATCTCTTCCCTCCTCCATTTCACTATTTGCCCTGAGCCTTACATGTGGGACTTGTTTCACAGATGTGTCCACTGGGACTGGGTCGAAAATTGTGTAATTTCATTGGTTTTAGTTTTCTGTAATGGTCTCTGTTTTTGGAAACATGAAGTTTCCTTCAAAAGAGTTTAGTGCTATATTTATTTGTAGGTATAAGAACAAATATTTATAATGTAGTTAGGGATTATGCTAATTTAGCAAACTGGTGGTTGCTGGAGTTGTTGGTTTCACTGCAAGATACAGTACCTTACTAGCCATGGATACTTGGCTGGTTTTTAGTCATCAAATTCAGACATGAACGATCCCCTTCTTCTTGAGAAGATCATAATTCTATTAAGGGAGCCGTTGATTATTAGCAAGGGTGGGGATGCAACAACTTCACCATTAGAATTAACGTCACTTGTTTGTTGTATGTTTTAGAACTAAGCTGGATAAACTTTCATTTTTTCTTTAGAAATTTGCTTGGGTTCTTCTGTTACCGTGAAAACTAGTCCTCATGGAAGATCCTTCCAGGATTGGGCTCACAGGCCTCTAGACCCTGGGTTTATAGTAAGCATATGGTGTCTTCACATTACCTTCTACTCTAGAACAGGGAGAGGGCAGACAATATACAGCAGTACCTTGTGCTATTTGGGAATTTCTTATACAGCCTCAATCAACAACTCACAAGAGTGCTTCTCTTGCCTGAGGTTGCGGTTCTTGTTAGATGGTCTTTGGCTCTTACAACAGCATTGTCAGACCTGTTGAGTAATTTTTTTGATTTCTATATACATATTTACTCACAAACATGTATTTTTAGGTTATTTTAAAGACAGTTCTATAATCGTATGAATTTTCCAGAAATTGTTCCTCTTTTTTTAACAACTCTTACATATACACATACACATACATATACATGTATTCTAGTGTGACTAGACTAGACAATCTTCAACGAGAAATGAGATTTCATAAACCACACAGACCCTATAGGGTTTGTTGTCAGTCGGTTTATTGCTTTTTGCCGTTCTGACATTCATAAGATGGAATGTTAAATTTGTTTTGATTTGTATTTTCCTAGTTTTTAGTGATGATGCTTTTTTCCCTACTTTTGAGAACTCTCTGTTAAAGTCATAGACCCATTTTTAATGGGATATTTGTAAAAAATTTTAGGAGATTTCAGGACATAAAAAAATGGGGAAGTTCCAGATTATAATTTGGGTGATATGGATATTTTTGAACATGTGATTCTTCTTAGAGGGGCCAATGATTAAATGTGAGACCATGAAGAATTTATGACAAATCCTCCAGAGAAGAATGAAATTCCAATTTTTTAAAGTAATAACAATGGAATCCCATTTATTTACTGTGTACAGACTTTACACTGCATTCCTGACAAGCAATCAAATCCTGATGGAGAAGAAATACATAAAAAATCGAGACAGCTCTCATGGATAGCACTGCAGCCAAAGATAAACTTTTCCTGAAGCATGCCATTATGAGCGTAATATGTTTAGTGGAAAAATCAATCAACATACAATGTTGTGAAAGAGATTGAGCACAAGTAGAATGACAGTCCAGAAAAAAAAATACAGCTGTGCCCACCTCTGAGCAGAGTTAACCTCCACCGCTCCTTAGCTATGACCTATGAAATATGTTGTGGCCAGGTGAAAGAACCAAAGGCCAATTTCTGGTAAGACAAGGAGACTGTACATACTCTTATACTGTTCTCACAGTTGTTGTAACATCTGAGGTTTTTAAAACAGGAATTCTTTTCTAACAGATTAACTCAGTAAATTTATAAGTTTATTTTATGTAAATAACATAACTATGCAATTGTAGAGTATGTACAACATTTTAATTTTTAAAGCTTTATGTAGCTAACTAGAAGTGCTGATAGGAAAATATTGGAAGGAAAGACTGAAAGCAAAGATTAGAAATAGAAGTTTCTGGATAAAGATATGGACTTGGATATAAACTAGAAATAGAAAATTTTACTGATTAGGCACAGGACTTCTGGTTCCTGCTGGATTGTGCCACTGCTGCTGATCGGTATTTGCTATTTTGACACTACAGAAGTGGACTGCAGGTATCCTGTCAAATGGAGATTGGAATCACCCCCCAAGGAACTACTTCTAAATAGGTCCATATCACCTATATAAAGCCATCAGCCCTATGTCTAAGAATCTTTGAACATGAAGGTACTCCTCACAATACCAAAAGGAAACATAAATGTCAAACATGTTATAAACCTTTGACCTACAATGATGTCCTGCCTGAAAGACGTGTTAGAGCAAGGTGACACAAAGCATGTGGGAGTAACCAGTCAATGACTTAATGCCCTCTCCATGAGATGGAAGCCATAACCAACACATTATGGGTGACCAAAAGCCAGAAGACTAAATATTCCAGAGTCCTAGTTTAAAATCAAATAATGCTGGTCTAAATCACAAAGAAAAAAAATGTACTGAAAAAAATGACTCATCCTGATAATTTTATAGTCATATTACCTAGTTCATCTGTCAGAAGATAAACTTCTTCCTGCAGCAGATATGACAAATATAGAGACCAATAGTTAGACCTTACACAGAGAATGAGAGAGAATGGAAAATTCGGCTCTGAATGGGATATTTCCTTTAGATCCTTACTCTTTTTTTTTTTTTTTTTACTCAAACTCTTCTTCATCTTTTTTTTTTTCAGATTTTCACATAATTTTTACATAAAACTATATGAATATATTTTTTAGTCAGTACTAGATTTTTTCCTAGGTTTGATTGTATGCCTTGAAAACTTAATAGTTACAATGAGCTAAAGTACAAGTAAAACAAAATGTAACATGGAAATAGTTAAAGTTTTTTTGTTTTGTAAATATTTTTTTGTTTTGTTTTGTTTTCTTTATTTCTTGGACTTCATACAGTCTGTGAGTTGTTTCTGGGGGAGTGCAAGCCTCTGGGGTTAGCAACCCATTATCAGTGGCTGCATATTATGTCTGTTCTTTTGTGACTGGGTTATCTCACTCAGGATGATATTTTCTAGATGCAGCCATTTTCTTAAGAATTTCGTTAAGTCATTGTTTCTGGTGGCTGAGTAGTATTCCATTGTGTATATGTACCACAATTTTTATAATCATTCATCTTCTGAGGGACATCTGGGTTCCTTCCAGCTTCTGGCTATTATAAATAGAGCCGCTATGAACATTGTAATGCATATATCTTTGTTGTGTATTAAAGTGTCTCTGGGGTATATGCCCAGAAGTGGAATAGCTGGGTCTTCAGGTAGTACTATATCCAATTTTCTGAGGTATCGCCAGACAGATTTCCAGAGTGGTTGTATTAGCTTGCAACCTCACCAACAGTGGAGAAGTGTTCTAATTTCTCCGCAGCCTCTCCAGCATCTGCTGTCATCTGAGTTTTGGACCTTGGCCAATCTGACTGGTGTGAGGTGGAATCTCAGGGTTGTTTTGATTTGCATTTCCCTGATGGCTAAGGATCTCGAGCACTTCCTCAGATGTTTCTCGGCCATTTGGTGTTCCTCAACTGAAAACGTTTTGTTTAGCTCTGTACCTCATTTTTTAATAGGGTTATTTGATTCTCTGGTGTCTAGTTTTTTGAGTTCCTTGTACACCTTGGATATTAGGCCTCTATCAGATGTGGTGTTGGTAAAGATCTTTTGCCATTCGGTTGGTTGCCGTTTTGTATTCTTGACGATGTCCTTAGCCTTACAGAAACTTTGCAATCTCATTAAGTCCCATTTGTTAATCTTTGACCTTAGAGCTTGAGCCATTGGTGTTTTGTTCAGGAAATTTTCTCCTGTGCCTATGTGTTCTAAGGTTTTCCCTACTTTCTCATCTACTAGTTTCAGTGTATCTGGTTTAATGTGGCGATCTTTGATCCACTTACACTTGAGCTTTGTACAAGGAGATAAGAAAGGGTCTATTTTCATTCTTTTGCATGCTGAATGCCAGTTGGACCAGCACCATTTGTTGAATAGGCTGTCCCTTTTCCATTGAATGTTTATGGCTCCTTGGTCAAAAATCAGGTGACCATATACTTGAGGGCTCATTTCTGGATCTTCTATTCTATTCCATTGATCCACAAGCTTATATATGTACCAGTACAATGCAGTTTTCAGCACAATTGCCTTGTAGTATAGCTTGAGTTCAGAAATAGTGATTCCCACAGATGTTTTTTGTTGTTGAGGATATTTCGCTATTCTAGGTCTTTTTTATTCAATATGAAATTGCGCATTGATCTTTCCAATTCCATGAAGAACTGGGTTGGAATTTTGATGGGGATTGCATTGAATCTGTAGATTGCTTTTGGTAGGATGGCCATTTTTAAAATGTTGATTTTGCCAATCCATGAGCATGGAAGATCTTTCCATTTTCTGAGATCCTCCTCAATTTCTTTCTTTAGAGGTTTGAAAATCTTGTCATACAGGTCCTTCACTTGCTTAGTTAGAGTCACACCAAGGTATTTCATAGGTTTTGTGACGATTGTGAAGGGTATCTTTTCCCTAATTTCTTTCTCCACCTGTTTGTCCTTTGAGTATAGGAAGGCTACTGATTTGTTTGAGTTAATTTTGTATCCAGCCACTTTGCTGAACTTGTTTATCCGCTGTAGGAGTTCTCTGGTAGAATTTTTGGGGTCACTCAAGAACACTATCATGTCATCGGCAAAGAGTGATGTTTTTATATCTTCCTTTCCGATTTGTATCCCCTAGATCCCCTTTTGTTGTCTAATTGCTCCAGCCAGGACTTCCAGTACTATATTGAATAGGTAGGAAGAGAGTGCGCAGCCTTGTTGAGTCCCTGATTTTAGTGGGATTGCTTCAAGTTTCACTCCATTAAGTTTGATGTTGGCTGTTGGTTTGCTGTATATTGCTTTTATTATGTTTAGGTATGGGCCTTGGATTCCTGTTCTATCCAGGACTTTTAATATGAAGTGGTGTTGGATTTTGTGGAATGCTTTCTCAGTGTCTAGTGAGATGACCATGTGATTTAGGTCTTTGAGTTTTTTTTATATGGTGGATTACATTGATGGATTTCCTTATGTTAAACTATCCCTGCATCCCTGGGATGAAGCCTACTTGGTCATGATGAATGATTGTTTTGATGTGTTCTTGGATTCGGTTTGCAAGGATTTTGTTGAGTATTGTTGCATCAATGTTCATAAGTGAGATTGGTCTGAAGTTCTCTTTCCTTGTAGGGTCTTTGTGTGGCTTAGGTACGAGGGCTATTCTAGCCTCAAAAAATGAGTTGGGTAATATTCCATCTGATTCTATCTTTTGGAATAGTTTGGCGAGTATTGGTGTTAAATCCTCAATAAATGTCTGATAAAATTCTGCACTGAACCCGTCTGGACCTGGGCTTTTTTTGGTTGGGAGGCTTTTGATGACTTCTTCTATTTCTTTAGGTATTATAGTGTTATTTAGATGGTTTACTTGGTCCTGGTTTAACTTTGGGATCTTGTATCTGTCTAGGAAAACGTCCATTTCCTCCAGATTTTCCAATTTTGTGGAGTATAAGTTTTTGTAGTAGGATCTCATGATTTCTTCAATTTCCTCAGTTTCAGTTGTTATATCACCACTTTCCTTTCTGATTTTGTTAATTTGGATACTCTCTCTTTGCCCTCTAGTTAGTCTGGCTAGGGGTTTATCAATCTTGTTGATTTTCTCAAAGAACCAACTCTTTGTTATGTTGATTTATTCAATGGTTCTTGTTGTTTCTATTTCATCTATTTCTGCCCTTTTTTGATTATATCTTGCCGTCTACTCTTTTTGGGTATATTTACTTCCTTTTGTTCTAGGGCTTTTAGCTGTGCTGTCAGGTTGTTAATGTGAGCTCTCTCCAGCTTCTTTTTGGAAGCTTTAGGGCTATGAGTTTTCCTCTCAATACTGCTTTCATTGCATCCCATAGGTTTGGGTATGTTGTGTTTTTGTTTTCGTTGAATTCTAGAAAATCCTTAATTTATTTCTTTATTTCTTCTTTGACCCTGCTATCGTTTAACAGAGCGTTGTTTAGTTTTCATGTGTATGTGGGCTTTTTGTTGTCTTTGTTGTTGTTAAAGACCAGCCGCAGACCATGGTGATCGGAGAGGATGCATGGGAGTATTTCAATCTTCTTATATCGATGGAGGCTCATTCTTGTCCAATTATGTGGTCAATTTTCGAGAAGGTGCCATGGGGTGGTGAGACGAAGGTGTATTCTTTTACTTTAGGATAGTATGTTCTGTATATATTTATTAAATCTAGTTGGTTCAAAGTCTCTGCTAGTTTTGCAGTGTCCTTGTTCAGTTTCTGTTTTCCGGATCTGTCCATTGGTGATAGTGTGTTACTAAAATCTCCCATTATTATTGTGTGGGGTGAAATGAATTTTTTGACCTTTAGTAGGGTTTCTTTTATGAATTTGGGTGATTTTTTATTTGGAGCACATATGTTAAGGATTGAGAGTTCCTCCTACAGATTTCCCTGGTAATGAGTAAAAAGTGTCCTTCCTTATCTTTTTTGATAACTTTTGGTTGGAAATTTACTTTATTCGATATTAGAATAGCCACTCCAGCTTCCTTCTTGGAGCTGTTTGCTTGGAAGTTTTTTTCCCACCCTTTTACTCTGAGATAGTGTCTGTCTCTGTCTCTGAAATGAGTTTCCTGTGTGCAGCAAAAGGCTGGATTTTGTTTATGTATCCAGTCTGAAACTCTATGTCTCTTTATTGGGAATTGAGACCATTTATGTTAATAGATATCAAGGAATAGTTGTTTCTGTTTCCTGCTATTGTTGCTTTTTTGGGTTGAATTGTGTCTGTGTTTTTTTCTTTTTTAGTTTTCTTGTTTAGAAGTATTCTTGTTTTTACTAGGCTGCATTTTCCCTCATTGTATTGGGTTTTCCACCTATAATTCGTTGTAGTGCTTGGTTTGTGGTCAGATATTGTGTGAATTTTGATTTGTCTTGAAATATCTTCCTCTCTGCATCGATGGTGATTGATAGTTTTGCTGGGTATAGCAGCATGGGCTGGCACTTGTGCTCTTTTAAGGAGTGCATGATGTCTGTCCAGGCTCTTCTAGCTTTCATAGTCTCTGTTGAGAAATCAGGTGTGAGTCTCATTGGTCTGCCTTTATATGTTACCTGACCTTTTTCCCTTACTGCTTTTAGTATTCTTTCTTTACTTTGGGCACTTGATGTTTTTACTATTATGTGTTGTGAGGTATTTCTTTTTTGGTCCAACCTATTTGGAGTTCTGATCGCTTCTTTTATTCTCGTGATCATCTCATTCTTGAGGGTAGGGAAGTTTTCTTCTATGATTTTGTTGAAGATATTTACTGTGCCTCTTAGTTGATACTCTTCTCCCTCTTCTGTTTCTTTTATCCTTAGGTACAGTCTTCTCATTGTGTCTTGGATTTCCTGGATATTTTGGGTTAGGAGCTTTTTGTTTTTTGCATCTTCTCTGGCTGTTTTGTCTATGTTTGCAATGTTGTCTTCTGCCCCCGAGATTCTCTCTTCGATCTCTTGTAATCTATTGGAAATGCTTGATTCTGTGACTTCTGATTTCTTTTTTTGGTGTTCTGACTCTAGGGTTATCTCTTTTAGTGTTTTCTTTATTGTGTCAATTTCTGTTTTAATTTCCCTCTTCCATTCCTTTATTTTTTTGGTTCTGTTTTCCTCTAGTTCTTTGATTTCTTTGAGTATTTTTCTTGTTTCCTCTTTAAAAGCTTCTGAATCTTTTTGCTTTTCTTCCCTTTCTTGTTTAAGTATCTCTATCAGCGTCTTGAGGTATGATTTCAGGTCTGTGTCTTCTTTTTCTGGAGTGTTTCGAATTCCGATGTTTGCTGTTATGGGAGAGCTGGGTTCTGGTGTTGCTAGATTGTCTTGGTTTCCTTGGGATATACTCTTTCTCTTTCCTCTTGCCATTTTGTTGTCAGTGACATGTTCTTGCCTTTCCCTTGTCTCTGGTCTGTTTCCGTGGTTCTCCACAGGTCCAGGTGTCAGATGGGCCAATCCCTGTTTTATGCCTCAGAGTCGTCGGGTGTGAGCAGAAGTTCCAAAGTTCTGTTTCTGGTTGCTGGATCAGGCATGGCAGGGCAGGGCAAGGTAGGTGGTGCACTTTCCGTGTGCACTCTGCAGAGATCTCTCTGCTCCCTGGCAGCCCAGGTCTCCCACCCACCAGTTGCTCAGCCTCTATGAGGCGCCGTTCCGGGTGGCAGATGGGCCAGGCTCCGCTCTGCCTCCTGAAGTCGCCAGTTGCTCAGCCTCTATGAGCCGCCGTTCCGGGTGGCCGATGAGCCAGGCTCCGCTCTGAGTCCTGAAGTCGCCTTTGGGTGGAAACAGAAGTTCTAATTTTCTGTTCCCAATCGCTGGATCGGGCTAGGCAGGGCAGGGCAATTTAGAGTGTGCACTTTTTGTGTGCACTCCGCAGAGATCTCTCTGCTCCCCAGCAGCCCAGGTCTCCCACCCACCAGTTGCTCAGCCTCTATGAGCCGCCGTTCCGGGTGGCAGATGGGCCAGGCTCCCTAGATCCTTACTCTTAAATCTCTGGGAACCCCCATGGAATAGGAGACAGAAACAATAAAATCCTGGTAGGATGGAGGACACCAAGAAAACACAGCCCTCTACATCAGCATAATGAAAGCTCACAGTAACTGAGAGCAGCAAGCACAGGACCTACATGGATTTGTTCCAGGACCACTGTCTGTACATAATCTCTTCCAACTTAGTGTGTTTATAGATGTAGTGATCATGAGAATGAAGAAGTCTCTGGTTCTTGTGATTTCTCTTGGGCCATTTTTCTTTTTTCAGTTTGTTTTGATCAAATGGAATATAATAGTTATTTTTTATCATATTATGATTTATGTTGTTATATTTAAAAATTTGAATGAATGAATGAATGAATGAATGAATGAAATCTTATCTACTATGGTAAAGGTTAACAACAGGATTGTTACTTTTACCTATTGAGGCAGAGAAAATCAGGTTTCTCCAATAGATTGACATAGATATATCAACTACTCCAGGACAGGCCTCATGTTCAGGAGTGATGGAACAATGCATAATGAATAAACTACAAATATGTGCTGTGTGTGTGTGTGTGTGTGTGTGTGTGTGTGTGTTCATGTGTGCTTTTATTCTGTTAGAGTTTTGGTGTTGGTTCTTTTTTCTTTTGGAAATTTTGTTCTTTATTGTGCTGATATTTGGGGCTTTCTTTTTCTGAGAAATAACTTAAAATTGAATAGGTAAAAAGTATATTTAAATTGACTCATATAACATAAAACAATAAACAAAAGGCATAAGTTCTCACAAAAAATTATTCTAAATGGATGTACTTTTTTGCTCCATAACTCAGAAAAAAAATAGGGAGCTAGCCCCAATTGTAAACACTGGTAATAGGGGAATCTAAGAGCAATTTATAATTAATTGTACATTAAGCGAAGAGATTTATAGAATTTTAATGATTTATAAAAAATATAACAAGAAGAATACAATAGTCTTTTGTTCAATTCAACCTTAGTCTTTTTTGAAAAAAAAAGAACATTTTTGTTAGACATAATTTCTCTTCAGTCTTAAGAACTACCACTAGCATTTCTGGTAGTGAAATTTGTCTGGTGAAAGTATGCAGCATACTCTTTTAGCATAGAAATTTGTCCTCACGTGACAGTAGATTTTGGAAGGATATAGAAAGAGAGGACTATTCCTCCATTGCTAGTGGGATTGCAGGCTGGTGTAACCACTTCAGAAATCAATCTGGTTGTTCCTCAGAAAATCAGAAGTAGTTCTACCTTAAGACATAGCTATACTACACACTTTGGGTACACACTCCAAAGATGCTTCAACACATAATAAGAGGGCATGCTTTACTATGTTCATAGAAAAGCCTTGTTATAAGTAGCCAATAGCTAGAAAAAACCCAAAAGTCCCTCAACAGAAGAATGGACAGGAAAAATGTGCTACATTTACACAGTGGAGTACTACTCAACTATTTAAAATGATGACTTTATAAATTTTGCAGGCAAATGGTTGAAACTAGTAAAGATCATCCTGCGTAAAGTGACACAGACTCAAAAGAATATGCATAAAATGTTCTCACTGATAAGTAGATATTAGACTAAAAGCACAGAACTTCCATGATAAAACTTACAGACCATATGAAGTATAATAAGAAGGAAGGTCAAAGTGTGGATGCTTAAGTCCAACTTAGGAGGGAGAAGAAAATAGTCATGGGAAGCAACGGGAGGTAGGGACCTGGGTGGGAGAGCGGAGGGTCAGGATCAGGTATGGGAAGAGGCAGGAACAAGGTTCAGAGGGCCAGGAGAATGAATAGAAATAAGTAAAGGTGTGGACACAGGAGAGACCACTATAAAGTCCTAGATGCCAGGGATGCCAGTAGCTCCCAGGACTCAATAGAGATAACATTAGCCAAAATACCTAACAGTTGGGAAAGAGAACCTGGA
This sequence comes from Micromys minutus, assembly GCF_963924665.1. Classification (NCBI taxonomy): domain Eukaryota; kingdom Metazoa; phylum Chordata; class Mammalia; order Rodentia; family Muridae; genus Micromys; species Micromys minutus. Next base: position 43,972,889 of record NC_137954.1, on the reverse strand, counting down.
AAGAACACCTACACTAGATAGACTTGTCCCCAATAGAGGGATGGGGTCACCAACCCATCTCAAAATTTTTAACTCAGAATTGTTCTTGTCTAAAGGAAATGCAGATACTAAAATGGAACAGAGACTGAAGGTTAGGCTATGCAGATATCTCTTCACCTTTCAATCCATCCCATCTGCAGACTCAAAGCCCATATACTATTGCTGATGCCAAGAAGTGTTTGCAGACAGGAGCCTGATATAGCTGACTTCTAAGAGGCTCTGATAGCACCTGACTAAGACAGATGCAGATACTCACAGACAACCATCAGACTAAGCCTAGGGACCCTTAAAGAAGAATTAGGGGAAGGAATGAAGAAGCTGAATGAAATTGCAGTTCCATGGGAAGGAAAACAATATCAACTAACTGAACCTCTTACAGCTCCCAGGGACTAAACTACCAACCAAAGAATATACAAGAGTGGGTTGATGGCTTACACTACATACGTATCAGAGGACTGCCTTATCTGCATCAGTGAGTACGGAGGCACTTGGTCTTATGAAAGCTTGTTATCCCAGGGAATGGGGATCCTATAGGGGTGAGGGAGGCAGGAAGTGGATATGTTGGAGAGAAAGAGAGGGAGGATCAGGTGGGGGACTTGCAGAGGGGAGAGCAAGAATGGGGACATTTGGAATTTAAATAATATAATTAATGATAATAATAAATGATTTCTAAGACAAATTCACATATGCACACTTACCTTCCTATGTGTGGCAAAATCTTCTAAAATATTTTCTTATAGTAATCTTGAATAATAAAATACATTGCTATCAAATGTATTACTCACATTGTGTACTATACCTATAGATATTTAAAATACATGTAGTTTTGTCCCTTTAATCCACTTGCATATTTCTCATAATGTACTTGTTTTCTCTTCCCTGGAAAACACAAATTTAACCATTTTATTTAAATCCATGACCGACTTTTATACCATATACGTAAATGGAACTGTGAAGTGTCTGAATTCTGTGGCTATTTTCTTTTTAATAGCACTTTCTCATTATAATTGGTAAAATCTTTAATCTCAATGTTCATTCATATATTTCTACAATCCTTAGCCAGTGAAGATGGCACTGAAAATAAGGGGAATCATTACAGGAAACATCTGCTGCTTCCTTAGTATATTTGAAAAAGATGACCCCGAGAAGCAGCAGCAATTCTTAGATCATGTAATCAAGGAATTAAATTGGCAGTGCAAGCAAATGTCTTCATTCTCAAGCTTATTTTAGCATTATGCATGATAATGAAAATGTGTAATGAATTTTGAATATTCAATTTTATTCCTTACAATTTACCACAAGAACATATTATCTGTATAGTGTTCTTGATTATAATTTTAATAGCTGAATAGAACATTTTTCCGGGGGACTGTGACATACATATAAACATTATTTTAGAGCCTTTATTTTCAGTCCTTTGCTGTCCATTTGTATGTTTCATATTTTCTGGCTTAAGGTTTTAAGACAACTAAAAAATATGGCTTATAAATCAAGTTAACATTTGAGACAATAAATTGATTAAGAAATGGGTCATCCTAATTGGGAAGCTGAAACACCAAAGACATCAAAAGCAAGAATATAAATTCTCAGAGAAAACTCTTGCTAGTGCAGATTGTTGTGAATCTTTAAAAGTTATATTCCCTAAATGAATGTATTTAAAATGCAGATATTTTGATGTATTGTTTTTCAGGAATAAACTTCAATAGTAAAGAATAGAGTAAATATTAATTAAATTATGATTTTTTATTCTAATATGAGTTATGCTATAGCTATCATTATATATTCTATTATACATATATCATTACATATTTTATAATTTTATCAAAATCAAGCGTTGGTCTTCATTCAATATAAAACACTAAAATATATTTTTAAATGTAATCTGTATCATATGTAATATCTATTGTACATTTCAAAATGCAGGGTTATTGTGGGGTTCCCAACTTTAGTTGATCTACAATATCATTTCTACACCTACGAATAAGAACACATTTAGAAGGAGATGGAAAGATGTAGCACTCGGTGGTTTAAAATATTTTCTTTAACAATTTTCCTTCTAAATAGTATAAGGAAACTATACCCATGAAATTTCAACAATATGGTCACCTAATGAGACCTGAACAATGACAACATAACTGTATAACCATGGGACTGGAGAGATATCACAAAGCCTGCTCCATATATGAAATTAATTATGAATTAATGGCCAGCCATAGGCTATTCATGAGTGCTGGATAAAGTAAAATGAATCTTTCCCAGGCACACACCTCGTACTTGGTTATCAAAAACTAAAGGGTCATCTATAAAAGCATATGCATATGAGAAATATGAAATGAACTCTGCTGAAAGTGTGTGTATGTGTGTGTGACACTGATAATCAAAGAAAAAAAAATACTATCAGCTTTAAAAATGCACAACCATGATTGTGTTTGTCATTAAAATCACTATTAACATAACCACTTTAATTAAAAATATTACATTGTAAAAGAAATTTCTCATTTAAAAGAAGTGACGACATTTAAAAGTATAAACCACAATTGAAAAGTGAAATAGAAGTAAAGACATCCTAGTGGTGGCTCATGTGTATAAATCCTCGACTTCAATTGCTGAAGGGAGAGGGTTGCTACAAGAGGCAAGCTAGGTGGCATGATTAATTACAATCAACCTTAAGCTACAAAGTAAGACCCTGGTTTCTGAAGGTGAATCAGTGCAAACATGTACTGGCTACTGGGATGCTAAGATTCAAATGGTGCTCTGAAGAATTAGCTCAAGTGATTCATTTTTTTTCTGCCATATCCTCTTTCCCACCATGATCCAGATGTCTTTAGTTTTCCTCTTCTCATCATTTCCATTGGCTCATTTTAGTTTGTCATTTGTATATTAGGTTAAAACTCCTCTGTGTCCTTTGATAGCACACACAGTCAAGTCTAAACTTTCCTCTGTCACAAAATGTATAAATTATTCTAAATTTCTTTAGATTTAGATTTATCTATTTAGATTCGAATTCTTGTAAGTTCACCAAATTTGGGGGCATATTTTTTTCTTTCAGCATTTATGTCCTTTACAAACAGAGATATCTGTGATTTAGATTTATTCTTAATAGTTACATTTGAAATTTTAACTTAACTTTTAAAATATAATCTTAAACGCATAAAATGACTTAAAATTAAAGAATTAGGCATTCTCTATTATGCAAAATTTATTATATTATTTTATAGTGATTTTGAAACAAATGTGTGAATTATGATTTTCTTACAAGAAAACATACTAAATTATTTTGTTAGATCAGTAATAAAGTGATGCTCATTTTAATGCCACTGTTTCCATGAAGCTATGCAGTGAGTTCCCTTTCCAATGCATGACACAGCCTTGAATTACAGAATTTCTAAGGCTTTTAAGATGTAATGCCATCACAAAACTGATATATTGTAATAATGTGAAAATTATAAGTCAATTATTTGTAAAAGTAATAAGAAACAATTCTTTTCAACAGCTCAGAAATAAGATTATCAGGAATACACACTTTGTTTTTTACCATTTCAATTCATATAAGAAATATCACTTGTAATATGTTACAGATTTGAAGGCTAATTAGCAGCCTAAGAATGGACTGTTGTAATGAAGACTATCTGTCTAGTCTGGTCTGAATTCATTCCAACAAATATGCTTATTGGCTTAAAATATATGTATACATTGATGTGAGGATATGTTTTTTTGATTCTTCCATTCTTCCATTTAAAATATATTTGTGTGTGTGTGTGTTTGTGTGTGTGTGTGTGTGTGTGAGAGAGAGAGAGGGGTGGGTGAGGAAGGGGAAACAGGAAGACATAGCAAATGGAGGTGGAGACCAGTTTCATCCAGCATCCTGCCTTTTTCACTGGGCTGTATTTCCAAAGTGAGGATCATTACTATCAGTCAGCATATTAATATGATACTGGAGCACAATGGTAAGAAATTTTAAATGGTTTAGGGCAGAAACTGAGTTGGCAGGAAAATTGTGTGACACATACAACCTGATTACAGAGTAAGGCACAACAAAACATGTTAAAAAGTAAGTGTGAATAAAATAAATTAATTAAAATGAATTTGAATCTGCCTCTTTATTTTCTTTCTCTCTTTTTTTTTTCTGAGTGAAGTAACACTTTAATGTAAATTATCAAGATATTCTCACGAGATCTCTGACATTCTTAATTGTCAATCTTCAAACAAACAAAGTAAGGATGGCCAGGGGCAGGAAGTAGATGGATAAATTGCTAAAGGTTTGAGAGATATATTTCTTATTTTTTAACCACTTTATATTAAAAAACAAGGATAAATGTATATATTTTAAGCATTTTTGCTTAAAAGTATATGAATACATTTTTGTCAGTGCTTGGGTTTTTTTTTAAGGTTTAATAGTGTGCATTAAGATCTTACTAGTTACAATAAGTATAAAGTACATGTAAAACATGATGTAACCTGGAATTAGTCAAAGTTTTCTTGGTGTGTAAGGATTAAGCATAATGGGTTTTTCTTTTCTTTTCTTTTTCTTTTTATTTTTCTTTTCTTGAACTTCATATAGTCTGTGAGTTGTTTCTGGGGTGTTCAGAGCTCTCTGAGGTTAGTATCCAATTATCAGTGATTGCATATTATGTCTGTTCTATTGTGTCTGGGTTATCTCACTCAGGATGATATTCTCTAAATGCATCCATTTTCTGAAGCATTTTGTAAAGTCATTGATTCTGATAGCTGAGTAGAACTCAATTGTGTAAATGTACCAAAATTATTGTATCCATTCATCTACTGAAGGACATCTGTGTTCTTTCCAGCGTCTGGCTATTATTAATAGAGCTGCTGTGAATATTGTGGTGCATGTGTCTTTGTTTTATGTTGGCGCTTCTCTGGGGTATATGACCAGAAGTGGAATTACTGGTTCTTAAAGTAGTACTATGTCCAATTTTCTGAGAAATCGCTAGGCAGATTTCCAGAGTGGTTGTACCAGTTTAAATCCCCACCAACAGTGGATGAGTGTTCCTCTTTCTCCACATCCTCGCCAGCATCTGCTGTCATCTAAATTTTTGATCTTGGCCAATCTGACTGATGTGAGGTGGAAACTCAGGGTTATTTTGATTTGCATTTCCCCGATGGCTAATGATGTCAAGCATTTCCTTAGATGCTTCTCAGCCATTTGATGTTCCTCAATTGAGAACTTTTGCTTTAGCTCTGTATCCCAATTTTTAATAGGTTAGTTTGGTTCTCTGGTGTTTAGCTTCTTGAGTTCTTTGTATACCTTGGCTATTAGGCCTCTATCTGATGTGGGGTTGGTAAAGATGTTTTCCCATTCTGATGATTGTCATTTTGTTTTCTTGACAGTGTCCTTAGCCTTGCAGAAACTGTGATATCTCATTAAGTCCCATTTGTCAATCTTTGACCTTAGAGCATGTGTTCTATTCAGGAAAGTTGAATAAAGGAAGGCTAGTGATTTGTTTGAGTTAATTTTGTATCCAGCCACTTTGCTGAACTTGTTCCTCAGCTGTAGGAGTTCTCTGGTGAAGTTTTTTGTGTCACTTATGTACACTATCATGTCATCTGCAAATAGTGATGTTTTTAAATCTTCTTTTCCAATTTCTTTCCCTTTGATTTCCATTTGCTATCTAATTGCTCTGGCCAGGACTTCCAGAACTATGATGAGTAGGTAGAAGGAGAATGAGCAGCCTTGTCTAGTTCCTGATTTTAGTGGGATTGCTTCAAGTTTCCCACCATTAAGTTTGATGTTGGCTGTTGGTTTGTGTATATTGCTTTTATTATGTTTATGTATGGGCCTTGGATTCCTGCTCTTTCCAAGACTTTTAACGTGAAGGGGTGTTGAATTTTGTCAAATGCTTTCTCAGCATCTAGTGACATGAACATGTTTTTTTTTGGGGGGAGGGGTTTGAGTTTGTTTATATGGTGGATTTCCATATATGAAACTATCCCTGCATCCCAGGAATGAAGCCTACTTGATCATGGTTAATGATTGTTTTGATGTGTTCTCTGATTCGGTTTGCAAGGATTTTGTTGAGTATTTTTACATCAATGTTCATAAGTAAGATTAGTCTGAAGTTCTCTTTCCTTGTAGGGTCTTTGTGTGGTTTAGGAACGAGGGTTATTGTAGACTCAAAAAATGAGTTAGGTTGTATTCCATCTGATTCTATTTTATGAAATAGTTAGGAGAGTATTGGTAATAGGTCGTCAATAAATGTCTGATAAAATTCTGCATTGAACCCATCTGGACCTGGGCTTTTTTTGGTTGGGAGGCTTTTGATGACTGCTTCTATTTCTTTAGGTGTTATGAAATTATTTAGATTGTTTACCTGGAAATGGTGTAACTTTAGTATCTTGTATCTGTCTAGGAATTCATCCATTTCTTCGAGATTTTCCAGCTTTGTAGAGTATAGGCTTTTAGAGTAGGATCTGATGATTTCTTGAATTTCCTATGTTTCAGTTATTATTTCTCCACATTCATTTTTGATTTTGTTAACTTGGATACTCTCTATTTGCCCTCTAGTTAGTCTGGCTAAGGGTTTATCAATCTTGTTAATTTTCTCAAAGAAACAGCTCTTGGTTAATATTTTAAATGGTTGTTTTTGTTTCTATTTGGTCTATTTCTGCTCTAAGTTTGATTATTTCTTTCTGTCTACTCCTCTTGGGTGTATCTGCTTCCTTTTGTTCTAGAGCTTTCAGCTGTGCTGTCAAGTTGCTAGTTTATGCTCTTTCCCATTTCTTTTTGGAAGCACTCAGAGCTATGACTTTTCCTCTCAGTACTGCTTTCATTGCATCCCATATGTTTGGGTATGTTGTGTTTTTTTTTTTTTTCATTGAATTCTAGAAAATCCTTAATTTCTTTCTTTATTTCTTCTTTGACCTTGCTATCGTTTAATAGAGCATTGTTTAATTTCCATGTACATTTCGGCTTTTTGCTGTCTTTGTTTTTGAAGACCAGCCTTAGACCATGTTGATCTGAAAGTATCCATGTTAGTATTTCAATCTTTTTATATCTATTGAGGCTCGTTTTCAGACCAATTATGTGGTCAATTTTCGAGAAGGTGCCTTGAGGTGCTGAGAAGAATGTGTATTCTTTTGTTTTAAGATGATATGTTCTAAGGATATCTATTAATTCCAGTTGGTTCATAACCTCTGTTTGTTTTACTCTGTCCTTGTTCAGTTTCTGTTTCAATGATCTATTCATTGGTGAGAGTGGGGTGTCGAGGTTTCCCACTATTATTGTGTGGGGTGCAATGTATTTTTTTTGAGCTTTAGTACAGTTTCATTTATGAATATCGGTACTTTTGTATTTGGAGCATATATGTTAAGGATTGAGAATTCCTCCTGACAAATTTACCCTGTAATGAGTAAAAAGTGTACTTCCTTATCTTTTTTGGTAACTTTTGGTTGAAAATCTACTTTATTCGATATTAGAATGGCCATTCTAGCTTGTTTCTTGGAGCCATTTGCTTGGAAGTTTTTTCCCAACCTTTTATTCGGAAATAGTGTCTCTCTTTGTCTCTGAGATGAGTTTCTTGTATGCAGCAAAATGCTGGGTTTTGTTTATATATCTAGTCTGAAAGCCTATATCTTTTTACTGGGGATTTAAGTCCATTCATGTTAACAGATATTAAGGAATAGTGGTTTCTGTTTACTGCTATTTTTTGCTTTCGGGGGTTGATTGTGCCTGTATGTCTTTCTTCTTTTGGTTTTCTTGCTTAGTAGTTTTCTTGTTTATACTAGAATGTAGTTCCCCTCTTTTTATTGGGTTTTCCACCTATAATTCATTGTAGTGCTGAGTTTGTGGTAAGATATTGTGTAAATTTAGTTTTGTCTTGGAATATCTTAGTCTCTCCATCTATTGCTATTGAGAGTTTTGCTGGGTATAACAGCTTTGGCTGACACTTGTGCTCTCTTAGGGTCTGCATGATGTCTGTCCATGATCTTCTAGCTTTCATTGTTTCTGTTAAAAAAATCAGGTGTGATTCTGATTGGTCTGCCTTTATATGTTACCTGACCCCTTTTCCTTACTGCTTTTAGTATTCTTTCTTTACTTTGGGTACTTGGTATTTTGATTACTATGTGTCAGGAGAACTTTCTGTCTGGTCCAAACTATTTGGAGTTCGGTAGGCTTCTTTTATGCTCATGGTCATCCCATTCTTAAGGGTAGGGACGTTTTCTTCTAGGATTTTGTTGAAGATATTTACTGTGCCTCTTAGTTGATATTCTTTGCCCTCTTCTATTCCTATTATCCTTAGGTTTGGTCTTCTCATTGTGTCCTGGATCTCCTGGACACTTTGGGTTAGGAGCTTTTTGGTTTTTGCATCTTCTCTGACTGCTTTGTCTATGTTTTCCATGTTGTCTTTGGCCCCCGGAGATTCTCTCTTCCATGTCTTGTATTCTGTTGGAAATGCTCCCTTCAATTACTCCTGATTTCTGTTTTAGGATTTCTTCCTCTATGGTTGTCTCTTTTAGTGTTTTCTTTATTGTGTCTATTTCCATTTTAAATTCCTTTTTCTATTCCTTCTTCTCTTTGAATCTGTTTTCCTCTAATTCTTTGAGTTCTTTGAGTGTTTTTCTTGTTTCTTCTTTAAAAGCTTCTAATTCTTTATGCTTTTCCTCCTGTTCTTGTTTAAGGATCTCTATCATCATCTCGAGGTATAATTTCTGGGTCTGAGACTTCTTATCCTGGAGTGTTTGACATTCCACTGTTTGCTGTGATGGGGGCGCTGGGTTCTAGTGTTTCCAGGTTGTCTTGGTTTCCCTGGGGTATGTTCTTTCTCTTGCCATCTTATTTTCTGTGTTTATATGTGGTCTTGTTGTCAGTGATTGGTTTTTGCCTCTCCCTTGTATCTGTATCTGGCCTGTGTCCCTGCATCTCTTCGTGTTCTTGGTGGCAGATGGCCTGAGGGACTATTCTGTAAGCATGGGCTGCTGGCTGATAACAGACAGCCCAAACCAGGGTTTCTGCTTCCCTGAACCAAGCATGGGGAGTGGGGTGCACTTTCTGTATGCTCGGCAAAGATCTCTCTGCTCCCTGGTACTCAGAACTCCTTCTCACCAGGCCTTTATTCCTGGATTTCTGCTGTTCCTGGTGGCAGGTGATACCTGTTCTGCCATCTTTATTTTTCTTAATTATAAAAGCTATGAGAACATTTTTAAATGATAATAATCTGTGAGTCTGAGTGTTTGCATATGCACAATACAATGTATATCTAGAAAATATGCAATCTTTTTTTATAATTTTAACTATATAGTTAAAATTATTCCTCCCACTCTTCTCTTTTTTTAAATTGGATATTCATTATATTTACATTTCAGATGTTATCCCTTCTCCCCCAACCCCATCCCCCCTTCCATCCCATTACTTTCATGAAGGTACTCCCTTTCACAAAACCTCTCTCCCACCTCAGCACCTTGGCATTCCTCTATACTGGGAAAGTGAACCTTCCCTGACAAAGTCTCCTCCTTCTATTTATGCCAGAGAATGGTATCTTCTGCTGCATATACACCTGGGTACATGGGTCTCTTTGTGAGAAATCATTGTTTAGTCCCTGGGAGCTGTGGTTGGTTTTGTAGGTGATAATTTATTTCTTCCCATGGTGTTGCAGACCCTTTCAGCTCCTTAAGTACTTTCTCTAGCTCTTTCATTGGGGTCCCTGTGTTCAGTCTGATGGTTAGCTGCAAGCATCCTCTGCAGTATCAATATGGCTCTTTCAGAGCCTCTGACCCTATAAAATATTCTCCCATATCATCCTCTTGACTAGTGAGCAACAAGTGTTGTAAGAGAATTATATGTTTAAAGTCACCTTTTGCTACATAGTAAAAACTCTAAAAATAAAAGAAACTAACAAAATTTCATTATTGTTTTCTTTTTTTTCTTGCACTTTATTTTTTAAAAAGAGATACATGTACAGACTTTTAAAGGCATTTTGGCATAAAAATATATGAATATTGTGGGCAAGTAGTGAGTTTAGGTGGCTGTGTTTCAGTTCTCCTTTTGTGAGGTCAGGTGTGGGAGCTGTGGTGAGGCTGTTCTGGGAGCTCAGCCCTCTGTCCACAGTTCCTGAGTACTACTGGTGGGGACCTGTCTCTTTCTTTAGGCCAAAACAAACCTTTTTCCAGGGACCACTGTACTGTCCTCTCTGCTCTCTGAGAACTCCTGGTGTGCTCTCCCTGGGACTATGTGCCAGGATTACCTCTGATTCTGGTGTGAGAGGGCCTGAGGAGCTGATCTTCAAGCACCACCTTTCCTGGGCAGACCCTGGTTCCCTCTTACAAAGGCCGGGACCTTACTGTGGACTGGAAAGAAACCTTTTTAGGGAGCACCTCCAAGCACACTCTGCACTCTGGTTACTCACGGGGCAACCTCACAGGGCCTGTGCTCCAGGATCTCTGATGGTCCAGGTGGAAAAGAGACTGTGCATTAAGTCTGCAATCACAGCCTTCCTTTAGGTGCAGATCTCTAGTCCCTCTGAGAGAGGCCTGGCCCTGTGGGCCGGAGGGGAACCTTTTCAATGAGAACCACCAAGCACTCTCTGCACTCTGGTTCGAATTATTGTTTTCATAGTGTGTGGGAATCTAAATCTTGTAGTGCAAAGAAATTAATAATCTTCCAAACATTATATTTCTATACCTTAAGGATTATATCTAATGCTTCTTAAATTTCAGAGTTTCTAACATTTAAAATAACTTGAACATAGCCTTGAGAATGCACACAAATGGACATATGTGCTCTGGTCTTACTAGGAAATTTAAATTTGTTTTTCCATATATTAAAACTGTACGGTATGGATCTTACAATAGATGAATCTATAAAATTATATATAATCCAAGAATCAATAAATAATATGCAATCTCATGTTATTTTTAAGGGAGCTGAGTGGTCTGCTGTTAATATTTATATTTGTTTTTATTATATTACATTGCAACTATGACAGAATAAACAAATTCCATAATTTTTGAGAACTATCGTGAGTCATTAAAACAGTTTGTAATGTTTCAATCAGCATTGCCTAGAATAGATGATAGGAATCAAATTAGTGGGAAAAAATACTTTAGTCCTCTCATATTTGTTGTGTGTTGATATGTGATTAATATTTCATGAGCATTAGTCTTTTCTTGGTAAAATCTGCCATCTAATATATTTATATTTTCGTCCACAAGAGCCACCCTGTGTAAGAGCTTTCCCTCTGTTGTGATAGATTCATTTAAGCAGCAGGTTAACTTAGTTAGCTTTTGTTAACCTTGTTGATGTAAAATCAGGCATCAGAAGCTTACTGCAGGTGGTTCTTTATTATGAAACAATTGTGGGAGAAATCATGAATGTCTCTCTGTTTTATGAATTTAATATCACTTTGCTTTAACTAAACATCTGTTATATCCTACGCAGTAGCTGGAAGATGATACTTACAAATTTAAGAATGACTGAGGCAAACACAGCCTGAGTTAAGTTAATTCGTCTTTCAGTTAAGTTCCTTAGTAATTTGAACTGAAACATCCATTTAATGCATAAGCCAGAACATAGAATCTTAAAATACTTTAATATATTGTCTGCTGCACTGAATCACTTTAATAGATCTGTTGGAGAATCTAGCATGAATATAAAAAAATAAATTTAGTCTCATGTAAAGCTAAATACAAATAACAGATGTTAATAATATTATCACTTTAAGTGATTTAAATAGAAGTAAGGACTTTTCAGATATTGGTGTTTTCTCCAGCTACAAAAGGTTCAGCAAAGCAATGAACTGTTTTTTTTTTTTTTTTTTTTTTTTTTTTTTTTTTTTTTTTTTATAGATATAGAATGATGACTTAAAAACTTAGGAATTTATTTATAAATTTGGAAGGAATACAAGAATGACTGGTAGGTGAGTAAGGAAATTGAAAAGCAGATTATCAAATCTTGGAATCCCTTCAGGAAAAAGAAAGGAGAAGACATTCATCCAACAGGAACTGTACCAGAAAATTCTTTTGCTAAAACTGAATATAGCCATTGCTTTATTCCTTTGATTACATTTTTGTCTCATGTTATCAAAAAGACATGTTCACAGAGATGATGCTTGTGTTACTTGCCCCATTCTAAGATTAAATTCTAGAGAGCTTTCAAATGAATGAAGAGAGTATTTTCTCACAGGTGTCAAGAAAAGAAGGGGAAAGTAATTTGTTTTAGCAGAGCTCCAGTACCTCTAGTTGTAGACAAGGGAAGATAGACTCTCGAGCCATTTCGCAAACAGGGTAACTTTCTTACATGAAGGCCACATTCACAATGTTAGAATTCTGGAAATAAAAGTATTTCAGAATGTAATGTATTTCTAGTATACTGATTATAAGTGTATTAAAGATTCCTAGAGTACCAAGAAAATAATAACCCTTAAAGGTATGATAAAATGCTGCTCTTAAAAACTGTTTCAGATGATTCTCTTGCAGTATCTTTGTTGATTACCTTTCAAAAGGTATGAGCTAAAGGTAATTTATCCAATAAAAGTTACCATTTTAAAGAAAATTTTATTCATCCACTGCTTCTGACTCTTACAATCTATGAGACCTCAATTCTGTATTATCTCCTAAGCCTAGGCAGAAAAATAATGTGACAAAAGTGTCTAATTTTGGACTGAGAATTACTAAATCACTTTTTTTTTCCTACATTAGCCCATTTGGTATACCTTTGCTAGCTGTCAATTTTTATAAAAGTAAGCTCATGTGATGAAGTGTAGAGATAAATTTTGTATACTGACATCAGAATAATTTTGTATACAGACTTTAGGAGTTTATCCAATAGAATGTTCACTTGCAGAATAATTGTAGTAGACTACCCCCTAAGATCTATGCAGAGTCTACTCTTAGCTTTCTGGGATAATTAATTCTAGAAAAGCATGACAAGCTCTGCCATGCACAGTTGGCATTAAGTTGAATCATGAAGTGGTTGGTTACATCCATTACATTTATACCTCATCAGTGGGTATATTGTAAACCATTGCTATTACCGGCAGTATTCATTACATGTAAAACTGATGATTACTTTTCTCCTCTGGTTATAGGAGTAGCACTTCTCAATAGTAGAAAAGCTATCCAGTAGGGATGAATCTCCCAGTACAGTATTAGCTTGACTTCTTCATGCTCTATGATCAAAGTATATGATCTCTTCACCAATATCATTAAGTTCTAGAAGGCAACAATGTAAGATGTATGTATGCTTTTCTCCCAGCTTGCTTTTGAGCATAGTGTTTCATCACATTGATAATAACAAAGATGAGTTTGGACCAGGACAGTGGGGTATTGCTATGACAAACCTGACCATTAGTTTTGGGGAATATTGTCAAACAACTTTGGAACTCAGAACAAGAAAAGATGTTCAATGATGAGATCTCAGTGGGCTATTTGGAGAAGTGAGATTGAGATGGTAATTTACAAGATAACAATATTGAGAGCAATGCAGTTTAGGAAGGCCAAGCCTGTGTAGTTTCAAAGGGAAGCTTAAAGACTCTCTCAGGGACATTTATTATTTTTCAATTAGAATTCTGTCATTCTGGTTTGTTGGGACTGAATAATTAGTTTTGATTAACAAGATTACAGAGCTACTAAAGTGAAATCTTTGCTTTCTTTGGACATTCCATGCTGGTCAGCTAGACGTGAGAAAGTAGCAGTAGTTAAGAAGAGACCAGCATCTTTGGCATGAAATATAAAATGTGCTTCCTGAAAATTAGCACATAAAAGTGTATTCCAGAGGTAGCCAAGATTTTGCTTCATCTTTGCAACTGGAAGGTGCGGCTGACTTTGAAGGTATGAGGGGTTCATGGAGAGTACCTGAGGCTTGGAATTGTGTTTCAGGACTCTAGTCCCTAAAAAGAGTCCAGAAGAGGTTATTATTGAAACTGCAGCTCAGTTGAAGTAGAACACTCCAGCAGTTTTTTGGAGATGCCAAGGCTGTAACTATGATTGCCTACCAAGACAGCAGCAGCATTAAAGTGGAGCCAGGCAGAGCCTAGAAGTCAAGCTGTGTATGCTTATAGAAGCCTACAACTGGAAGATTCTGAACTTTCAAAGGAGATTTTTGGTATTTTGAAGAGATTGGATATTCTCAAGGGATTGGACTTTTAATGCTTAAATTTAAAAAAATGTGAAAACATTAAAATTAGGAAATTTTATATTGTGATATTTCTATTAGTGTGAAATCTTAGGGGGTCTATAAGAAATGGAATGTTGTGACTTATTCATGATGGGTCTGTATGTCAAGCTGAAAAGGGGCCCATTGTACTGGCTAGCTTTACCTCAATTTGACACAAGCTAGAGTCATCAGAGAGGAGAATAAATCGAGAACATGTCTAAATAAGGCTGGGCTGTAGGCAACCCTGTAGAATATTTTTGTAATTAGTGATTCCTGGAGAAGGTCTCATCCCACTGTGTTTGAGGCCATTTCTGGGTTTATCATCCTTAATTCTAAATTTTAAAAAAAGCAGTCTGTGGACGATATTGTAAACATGCTAGTAACCAGTATTCTTTCATGGCCTATGCATTAACTCTAGCTCTCCAGGTTCCTGTCCTGTTTAAATTTCTGTCCTGTCTTCCTGAAGTGATGAACTACAATGAGGAACTGTAAGTAAGCCTAATACATATTTTTTCCTAACTTACTTTTTGGTCATAGTTTTTCATCACAGCAGTGTGTGTGTGTGTGTGTGTGTGTGTGTGTGTGTGTGTGTGTGTGTGTGTGTTTAAATGTATATATACATTAATATATATAATTACACATATATTATATATATAAATAATTGAATGTCAGTATATGAAACCTACCATGACAACTTTCAGTGTATTAAACAATAAAGTAAAAGAGATGTACTTACACAAAGAAAGCAGTCAGTAAACACTAAATAAATGATTTACTTTAAGCATGCATATATTTCTAGTCATTTATACAAACCAATAAATAGGGATACATGAAAAAAGGGACAAGATGTGACAATAAGAAGTAATCTGAATTTTAAGCATTGAGACTATTTTGTAAAGATCATTAAATGTCAGAACTGAGAGTAGAAGGAGGTATGCATGTATAGCAAGTCACAAGGATCCTCAGTAACTTTCTCAGTTAATGATGTTTGATAGTCGTAATAACCTTGTGGCAAAGAAAAAAGATGTGTATACATCATAGTAATGTCACTTGTAAGTGGTCATTAGCTGTTAACAGAGGATAGTCATGATACAATTTACAAACCTAAAGACACTAAGCAATAAAGAGAGCTGAAGAGAAGGTATGCGGCTTTTCTTGGCAAAAGGAGTTGGGTTGGATTTTTTGGTGTATTAGGTGGCATGTGGGAATAGGACAGGAAGAACAAGTGGGGCCATCAGATTGACTGAAGATGTCCTGGAATAGGTAACTATTGGGGGGAGGATGTTTCAGGGTAAAGTTAGAAACCTAGATTCAGTTGAATCTCTCTGGAATGTGTAAGCATGACCTTAATGAAGATTCCTACTAATGGGGAATACAGAACCCGAAGAAGCCATATTCTGTAACCACGCAAGGTTTCCAGTGGAGAGACTGGGACACTAACCTAGCCACCAAACTTGAGACCTAAAAACCATCTTGTCTGCAAGATGTGTTCATGTAAACGTGGCACTGAACTTGTGGAAATAGCCAACTGAAGACTGGTCCAACTTTCGAAGTAAGCTACCATTAGAAAAAGCAAATCTATACCGGACACCAAGGAAGGCCAGAAGCCAAAGTCTGGACAGCTGAGAAATCTAAGATAGATCAGACCCAGCCCCAAAATTGCTCCTAGATTAGAGACTAGTATGATAAGGAGTCATAGAGGCAAGCATCACCATCAGACTACAAGAGATGGAAGAGAGAATGTCACGAGCAGAAGTCAACATAGAAGACATTGATAGAAGCAGATGCAGATGCAGATAACCCACACTTGATCACTACGTGTTCCTGGGGAATCCTTTGGAAGAAAGAATGGGAGAAAGGATTGTAGGATACAGACACTTTAAAAGCATCACAAGAACATGGCCCACAGATTCAACTAACCAGGGATCATATGGGTTCATAGTAATGAAGTGACACTCAGAGAAAATGAGTCTAACCTAGGTGTTCTGTGTGTATGTTATGGTTTTGTAGTTTGGTGTTCTTGTGTGATTTCTAACAGTATAAGTAAATCTGAGATGTTCACCTTCTTTTTGGACATGTCTGCTCCTACTGGGTTGTCTCATTTAACCTTGATATGAAGATATAGGTTTAGTATTATTGTAGGTTTTATATCATATATTGTTGATATCTCTATAAAACCTATTCTTTTGTCAAAGGATATGAAGTGGAGTGGATCTGGAGGAAAGCATACGTGGGACAGTGGGATTGGGAGGAAAAGAGGGAGGGTAAAGTGTGGTGGCTACATAATACATGAAAAAAGAATAAATACTTGAATTATGTTTTTTTAAAAAAGAGTCCTGTCTCAGAGGTCATTCAGCCTGATGCATTTATTTCAAACCTTCAAAACCATGACATGCATTTGTGTATTGATACATTTAACAATACATGAAATTACTACTTATATAAAATCAATAAGTCAGACATGATATCTTTCTTATTAAGTGCTAGGCTACATAATGAACAATTAAAAAGCACTTTGGCTCCGAATTTTAAGAAATAATATAATATTGTATCATATTAGTTACATTTAAAATTCATTTAATCATATGCTTATCAACAAGGAATAAGGAAAGTCATATAATAAAATAAAACTGACTCAATATTATTTTATTTATTTATGGTAAACTGAAATTAAAAGAAGTACTGTTTGTTTATGTCAGGTCCAAAGGAAATTCCATTATCCCAAATTCAGATGTGTGTGTGTGTATGTGTGTGTGTGTGTGTGTGTGTATGACAAGTTATTACAAAATTAAGATTTTGCAGCTAATTTTATGATCATGGGAAAAGTACATGTTGTTGGTTTATATTTAGAAAGCTCTTGTAATATACCATGAAATAATCTGCCATGTGTAAATCACACACATGCACATTCACCATATTTACAATAAAAAAACCTCTCTTACTGAAGTGTGGTGGTTGAAGCACAGATCAATCAAGGGCCAAAGATATCACTCTCGATTTCCAAATACTCAGGGATTGTAAAAACTTCTGCCTCTGCACAAACAAATTGTAGACCAAATATCTTATTTATAAATTTTCTTGACTCCATACTCTCAAAAAAAAACCTTTATTTCTAATATTTCTCTGCTTGCTCATCTCTCCCTCTGATTGCCGAATGCATTTTTAACAGTGATGCAAGGTTTTCGTTTTTTTTCCAGTAAAGATAATATTAAAAATAACTTTATGCTGTTCTGCCCTATTAAAAAGATGGCTATGGGGTTGTATTATGAACCTGTCTTTTCAGACTGGAGCATGATTGTTTAAAAGCTTCCTCCAAAATATCTTTCCTGCATCAGGCAAGACATCCTATTGTATTACAGGAAAGGGATAGCAAAAAGAAGGTAGAAGGAAAAGATATTGTGTGCTTTAAAACTGCTCAAAGTAAGCTATTCCCATGCAGGGATGGCTGCTGCTTTTCCCAGAAAACCACTTCTGGTTTTATTACACTCTTTAAATACTCCTCTTTCCCTCTCAATGTCTCCATATCTCTGGTCTGGACTCGTCCAGTCTCTTCTTCACTCATCCTGTTGTATCAAATCTCTGCAGGACTAAGTGTATCCTCCCCCACGGCCTCTCCAAGGCATCCTTATTGGGGACCAGATTTCACAGTGAAACTACAGCTTTGGCTACAGCCCCTGTCCCCAGAGGTGGAGGACTCCATGAAGACTGAGCCACACTTTTACTATCCATGTGCTGGAAAACTCAGTCCAGCCCTTGTGTGCTCTTTGACTGATAGCTCAGTCGCACAGCTCTCTCAAGGGTCCATGTTAGTAAATTCTGTTGGTCTTCCTGTGGAGTTCCCATCCCCTTCAGGGCCTTCGATCTTTTCCCCAACTCTTCCAGAAGGATCCCCAACCTCTGTTCAGTGTTTAGCTTTGGGTATCTGCATTTGTTTCAGTCAATTGTTCAGTAGAGCCTCTTAGGAGACATTTTTGCTAGTCTCTTGTTCAGCAAGCATAGAAGAGTATCAATAATAGTGTCAGAAAGTACTGTTTGCCCATGAAATGAGTCTCAAGTTAGGCCAGTTGTTGGTTAGACGTTTCTTCAGTCTGCTTCATCTTTGTCCCTGCATTTCTTTTAGACAGGACAAGTATTGGGCTGAAACTTTTGTGGGTAGGTTGGTGTCTTTATTGTTTAACTGTCTGGCTACAGGAGGTGGCTTCTTCTGGTTTTACTCTGTACCCATTTTTAGGCTTCTAGGCTAAGGTCACACTCATTGACTCTTGGGAGCCTTCATCACCTCAGGTCTCTGGAACTTCCTAGAGATTAACCCTACCCCATTTCATCCCATCTTATCCCTGCCCCACCCTGGCAAGCTGCAGATTATCAGTCATTCTCCTGTCCCCTTGGCCATCTCTCCTGCCTCTCCCCAGATCTAATTCTAACCCCCTATTCTTCTCTCCATCTCCTTTTCCATCCATTTTCTTTCCTCCCTCTGTATCCTATAACTATTTTATCCACCCTGATATGAATGGTTCGAGTATCATAGGTGTCCTGTAGTTTATGGCTAATATGCACTCATCAGTGATTACATACCATGCATATGATATTTTCTCATTCCATACATTAAAGATGGAAGCTCCACCACATCTCAAAGGGAGGTGTTTCTCTCTGATCATATAATTTATTCAGTAAACTAATTTCTCCTTTGTTAGCAATTGTCAATTGCAGATAGCTTTTTTGTTAGTGAAGAGGGCTTATATTCCAGTTCCCATGCAATCTGTGGCCATATCTAGCTTTACTGATGCAGATTTGTGCACGGTTTTACATTCTCTTTGAGTTCAAATGTGCATCAATCTGGCTGTGTTTAGAAGGTCTTGTTTCCTCAGTGTCCTTTATCTCTCTCTCTTTTACAATGTTTTCATCTTCTCTTTTACAATGTTTCCTGGGCACTAGGAGAGGGATTTGACATCCCATTTAGGACTATGTGTTATAGTGTCTTTCTATGAATACACATTTCCTGTTTGTAGGTCTCTGTGTTTCTTCACATCCACTACAGAAAGAAGCTATTCAAAAGCCACTCTGATGATAATGGGACAAGACATTGCTCTATAAGTATGGCAGGATGTTTTAAGAAGTTATCTTACAGCTATATTTCTTTAAGAGAACAGTAGTATTTGGTTTCTCCTTAGGTACATAGCTGTGGCTCTTCCTACTATTGGACTGTTCTCCAATACTATCCACAAAGGTAGAGGAAGCAGAGCAGAGACATTGAACAGGAGTTTTGAAAATCCTGTGAGTTCAAGGTGAAACACTACACTGGGACCTACTATCAAGAGGCAGAACAATTTTGCTTAGGGTGATTTAAGGCTCATAGAGTTTGGGGGAATGAGGGTAGGGGATATCTTGAATGGGCAAATGTCATTGGCTTAGGGATTGGTATGCCTTGAGTACTTCATTAGCATTGGTAAGCATTTCAGGAATCTCAGGTTCTAGTATGTTCATTTATAAAATATGTTTATATTTTATGAGGAGAAAGGAAATTGAACCTCTAATCTGAGGCTATGACTCTCCTTTAGTGGAGGTATATGTGTGGGGGTTAGAATTCCCCAAACGAGGTCAGAGAAGGAGAAGCTTTGCTATCAAAGGGAATCTCCCGTATTTCACAGATCCCAGTGATTATCTAGTGATGGTGGACATAAACAAAAGTTAGTAGAATTTTTCCACACATTGCATATCTAGTCTGTCTCAGCTTCTTGTACACCAGTGCAGTGTCAAGGTTGGGTTCTGTCTCTTTAAGTGGGCCTTAAATTCAATCAGTTAGTGATTAGTTAATCCTACTTTTGTGCCATTAAAGCATCAGCATATCATGTAAGACACACTTATTTTTACATTCTTATTTTTCTTATCTGGTATTCAGAAAATTTAAATTATTTCTACTTTCTGTATTGGTAGGATGAATTATTAATCAATGATGCTCATATTAAGTGTATATGACTTCTCCATGTTGATGCTGGTTTGTTTTCCCCTGGTATATTTTTTATTAAGTTGGTTAACTGGTCACTATTTAGAAATATTCACTGAAAGATAGTCATAGACATTCATGAGTAGTAAAACATCACAACTTTTTTTTAAATCTTCTAACTTTATGGACATAGTTTATAACAAAAGTGGAAGGATTGATATACAGGCAAAAAGGAAACCGCAAGTAAAACATGAAAGATGGATTGCATGCTGAAACTTCATTTGGTTCAAACATATAAATGAAATTAATTCACAAGATGCTGGCCAGTTTATAGCACATTTAAAACAATATTTACACTCTTTCTTTTTTAGATTGTATGAAAGAAAAAAGGGATTGAATCTTTTAAGTGTGTCAGATAGATTGTGGGTATATGTCAATCACTCTGGCAACTTTCTTAGAGTGGTTTGCCATCAGAGCACATATAAAGTGTGGGGCTGTATTACAGAGAAATTCAATTACCATTCTCTGATTGTTCATATTCCTGAAAGTGCTGCAGAAGAAAAAGATGAATGTTATTACTGAAACAAGGCATTGAATAAAACATTCTTGGAATATTTTTCTTCAATCCAACAAATGATTTACAGATATTTCCTGCTCAAGTCTTTCAACTAAAGGGCCATTAATCTGTGCTATATTTATTGAAAACCAAGGATGTATTTCTTGTAAGAACAACATTGTTTTCCATTTTAGCTCAGGGGTACAAGCTGTGATGTGTTGAATTCTTTCACCTAATTAAGTTTTTCCTAAGTTAACTTCATCAGCATTTGTTTCACAAAACTTTATAGTAAAGGAAAAATGTACACACCAGATTTAGAATGGTTTACTCTCCACTGCATCTGGAACACACTGGTTTCAACCAGAACACTATGTCTGGGTCAGAACAATATGATCCCTGATATTTTTACTTTAAAAATAGTGCATATCTCCTTCAGTTTTTGGACAAATGATATGCAATGTATGACATTGTATTCCGCCAGGAACCTAATTATAAACTGAAGCAAAGGAAGCTCCAAATTATTTCACATTCCTTCATGAGTTCTGTTAAAAATAAAATATTCATAAAGATAAGGTACACATACACTCATGAATTTTGGTACTTAATTGATAGCAATTTTCCTCAACTAAAACTTACTTATGATCAAATTAGGAAGACAATGTCTTGCATTCTAATTTTAATTTTTAAATAAAAAATAGTACTAATTGTAAGTATTCAGATTAGTCAAGTTAATACTTAATATTGTTAAAGTTCAGTATAATGCCCTCATACAAGTTTATTATACTGAAATCACATTTAAAAATGTGTCAGTGTTAGAATTTCTTATGTTGTCTGTTTTACATACTATTAGGTTCTCTTTTTTCATTTTCTACCAAAATATAGATCAGATAATTTTATAATAACAATTAGAAATAAAAAATACTTGATTGATATAGTAATATGCTTCTGATCTCAGTGAGAGTTTGTTTCTTCTTCAAGGTCTTTCCAGATTTACCATCTATTTCAATATATTGGCCTTTCAACTCAATTTCTTCTCATTTTTACTTTTCTCAATGTATAAAGAGTATTTAGGAATCTGTGATAACTGTGGATTCTTTTATCTTGCCATCTCGACAATAAACTCCAAATTATTCAAGCAGTCTTATTCTATATTAGCTATATATAAGAGTGGGTTTGAGTACAGTCAAAAGTCACAAAACTCTAGTTACATTATATTACAGAAAGCAAATAAAGACAGAGCAGAAAATATAATTTCTATATCATGTTTCATGACAAATATATAAAATATTTTCAATGTAGTCACATTTAATATGACAAATTATTATGGTACATATGGCATTGTATACCATAGTCCAATTAGTTTCATTCTAAGTGTATAATGATATTTTAATATATGTACTTGATAAATATACAAAGTTATAATGAGCATTGTTTCACAATAAAAATAGCAAATTAGGAACAGGAAGAAAGCTATTATAGTTATCTATCGAAAGCTTATATTCAAAATTATAATACATGTAGAAAAGATTTTTAAGTCCTGATAGAGATAATGGTACCAATTCATTTTATTCCTTTTCATACAATGATTACATTGCTATCTAGATCAATGAGTCAACAATTAGATGAGTGATTTAAATAAGAAAGGAAGAACTTAGAGTTTCCCTGTTTCCAGATGATACGATCTAAGCTACAAAAATTCTTAGATCTGTTAAATAATTTTAATTTTTAAAAAGATCTCTTTTCTGTTTTCTTGAAGAAATAGCTCAAAAAGCTAACAAAAGCCAATCAATTTTACATTTTCAGAAGTTTTCCTATTGAAGAATTGAAAAATATTTCTTATGACTTTAGAAGTATTCATCTGTGAAAAGACTTCCAGCCATAGCAAATCCACAAGAGTTCTAGTGAATTACCAGAAAGCTAATAGGTATCATACTAACACTATGATCTTTGTTTATACAAAACTGGACGAAGTTTGGTGAATGGGAGGGTATTGAATATGAAAAGGCGACAGTGAAAAATGGGGGTCCTGAAGATGGGGAATGTGTCAACAAAAGTGGGGCCAGTAGAAAAGGCAATTCAAGGTAATCTTGATAGGCTTCACAAAAATAGTTGAGACAATTCTTCTCATTGATTTTTCTGGGTCTTCATAATGTTATTCATGTGGCATAAAGGCTGGAACGTAGGTAAAGTGTATTAGATGGGTGGTTTTATTTTTCTTGTTTTAGAATATTTCTTTCAGGGAAATATTGATCCTTCAGACACTGTAAGTAGTATCTCTTAGCTCAAGAGTGTGATAAACCTTAGCCCTATTCCTCCATTGTACAGGTTCATGGTGTAAACCTTCACTGGGCAATTTGAGACTAAAATTAACTACTGTCCCAAAACAAATTTCCTGGTGTCAAAAAGAAGTAGGTGGCTGATGGGGTTTCCACCCATGCTAATGATAGTCAGAGATTTCCTTCACTAAGAAGACAAGGCTAGATTCCTCCTTTTCTTCCTAGTTATTCATTGTGAAATTTTTATTCAGTCATGTAGGTGTAGCATGGGAGATTGGAAGGTAAGTCAGTCCCTGAGATAACTAAAAAATCGACTAGTTGTAAAACATAGAAGATGAAAACTCCGAGAAAGTCAAACTCAAAAAATATTATTGAAGCAAGCTGATAACTTCCAATAGGATGGAAGGATCCCAGACTTAGAGCCAGGAGACAGGGCTTGGTGTTGCATATTTTATTAAGTCCTTCAGTTCATCCATTTTCCCTTATCATCTTATTTCTCTAAGTGGCTTCCCTTCCTATGGAGCTAGTTTAGTTCTCTGTCATGTTTCTCGGGAAAAGAAGCAGCTGTCTTAAGAGGGATGCTTCTATCTGTCTATGCTTTTCTACCCTCTCACTAAGAGTTTTGTAAATATTTAGAAATTTGTTGGAAAAATGGTGATGATTTGAACGAAATAACTTTCATAATATCAGTCATTTTTAACTATTGTACATTCTACTTTGATATAATTGAGTACCTACCATCAGTGTTCTTTTGTGACTGAGCTACCTCACTCAAAAGGCTTCAAGTCCCATCCATTTGCCTAGGAATTTCATGAAGTCATTGTT
Organism: Micromys minutus; assembly: GCF_963924665.1. Taxonomy (NCBI): domain Eukaryota; kingdom Metazoa; phylum Chordata; class Mammalia; order Rodentia; family Muridae; genus Micromys; species Micromys minutus. The sequence continues at coordinate 43,949,139 of NC_137954.1, read as the reverse complement.
TTTGATAACAAACTAGTACTCCATTGTGTATATGTACCACAATTACTGTATCCATTTCTCTGTACAAGAACATCTGGCTTCTTTCCAGCTTCTGGGTATTATGAATAAGGCTGCTATGAACATGGTTGTGCATGTGTCCTTGTTATAGGTTAGAACATCTTTCAAGTAAATGCATAGGAATGATATAGGTAGGTCTTCAGGTAGTTTTATGTGCAATTTTAAGAGGAATCGCCAGACTGATATGCAGAGTGGTTGTACCAGCTTACAATCCCACCAACAGTGAATGAGTGTTTCTCAATCTCCACATCCTCGCCAGCATCTGCTGTCATCGAAGTTTTTGATCTTAGCCATTCTGACTGCTGTGAGGTGGAATCTCAGAGTTGATTTGATTTGCATTTTCCTGATGACTCGGGATGTTGAGCATTTCTATAGGTGCTTCTCAGTCATTCAATATTCCTCAAAGGAGAATTCTTTATTTAGTACTATACTTCATTTTTAATGGGATTATTTGGTTTTCTAGGGTTTAACTTCTTGAGTTCTTTGTATATATTGGGTACTAGCTCTCTAACACATGTAGGATTAATTCTTTTCCTAATTTGCTGGCTGCTGTTTTGTCCTTTTGACAATGTCCTTTGCCTTACAGAACCTTTGCAATTTCTTGTGGCCCCATTTGTCAATTCTTGATGTTAGAACATAAGCCATTGGTTTTCTGTTCAAATATTTCCTCTATGCCTATGTGTTCTAAGTTCTTCCCCACATTCTGTTCTATTAGTTTCAGTGTATCTGGATTTATGTGGAGGTCTTTGATTCACTTGGACTTGAGCTATGTACAAAGAAATAAGAAAGGATCAATATGCATTCTTCTGCATGCTGACTACCAGTTAAACCAGAACCATTCATTGAAGAGCCTGTTCTTTTTCCATTCAATGCTGTTAGCTCCTTTGGCAAAGCTTGAATGACCATAGGTGTGTGGATTTATTATTGGGTCTTCAATTTGATTTCATTGATCTAGCTGCCTGTCTCCATACCAACAACATGCAGTTTTTATCATAATTGATCTCTCATACAACTAGAGGTCAGGGATGATGATTCCTCCAGAAGGTTTATTTATTGTTGAGAATGGCTTTTGCTATTTTAGGTGTTTCATTATTTCATATGACTTTGAATATTTCTCTTTCTAACTCTATGAAGAATAGACTTGTAATTTAATTGGGATTGCATGGAATCTGCAAATTGCCTTGGGCAAGATGGCCATTATTACAATGTTGATACTTCCAATCCATGATCTTTCCATCTTCTGAGGTCTTCTGCAAATTCCTTCTTCACAGACTTAAAGTTCTTGTCATACAGATCTTTCACTTGCTTATTTAGAGTCACACCGAGGTATTTTATATTCTTTGTGGCTATTGTGAAGGGTGTTGATTCTCTAATTTCTTTCTCGGCCTTTTTATCCTTTGAGTAGAGGAAGGCTACCGATTTTTTTTTTTTTTTTTTTTTTGAGTTAATTTTATATTCAGCCACTAAAGTTTTTTATCATCTGTAAATGTTCTCTGGTGAAATTTTCATACACACATATAATCTGCAAATAGTGATTTATTGACTTCTTCCTTTCTAACTTGTATCCATTTGACCTCTTTTTGCTGTCTGATTGCTCTGGCTATTATTTCTAGTACTATCATGAGTAGGTAGGGAGAGGAAGAGGGTAGCTTTGTCTAGTCCCAGATTTTACTGGGGTTGATTTAAGTTTGTTTCCATTTAGTTTGATGTTGACTACTGGTTTGCTGTATATTGCTTTTAGTGTGTTTAAGCATGAGCACGGTATTCCTGATCTTTCCAAGACTTTTAACATGAAGGGGTGTTGAATTTTGTCAAATACTTTTTCAACATCCGGAGAGATGATTATGTGTGTGTGTGTTTGTGTGTGTGTGTGTGTGTGTGTGTGTGTGTGTGTGTTTTAAGGTTGTTATGTAGTGGGTTACATTGATAGATTTCTGTATATTGGACCATTCTTGCATCCCTATGATGAAGCCTACTTGATCATGGTGAATGAACATTTTGATGTGTTCTTGGATTCAGTTCGCAAGAATATTATTGGGTGTTTTTTGTATCAATGTTATTGATGGAAATTGATCTAAAGTTCTCTTTCAATGAAGGATCATTGAATGGTTTAATAGTGAACATAATTGTGCCTTCAAAGAATGAGTTGAGTAGGATTCCCTCTGTTTTTATTTTGTAGAATAGTTTGGAGAGTATTGGTATTAGGTCTTCTATGAAGTTATGATAGAAATTCTGCACTAAATCCATCAGTTCCTGAGCTTTTATTTGGAGGGGGTCCTTTTAATAACTACTTCTATATCTTTAGGGGTTATGGAGCTCTTTAGATGGTTTATTTCACCCCCATTTAACTTTGGTATCTGATATTTGTGTAGAAATTTACCATTTCCTCTAGATTTTCCAGTTTTGTTGAACATAGACTTTTGTAGTAAGATCCAATGATTTCTTGAATTTCCTCAATTTCTGTTGTTATGCCTTCCCTTTCATTTCTGATTTTGTTAATTTGGATATTTTCACTGTGCCACCTAGTTCATCTGGCTAAGGGTTTATCAATCTTGTTGATTTTCTCAAAGAACCAGCTTTGGGTTTTGTTGATTCCTTGTATAGCTCTTTTAGTTTCTATTTGGTTGGTTTCAGCTCTTAGTTTGATTATTTTCTGACGTCGACTCCTTTTTGGTATATCAACTTTATTGTTCTGGACTTTTCAGGTGTGTAGTTAATCAGTTCTTATATGCTCACTTATTTTTGTTCACTCATGTTTTTTTCTAGAGTTGAGAGTTATGTGTTTTCTTCTTAGAACTGCTGCTTTCATTGTATCTCATGAGTATGGGTATGTTGTGGCTTCATTTTCATTAAATTCTAATGTCTTTGATTTGTTTCTTTATTTCTTCTTTTACAAAGCTATTTTTGAGTAGAGGAGCATTGTTCAGTTTCCATGTATATGTGGGCTTTTAGTTGTTTTTGTTGTTATTGAAGACCAGCCTTAGTCCTTGGTGATCTGACAGGATTCACAGGATTATTTCAATCTTCTTGTATCTGTTGAGGCCTGTTTTGTGACCAACTATATGGTCAATTTTGTAGAAGATGCTGTGAGATACTGAGAAGAAGGTATATTCTTTTGTTTAAGATGAAATATTCTGTAGATGCCTGTTAAATCCATTTGGTTCATAATTTCTGCTAGGTTCCCTGTGTCTCTCTTCAGTTTCTTCTTTCATGATCTATTTATTGATGAGATTGGGGTATTGAAGTCTTCCAGTATTATTGTGTGTGGTACAGTAAATGCTTTGAAATTTATTAGAGTTACTTTTATGAATGTGGGTGCTTTTGTATTTTAAGAACAGATGTTCAGGATTGAGAATTCATCTTGATAGATTTTTCCTTTGATGAAAAATGTTTCCTTCCATATCTTTTTGGTTGACTTGTGGTTGAAAACCTATTTTTATTTGATATTAGGATGGTTATTCAGCTTGTTTCTTGGGACCATTTGCTAAAAAAGTTTTCTTTTCAACCTTTTACTCTGAAATAATGCCTGTCTTTGTTTCTGTGATGAGTTTCCTAAATGCAACAAAATGCTTGTTCCTTTTTACAAATTGATTTGGATAGCCTATGTCTTTTATTTGAGAATTGAGTTAATTGGAATTGCTTTTCCAAGGGTGTAGTTTTTCTCTTTGTGTTGGAGATTTCCATCTATCATTTTTTTCGTGAACAATATTGTGTAAGTTCGGCCTTATCCTGAAATATCAGGGTATCTCAGTCCATAGTAACATAGAGTGTTTTGCTGAATATAATAAACTGGCTAGCATTTGTGTACTCTTAGGATCTGTTTGATGTCTGTCCAGTATCCTCTAGCTTTTATAATTTCTATTGAGAAGTCTGGTGTAATTCTGTTCAGTATGCCTTTATATGTTATTTGTCCTTTTTTCCTTACTGCTTTTGGTATACTTTCTTTATTTTGAACATTTGGTGTTTTGACCATTATGTGTCCGAAAGAATTTTTTTTTTTTTTTTGGTTCAATCTGGAGTTCTGTAGGCTTCTCATATGTTCATAGTTATCTCTTTCTTTAAGGTAAAAAAGTTTTCTCTTTTGAGTTTGTTGAAGATATTTACTGGGCTGTTCAGTTGGGAGACTTTGCTCTCTTTTACACCTATTATCCTTTGGTCTGGTCTTTTTATTACGCCATGAATTTTCTGGATATTTTGAGTTAGGAGCTTTTAAATTTTTACATTTTCTGTGACTGTTTATCAATGCTTTCTATGTTATTTTCTGCCCCTAAGTTTTTCTTTTCCATCTCTTATATTCTCTTGGTGATGTTTGCATTTAACTCCTGACCTCTTTCCTATGTTTTCTATCCCCATGTTTAACTCTCTTTGTATTTTCTTTATTGTTTGCATTTCTGTTTTTAGATCCTGGAAAGTTTTGTCCAATTCCTTCATCTGTTTGCTTATGTTTTCCCATATTTCTCTATGGGCTTGTACTTGTTTTTCTGAGTTCTCCTATATTTATTTAAGGGCGTTTAGTCGTGCACTTCTCCAGGCCCTCTATCATCAGAATGAGGCACAATTTTAAGTCTAAATCTTGTTTTTGTTGTGTGTTTGGATATGCACTACTTGCTGTGTTGGGAGAGCTTGCTCTGATGTTGTCATATTGTTTTGGTATCTGTTGCTTAGATTCCTGTGATGCCTTTTGCCATCTTCTTATCTTTGATGTTAGTTTTTCTTGTTGTTTCTGAATGGAGCTTGTCTTTCCTGTGCATCTTTGGGCCATGGGCTCCAGAGGAAGATTGTTCCTGGGTGGTAAGCTCTCTTTGACAGGCTGTGAGTTCAGATGGCAATGGGCTGCTTCTAACTCTGGGTGCAGATGGAGATTGAAGGGCGCAGACCCAAGCAGTTGTGTGATAACAGTGCCCTAAGTGTTCCTGGAGGTCTCTCCCTAGATAACAGTGGATAGGGAGTTTGGGCTCACCCATGGGCTCTGTAGGGAGAATACTCCTGCATCTTCTTTGGGTTCTCAGTTCTCTGTAGACAAGCAGCAAGTCCTGTTAGCACTGTGCCTCACCTTCTTGTGGCTCAGGGCAGAACAGTCTGATTCCAGACTTCACTATGATCTCTGCACCCTGAGAGATCCTGGAGGTCTTTCCCCAAATAATCAGTGGAGATAGAGTGTGGGCTCAACCATGGGCTCAGTAGGGAGGGCACTAATGTGTCTTTTTTTGGGTGCTCAGTTCTCTGTGGGCAGGCCATGAGACCTGATGGCAGTAAGCCTGCTCTGCCTGTTGTAGTGAATTTTTTTAAATTGGTGATTGAAAGGAGAGGACCTAGCCTGTTGTTGTGCTTTAATCCTTGTGCTTGGGGCCCTGTTTTCTATAACAAAGCAGATGGAGGAGGCCATAATAAGAAAGTCAGTAAGCAGCAGGCATCTATGGCCTCTGCATCATATTCTGCCTTCAGGTCCCTATCCTGTTTGAGTTCCTGCCCTGAATTCCCTTAATGGTCGACTATGATGTGGAAGTGTTAGACAAATAAACCCTTTTCTTTTCAACTTAGTTTAGGTCATGGTGCTTTACCACAGTATTAGAAACTCTAAGTAGGCCACAAAATGGCATTCAACCCACATACATGAATGGAATAGATTGATATAGTAAACACATAAAAACTAACTTTAAAAGTTCAATAAATTATCCCTCTGATAGACATTATCTAACCCATTAGCACAATGCAGGGGTTTTCATGAAATAGTTGTCTTTCTATGAACTATATTCTTCTTGCTGTAGTGGTTGCAAATGTTCTCATCTCAATTTCTTCAGCCCTTTTACTTCTGCCCTCAGAATTAAAAAAAATAGTATTGTAACCCACCATTGCCCAAGAAGAAAAATAATAACCAATTGTTTAATTTGTCTCAAAAAAATTCTTGCTGCATAAAATTCCACTTCATGTCTATCATTTTCTGAGATTTCCCATATCTTTTATTGGGATGCCTTAAGAAGGTCAAACTAAAGATCTTCTGATACCTCTGGCTGGGACCTTCAATGGTTGGAAATATTCACCCTCTATCTTGTTTTTTAGACAGAAGGATTTACAAACCTGGCTTACTTTCTTTCTTTGAAACTAGGTGTTTACTTGTGAAAAGATGAACTATAATAAGTCCCAATCATTTAATGTGCCTGTCCTGATGCTTAATATTGCCATTTCCAACTCCAAAGACTAGACTGAATCAAAAAGTAAAAAGATCTTTTTTCCTCTCCTAAAAATTTCAGGAGTCCTTGGACTCAGGATATCTCCCACAATAAAAACTCTTTCCGTAACAATAGTATCATAACAATTCTATTGAGGTCCGACAAAAAATCCTTGATTCCTCTTTTTTTTTTTTTTTTTTTTTTTTCATTTCATAAAAACTCCTTCACAAACAGGGAACGGCCCATCTGCTACCTGGATCAGCATCTCCTAAAGCTTTAAAGACTGATGAGTAGGAGACCTGGGAAGACAGGGAGCAGAGAGATCTCTGCGGAGTACGCACGGTAAGCGCACCCCCAGACCTGCCTGATCCAGGGACCAGGAACACAACTTTGTAACTTCTGTTTCCACCCAGCAGTGACTTCAGGGCGCAGAACAGGGCTAGGCCAATCTGACACCTGGACCAGTGGAGATCTAGGGACACAGACCAGATACAAGGGAAAGACAATAACATATTACTGAAAACAAAATGGCAAGAGAAAAGCAAAAGGGTATATCCCAAGGAAACCAAGACAACCTGGAAATACCAGAACCCAGCTCTCCGATAACAACAAACATTGGAATGCCAAACACTCCAGAAAAAGAAGACACAGAACTGAAATCATACCTCAAGATGCTGATAGAGATACTTAAAAAAGAATGAAAGGAAAAGCAAAAAGATTCAGAAGCTTTTAAAGAGGAAACAAGAAAAACACTCAAAGAACTCAAAGAACTAGAGGAAAACAGAACCAAAGAGATGAATGAATGGAAGAGGGAATTTAAAAATGAAATTGACACAATAAAAAAAAGAATAGAGGTAGAACACCTAAAAAAGAAATCAGGAGTCACAGAAGCAGGCATTTCCAATAGACTACAAGAGATGGAAGAGAGAATCTCGGGAGCAGAAGACAACATTGTAAACATAGAAAAAACAGCCAGAGTAGATGCAAAAAACAAAAAGCTCCTAACCCAAAATGTCCAAGAAATCCAGGACACAATGAGAAGACTGAACCTAAGGATAATAGGAATAGAAGAGGGATGAGAGTATAAAATAAATAAAAAGAGGCACAGTAAATATCTTCAACAAAATCATAGAAGAAAATTTCCATACCCTCAAGAATGAAATGAACACAAGCATAAAAGAAGCCTTCAGAACTACAAATAGGTTGAACCAGAAAAGAAATACCTCCCAACACATAATAGTCAAAACACCAAGTGCCCAAAGCAAAAAAAGAATACTAAAAGCAGTAAGGGAAAAAGTTCAGGTAACATAAAAAGGCAGACCAGTCAGAATCATCACACCCGATTTTGCAACAGAGACTATGAAAGCTAGAAGAGCCTGGACAGACATCATGAACACCCTAAGAGAGCACAAGTGCCAGGCCAAGCTGCTATACCCAGCAAAACTATCAATCACAATAGATGAAGAGATGAAGATATTTCAAGACAAATCTAAATTTATGCAATATCTGACCACAAAACCAGCACTACAACGAATTATAGGTGGAAAACCCAATACAATGAGAGAAACTACATCCGAGTGAAAAAAGAAAACTCCTAAGCAAGAAAACCAAAATAAGAAAAAGACACAGACACAACTCAATCTACAAAAGCAATGATAGCAGGAAACAGAGACAACTATTCCTTGATATCTATTAACATAAATGGACTAAACTCCCCAATAAAGAGACTTAGGCTATCATCTGGATACATAAACAAAATCGAGCCTTTTGATGCCTACAGGAAACTCATCTCAGAGACAAAGACAGACACTATCTCAGAGTAAAAGGGTGGGAAAAAACTTCCAAGCAAACAGCCCCAAGAAGCAAGCTGGAGTGGCTATTCTAATATGGAATAAAGTAAATTTCCAACCAAAAGTTATCAAAAAGGATAAGGAAGGACACTTTTTACTCATTACCGGGGAAATCTGTCAGGAGGAACTCTCAATCCTTAACATATATGCTTCAAATAAAAAAGCACCCACATTCATAAAAGAAACCCTACTAAAGCTCAAAAAATACATTTCACCCCACACAATAATAGTGGGAAACTTTAACACCCTACTTTCACCAATGAACAGATCATGGAAACAGAAACTGAACAAGGACACTGCAAAACTAGCAGAGACTTTGAACAAACTAGAATTAATAGATATCTACAGAACATATCATCCTAAAGTAAAAGAATACACATTCTTCTCATCACCTCATGGCACCTTCTTGAAAATTGACCACATAATTGGACACAGAACAAGACTCAATCGATATAAGAAGATTGAAATACTTCCATGCATCCTCTCAGATCACCATGGTCTATGGCTGGTCTTTAACAACAAAGACAACAAAAAGCCTACGTACACATGGAAACTAAACAACACTCTGTTAAATGGTAGCAGGGTCAAAGAAGAAATAAAAAAAGGAATTAAGGATTTTCTAGAATTCAATGAAAATGAAAACACAACATACCCAAACATATGGGATGCAATGAAAGCAGTACTGAAAGGAAAATTCATAGCCCTCAGTGCTTACAAAGAGAAAGTGGAGAGAGCTTACATGAACAACCTGACAGCACAGCTTAAATCCCTAGAACAAAAGAAAGCAGATATACACAAGAAGAATAGATGGCAAGAAATAATCAAAATTAGGGCAGAAATAGACCAAATAGAAACAAAAAGAACCATTGAAAAAATCAACAAAACCAAGAGTTGTTTCTTTGAGAAAATCAACAAGATTGATAAACTCCTAGTCAGACTAACTAGAGGGAAAAAAAAGAGAGTATACAAATTAACAGAATCAGAAAGGAATGTGGCGACAAAGTAACTGAAACTGAGGAAATTCAAGAAATCATCAGATCCTAATACAAAAACTTATACTCCACAAAATTGGAAAATCTGGAGGAAATGGACTAATTCCTAGACAGATACAAGATCCTAAAGTTAAACCACGGCCAGGTAAACCATCTAAATAATCCCATAACACCTAAAGAAATAGAAGAAGTCATCAAAAGCATCCCAACCAAAAAAATCCCAAGTCCAGATGGGTTCAATGAAGAATTTTATCAGAGATTTATTGCAGATATAACACCAATACTCCCCAAACTATTCCACAAGATAGAATCAGATGGAATACTACCCAACTCATTTTATGAGGCTACAATAAACCTTGTACCTAAACTACACAAAGACCCTACAAGGAAAGAGAAGTTCAGACCAATCTCACTTATGAACATTGACACAAAAATACTCAACAAAATCCTTGCAAACCGAATCCAAGAACACATCAAAACGATCATTCATCATGAGCAAGTATTCTTCATCCCTGGGATGCAAGGATGGTTGAATATAAGGAAATCCATCAATGTAACCCACCATATAAACAAACTCAAAGAACAAAATCACATGATCATCACACTAGATGCTGAGAAAGCATTTGTCAATATTCAACACCCCTTCATGTTAAAAATCCTGGAAAGAACAGGAATCCAAGGTTCATCCCTAAACATACTAAAAGCAATATACAGCAAACCTACAGCCAACATCAAACTTGAAGCAATCCCACTAAAATTAGGGACTCGACAAGGTTGCCCACTCTCCCCCTACCTATTAAACATAGTACTGGAAATCCTGGCCAGAGCAATTATACAGCAAAAGGAGATCAAGGAAATACAAATCAGAAAGGAAGAGATAAAAACATCACTCTTTGCAGATGACATGATAGTGTACTTAAATGACCCCAAAAATTCCACCAGAGAATACCTACAGCTGATAAACTTGTTTAGCAAAGTGGCTGGATACAAAATTAACTCTAACAAATCAGTAGCCTTTCTATACTCAAAGGACAAACAGGTGGGGAAAGAAATTAGGAAAAGGTGCCCTTCACAATGGTCACAAAAACTACGAAATACCTAAATAAGTATGGTGTGACTCTAAATAAGCAAGTGAAGGACCTGTATGACATGAACTTCAAACCTCTAAAGAAGGAAATTGAGGATGATCTCAGAAAATGGAAAGATCTCCCATGCTCATGGATTGGAAGGATCAATATTTTAAAAATGGCCATCCTACCAAAACAATCTACAGATTCAATGCAATCCCCATCAAAATTCCAACCAAGTACTTCATTGAATTGGAAAGATCAATGTGCAATTTCATATGGAATAACAAAAGACCTAGAATAGCGAAATCCATCCTCAACAACAAGAAAACATCTGCACGAATAACTATCCCTGACCTCAAGCTATATTACAAGGCAATTTTGCTGAAAAGTGCATGGTACTGGTACAGAAATAGGCATATAGATCAATGGAATAGAACAGAAGATCCAGAAATGAGCCCTCAGGTATATGGTCACCTGACTTTTGAGCAAGGAGCCATAAACATTCAATGGAAAAAGGACAGCCTATTCAACAAATGGTGCTGGTCCAACTGGCACTCAGCATGAAAAAGAATGAAAATAGACCCTTTCTTATCTCCTTGTACAAAGCACAAGTGTAAGTGGATCAAAGATCTTCACATTAAACCAGATACACTGAAACTATTAGATGAGAAAGTAGGGAAAACCTTAGAACACATAGCCACAGGAGAAAATTTTCTTATCAAAACACCACTGGCTCAAGCTCTAAGGTCAAAGATTAACAAATGGGACTTAATGCGATTGCAAAGTTTCTGTAAGGCTAAGGACATTGTCAAGAAAACAAAATGGCAGCCAACAGAATGGGAAAAGATCTTTACCAACTCCACATCAGATAGAGGCCTAATATCCAAGGTATACAAAGAACTCAAAAAGCTTGACACTAGAGAATAAAACAACCTTATTAAAAAATGGGGTACAGAGCTAAACAAAACATTCTCAGCTGAGGAATATCAAATGACTGAGAAATATCTGAGGAAGTGCTGGACATCCTTAACCATCAGAGAAATGCAATTCAAAACAACCCTGAGATTCCACCCCACACCAGTCAGATTGGCCAACATCCAAAACTCAGCTGACAAGAGATGCTGGCAAGGTTGTGGAGAAAGAGGAACACTTCTCCACTGTTGGTGGGGTTGCAAACTAATACAACCACTCTGGAAATCAATCTGGTGATACCTTAGAAAATTGGACATAGTACTACCTGAAGACCCAGCTATTCCACTTCTGGGCATATACCCCAGAGACACTTTAAAACACAACAAAGATATATGCACCACAATGTTCATAGCAGCTCTATTTATAATAGCCAGAAGCTGGAAAGAACCCAGATGTCCTTCAGAAGATAAATGGATACAAAAATTGTGGTACATTTACACAATGGAATACTACTCAGCCACCAGAAACAATGACTTAACCAAATTCTTAAGAAAATGGCTGCATCTAGAAAATATCATCCTGAGTGAGATAACTCAGTCACAAAAGAACAGACATAATATGCAGTCACTGATAGTGGGAAGCTAACCCCAGAGACTTGCACTGCCCCAGAAACAACTCACAGACTGTATGAAGTCCAAGAAAAAAAGAAAACAAGAAAAAATAGTCATGCTTAATCCTTACCCACCAAGAATACATTGACAAATTCCAGGTTGTACACTGTATTACATGCACTGTCTGCTCATTGTTAAAAAAAAACATCTTTACACACCAAGAAAACTTTGACTATGTCCAGGTTCATCTTGTTTTACATGTACTTTTTGCTCATTGTAACTGTTAGGATCTTGATCATACTACCAAACCTTAAAAAAAAAAAAAAAAAACAAGTATTGTCAAAAAGGTATTATATACTTTTATGCAAAAAATGCTTAAAATCTATACATTTATCTTTGTTCTTTAAAAGAAATTTGTTAAAAAATAAAATAAATAAAAAATAAAATAAGAAGAAAAAATAACTCCTTCACAGAGCTAAAAGAAGGAGTGATTGTTTGCACCAAATTTATTTATCATACAGATGTCTTTTAATAGAATATCTCAAATAGAAGAGGACTTTTATTTGAACTTGGACCTACTGTTTTCTGGTCATGTGGGAGTATTTCAACTTCAAATACATCTCATTTATTTAAGACAATACTTTGACTCAGATGTCCACTAGAATCCAGGAACTACCAGCTATCTATATTCCTTCCAATCAGCTACCAGATGAAAGCCTGCTTCTTCTCCTTGACCTGGCTCATAGGATTCTTTGATTGTCCTAGTGTTGATATTTGGTGCTTTTCTTCTTAACTGCATTGCTATCTTTATCTCTAAACTTTTCAAAGTTATTAGAATGTGAATAGTCTTGACAATGAAACCCACAATGCTGTGGCCTCTTGGAAGCCACCACAGCCCTCTGGAGAAGCCCTAGAAACATTCTTCATAGGAGCTTTAGTTTGCAGATCAGCCGTTTACAAGTGCAAAGAGTATAGGCAGCTGGAAAATGTTTTATGAGATATGTTTTTTTGAGAGAGCTGTTCCTTTTTTCCAAGGACATGACATCAAATTAGTGGGAAGAATAGTCCATCCAATAATAAACACTTGATAACAATAAATGCCTGCATGTATGTGAAATATGAGAAGCCAAGAGTCTTTAAAATATTCAAGACAAAGTCCCAACTACTAGACCTGTGAACTCATCTGTCTAAGGATTCTTTCTTGATGAGAGCTGTTAGCTTAATGAAATAAAACTTTTAACTTATACTTTCTCTACGTTCTGATTTTCTCCAGTCAATTCCTTTTCAGTTTCATGGAATGAAATTGTCTATTACCTCAATATTTGCACCTATTACGAACTTGTTTTGATTATGGTATCAGAGAAGAAATATGAAAGACAATGAAATGTGCTTGATAAAAACTTCACGAAAGAAACCTAAGCTCATGAAATTCAAGTTAATTCTTTGAACCAAATAATATGAAGTTACCTGTGCTTTGCTTCACAAATAGTTCCAAAATAGCATGCATCCTGAAGTCCCCGAATCTTATTTTAGCTTTATGTCCAGTTTTATTAGAAATGTACCTAGAAATTATGTACCCTCCTCTACTACCTCTTACTATATATAGAGCTTAAGATATGAAAGTGTGCCTTAAATTATTTTATCTATACATGTGAATCAACATAGATTGATTTGTCTTGCTCAAAACATGTTAAAGTCCAGAAACTCTTGTATAAAAACATGGCCGTATTTGTTTGAAATAATGCCACTGAGAGTTTAAGTAACTAAATTAGCATTTTACTGAAATATACTTCTAATGAAATAAAATGGCAATTTTTAAAACATGGATGATATGACCTAAAACAGTGGAAAATGCCATGTAGTAATAGAAGTAGAAGTATAATTGTTGCAGTTAAAATCTAAAATTTTAGATAAGTCACTAGTACCTTAGAAGCGGTAAAGGAAAGATTTTCATCACAGGTAGCAGGAAGACAGTGCTACCAACTATATTTCTAGCTGCTGAGGTATGCAGTAATAAGTCTCTACAATCTTAAGTCAATATATATATATCTATATCTATATCTATATCTATATCTATATATATATATAGATATAGATATAGATATAGATATATAGATATATAGATATATATATAGATAGATAGATAGATAGATGTATATATGTGTGTGTGTGTGTGTGTGTGTGTGTGTGTGTGTGTGTGTATTTAATGTAGTAACCCTAAGTAACTGAGATAATAAACATTATTAGAGTGTCTTGGTAACAAAGATTTTTAATTTTAAAAAATAAATACTAGAATTAAAACACCTTAGATTTTCTTAAAATATTAAATATTTATAGTTATTATAAATGTGTGTGAAGATTATATATATATATATATATATATATATATATATAATTTTAGCATTTTTCTTTCCCTAGAGAACCATGACTAATATGAAGTAGTAAGATAAAATTTATAATGTAGCTAAATCACTATGCTGACCTTGAAAAGTTGTGAGGGTATATTTGCTTCTAAGATCTCTAATTTTACACATAGATACTTGCTATTTTCCACCAGCATGTGCATGCTACTACTGCATTTATAGATAACTTTCCATGGTGGCTATTATGGGCCATAGATATCGCTAATGGGCAAGACTGTTAATTAGGTCTCTCATTTTGAAACTTGTCTTGTACTCTCTGATACTATTGAAGCTATGTTGCTCAAACAGAATTTCAGGTTAGTTTCTCAAGTAGTTTGAGTTTTGAATCTTATATATGCTGAGTTTTCAGCAATAAGCTTTGTGGGGAGCCGAATGCGGAAGCCATTACAAGATGGTGCTGGCTCCCTCACGGTTTGAGGTAAACAACTTCATATATGGTAATGCTCTTGTCAGCTAAGGCACTGCACCCTGCTCATGCACAGTACATAACCTATCTCCCGCCAATCCCGAGGCCTCTGGTGTCAGCAGACTGGTGACAACCAATCATGGCAAGCCCGTATGTGCGTCTCCCTATATAAGCGGACAGCTAGGGTAGTTCGGGCCCCTCGCTTCCTGCTCTCCCCTTCAATCAAGAGGCTCCCACAATAAAGCGTGATCTGAGAAGAATCCTCTGGTGGTGGTCGTCTTTCCTCACTGGTCGAGGAGCGCGCCGCAAAGCTTACCTTCAACATCTAGGAGCATCTATGAGAAAAACCATTATCCTACATTCTTTTAAGACTCACATGGTCCCAACCATTCAAAGGTTTGATAAAGAGAAAAACCATTTTATTTTTTTAATATTTACCACAATAGGTGAGCCAGCAGGTAGAAGAATACAAATTGAGCCATTCAAAGACCTCCACATACAACCAGATACACTCAAACTAATAGAAGAAAAAGTGGGAAAGTTCCTTGCATACAAGGGCAATGGGGAAAATTTCAATAGTAGAACAGTAAAGGCTTATGCTGTTGAAAAATGAGATATCATAAAAGTTCAAAGCTTCTTGAAAGCAAAGAACACTGACATTAGGACAAAACAGCAACTGACAGAATGGGGAAAAAATCTTTGCCAATCCTACATTTCACAGAGAGCCAATATCCAACATATACAAACAATTCAAGAAGTCAGACTCCAGATAATCAAATATTCCTATTAAAATGGGAGCAGAGCTACACAAAGAATTCTCTTAAAGAGTATCGAATGGCTGAGAAGCAGTTAAAGAAATGTTAAACATCTTTAATCATCAGAAAAATGTAATTAAAAAAAAAACTTGAGATTCCACCTTACACAAGTCAGAATATCTAAGATCAAAACCTCAGATAACAGTAGATGCTGGCAAGGATGTGGAGAAAGAGGAACACTCCTCTAACATTGATTGGATTGAAAGCTGGTACAACCACTCTGAAAATCAGTTTGGTGATTCCTTAGAAAATTGGATATCAGAACTACCTAAGGACCCAGCTATACCACTCATTGGCATATATCCCATATACCCAAAAGATTCTCCAACACATAACAGGTACACATGCTTTACTATGTTCATAGCAGCCTTATTTATAATTGCCATGAACTGGAAATAATCTAGATGTCCCTCAACAGAAGAAGAGATAGAGAAAATGAGTTACATTTGCACAATGAAGTACTACTCAACAATTTAAAAAAAAAATGAGTTCATGAAATTAACAGGCAAATGGATGGAACATAAAAATATCATTGTGAATGATATAACCCAGTCTCAAAAGAACACACATGGTATTTCCTCACTGATAAATGGATATTAACCAAAAGCTCAAATAATCATGATATAACTCATAAACTATATGTAGCATAACAAGGGGGAAGGCCAAAGTATGGATGCTTCATTTCTCCTTGGAAGGTAGAACAAAATAAACATAGGAGGCAGAGAGAGGGGAGAATCAGGGTGAAAGCAAAGAGGGGGAAGAAAAATGGGGGTGGGGGAAGATCAGGTATGGGAATAGACAGGAAAAAATTCCAGAGGACCAGGAAAATAAATAAAAATATGTAGCAGTGGGAGGTGGGGAACTGGGGACACAACTACAACTTTCCAGACACCAGGGATGTCAGAAGCTCCCAGGACCCAGTGGAAGTCACATTAACTGAAACACCCAATAGCAGGGAGATAGAACCTGAAGAGACTAATTCCTGTAGATAGAAGTGACCCTCAATTGAGGGACCCATTTTAAATCCTTAATCCAGAATTACTCCTGTCTGAAAGAAATGCAGTGAGAAATCACAAAACAGAAACTGAAGAAAATCCTATGCACAGACCTGCCCATGTTTGGATCCATTCTACCTGCAGACACTACTGTTGCTTCCAAGAACTGCCTGTGAACAGAAGCCTGGTATAGTTGTACTCTAAGTGGCTCTGCCAGCACCTGATAAAGACAGATGCAGAAACTCACAGCCAGCCATTTATTGGATTGAGCTGGGCACCCTGATTGAAGAATTAACAGAAGGACTGAAGGAACTGAAGCAGTTTGCATCCCCATAGGAAGAACACTATCACCTAACTTGACCCTCAGAGCTCCATGGACTGAAACCACCAACAAGAGTCTATATGAGTGGGTGCCTGCCTCTTGCAGAGGACTGCCTAATCTGACATCAGTGGAAAGGAAGTTGCTAGGTCCTGAGTAGACTTGTTACCCTGGCCAACCTAGAGGAGTAGGTTGCTGGGTGGTGGAGCATTCTTAGGAAAAAAGTAAAGTGGTTTGGGTTGGGGGTGTTGCAGAGGGGAGACTGAGAAGTGGAACAACATTTGAAATGTAAATAAACAAATAATACACACATACATACACACACACACACACACACACACACACACACACACACATACACATATATAAAACACCTGAGTAAAACTAGTTCTTTTGGTTAGAATCATGCTATCTTGGTAATTCATGTTTGTTTAGTTTTAAATTTTGAACAAAATTCATGGGTTTATTTCTTCTGTTTTATATTTAGTAGATGAGATTTCTCATTGGACCAGGCAATGATGAGTCCAAAATAATGGCTCTTGTCCTTGGGTTATGGTTGCAGAAATAGTCTTGAGAAAGTGAAGAAGTGTCTTAAATCAGGCAAAAGTATCTTGTGAACAAATCATGTGTGAGATGCAGGTCTGTGGGTGTGGAGATAGCCAAGAACTTTGGAGTTGGAATGATGAGAGTCGGAGAGTGAAGATCAAAGTAGTCTTGAGTAAAAGAGTGTTCACAGTTCACAGATCTTAACTCAGTCTTATGTATGTCTTAATTCACATTGACCTTTCACCCCAGTGGGTATCACTAGAAACACATTTTCTCATCCAGAAACCAACACAACTTAGAAGTGGGCCAAGAGTCACTGAGTACCTCAATAATGACAACCCTTTTCATCTCATCTTCCTCTTTTCACCTATCTACCTCATGGCTACATCTTTTACAATTACAAAATGTTTGCCACAGTTAGACGCATTTTCTTCCTTTAGCAACCCAACAGAAAGTATGAAACCACACATATTCTTGATAGGCTATGACTTTCAATAAAGAAACATTGTCTCCTGTCTAGAACTGTGATGCTATGGGATGTCCATGGCATCAAGTGAAAGATGTTATAACCTCTAAGACACATATTTCTATCAATGTTTTCAGGGAATTATTTTCCTGTGGCTTCAAAGGACATTGGCCTTCTATTAACAATGTAAAGACAAAAACCGCTGAGAGAAAGGAAAATAAAATGTCACTCTTCATTCTCTTCAGTTAGTAATAAGTACTGAGATCATTGTATTTAATGTCTGAACAAATACATGAATTCATTATTGAAGAGACTTTATTATTTAAAACAAGATGACTTCCTTATTAATTTCAGTGATTAGTACTAAGTTGTTTAAATCAGTTCTGTTTTTCCCATATATATCCTGATAGTATTGTAAAATTTAATAAATGTAAAAAGTATGTAAAATTTCACATATTTCTCATACAGTTCAGGTTGATTATAAAAAAAAATGTAAAACGTATGCCTTGAAATGCAGACTTCTTGACTCATGAAACACTATGCAAGTGGTCATTCCTGGAGCAGATTTTTAGTACTGTGCTTTGTGTTTTAATTACTCTTTCTTGTGTATTTTGATTGGGAAAAAAAAATCTCCTATTGAGAAGTAAACTGGCAGAGCTGGCAGAGGTATGTCTCAGTTCATCTATTTGAAACCTACTCACTGTTTTAGCACTCCCTTCTCATCAGATTTAGTCTGCTTCCTGAAATCTTCTCAGACTTCTGTGATTACAGAAGAACAAACAACAGAGGACTATGATCTGTATATTGCGATTCTGCTACATACTCCAGTATGGTTTTATTGTGATGGTGTAGCCATGTGAACTCATTGGCTGCATGAAGTAAAGAAAGGTGAGTATCCATGATATGTTATGCTGTACATGTCAAGGCTTTACTTTCCATAAAGCCAGATATGCTCATGGAGGTCAAGAGAGTATTCAAAGGTGATCATTACAGTACTATTTTCACCAAAATAAAGGTTTTTAGATTTAGTATTTTACTTTGGAGAACAAAAACTCTGTTATTGCAGATATATTTCAAACATGACCCCACCAACGTCATTTATCTTCTAGAGTTAAAACATTTATATGATAAATAGTATCATCCTTAAGCCATTATAACAAAATCCATACTTTAAGATAATATATAAATCCTATGCAAAAAAATAGTTTTTGAAAAATACAGTGTTTTCAAGTACATAAGATATCTTTCTCTGAGTTATTTTTGGAAATCATATTACATGATTATAATTCTACCTTGAATACTTCAGTTATTCTCATGAAGAACATTTGAAACTGCAAATATATAACAGGTACTATTATTTTATGTGAAGAGAGAATACTACTTGTCTTTAATGGATCTTCCTGTTATATTCCTCTAAGATAAATATCAGTGCTATTGCAGTGCATTTCTAGGAAAATTCTTACCTTTGTTACATTTTAAAAATCTTAACATGCCATGCTGCAGAATATTTTTATAATAAACTATTTTAATACTGTAACTATCAAATTCAGCTCTAAAATTATGAATCAAAGGAAAATGTCTTGTTCTTTATTTTTCTCTATATACTAACAGTATAAAGACACATTGCAGTGTGAAGTAAATTAGAATGCTATATTTTAAAAATGATGAACATAATTGAATCTAGGATTTGACATTATTAAACTCCTTCTTTAAAAACAGATTTTCTGAACTCATAATTGTCAGAATGATACCAGTGAAACCTTAGAAGTTTCTAATAATACAAAAAAATTAATTTTGATTACTATAATTTCGATTCTTAGATTAGTATATTTTTGAACAGTGATTGATAGTCTTCTAACATTTATTCTGAAGAACCATAGTTCATAGTTCTTTAAGATAGAATACAATATATCTCATTCTATTGTGAGAACCAACATCTCAAATAGTGTCAAGCACATACTCTGTTTGCAATGTTTGTGTGATTTTTGCATTAAAATTAATGTTTATGTAACTAAGTTATTTAACATTTAGATTTGTACTGGAATTATCTTTCCCATCCTAATATTTAATAATATCTATCATACTTTAACTTTCATATAACTTGTGTTTATAAAAATAGTAAAATCAAATTAATGAATTTAAAGTTTAAATCAATTTTACCATAAGTACATTGGATAAATAAATGTCTCAACTCTAACAGCAACTACAGCACAGGGTCCCTCAATATTGTCTAGTGAGATGTTGTGGATAGACATTGATGAACTACCTAAGTACTGTTAACTTTAAAATATGGCTACCAGGTTGTTGTTGAGTTTCTAAATTGAACTTATATCTCCTTATGATGCAGATTATAACATATCTTCTATGGTATTATATAGTATATTGCCTGATTTGTGATATTGATACAATAATATATATTAATTTAAATTCACTCTAATTCATTAAAATAAATATAAATACTTTTCAAGCTACTTTTAAAATTGCAATATGTTAAAAGATTTTCACTTTGCCAATTACAAAACCATAAGTATGTTGTGCAAATATTAATTTTCATCATTAGAAAGCATTTTTGTTAGTACATATAGCAGATATTGGAGATATTTACTTTTTAAAGCTTTTTCATCGTATTTCTGTTTTAAAGCTCCCAGTGTCACCGTGGACTTAAGGACTTAGATCCTTTTATAAGATCAATTCAGCACAATTGGCTACATTACTATTTTCTTTCATCAAGCCAAATTGTCATTGTTGGGCAGGTGTGCTCTCTACAACTTTGGCATTTTTCTAATCCTATTTGTGGTCTTTTAGATGTTTTCTAAACTATCCTGGATCTCTGGTCATAAATGAGACATCTCTAGGTTATCATGACTTGTCTTGCCCTGAGGGTGGATGTAGTGTCATTTACAGAACACAATATACGAGGGGTTATAGTCTGTTGCTAAGTCTTTGTGAAAATAACCCATTCACACACAGGCTGCAAAATGATTGCAGATGTTTCAGATAATTCAGTGGTTGAAAAGAGATTTATTTAACATCTTATATTCTATCAATGTATTAATTTATTTTAGATTATTAAAATGTAGTAAAGATAAGTATTTCCTTAGCACCTAATTTACAGTTGGTAGCCTTTCATTTTCTAATATTTAATGAATGTGCCTACATTTTGGCTGAGCTGATATGTATCTATTTAACTTCTGAGTTTAAATCAGCAAAAAAATCTAGAATATTTACCAAATGATTTTTCTATATGCTATTTTCCTCTATCATTAGGATCCCTTGAATATGTAGGCTACTGTCAAGCACAGGGGAAAGATGAGTGACACGATTCACTGGGTAATTAGTTATAATTATTGTGAAATATAGTTAGATGTAGATGGAGTTACTGGCACTTCACTGTGCTATAGTTTACAAAGCCAAGATTCCCAGAGTTGAGATGGAAGTTTAGAGTGGAAGCAAGTATTGGCCACATTTGGAGAATGCTTGCTGGTGTTTGGACATAATGGGGAATCTGACTCCACTAAGGTGGCAGGTGACTCTTCCCTTTATTATGATGTCACTAATATAAAAGTAAAGGCAAAGTAAAACTCTAAATGACCTGAAATTAATTCACAAATTTACTTTAAGTTGACCCCTGATAAATATAACCTTGAAAAAAATGAAAAATACCAGACTAAATATTAAGGATATATAGTATCAAACTTCAGTGTTGAATGAATAGATGTAAAAATGTGAATAACCTTTCTTCTGGAAGTATTAACAGGGACCAGTATAAAATGGTCAATAAAATTATTTTAATTAATTATTATTATTATTATTGGTATTGTTATTAAGGTAAAAATCATCACTAGCAAAGTCCATACACAAGTACATTGAAGCAGGTTTGGAAGTATATTTGTTTCGGTGTATATTTCAGTCTATTTAGCTATACAAATGGAAGCTAACCTAAACCTTAGTAAAGAACACATGGATTGTTGACAGGTAAAACTTCAGTAAAAAGTCAAAATGTAACAGTATAATAAGATAAAGAAATTTTTTTACTAAAAGTAATTGTAATATATTGGGGTATTTATTTCTTTAATTAAACAAATTTATTTTTAAAAAACAGAGGTAAATGTACAGATTCTAAAAGCATTTTTTGCACAAAACTATATGAATATATTGTTTTCATCAGTACTTGTTTTTTTTTTTTTTACAAGATACTCTGTATTTACATTTGAGACCTTATCCCTTAACCCTGCCAAGCTCCTATCTCCCCTCCCCCTTCATTTGCCTTCACAAAGGTCCACTCCCTTCTGACCCCCCTCTCCACCCCATTGCTTTGGCCTTTCCCTACACTGGGAAAACATGCCCTCTCTGGAAAAAAAGTCTCTTCTCACATTGATGCCAGACACTGCTATCTTCAGCTACATACACAACTGGATCAATAGGTCTCTCAAAGTGTACACAAAGGTTGGAGTTTTACTCCATGGGAGTTTTGTGGGGTTTGGTTGGTTGATAATGTTGTTATCTTCCTGTGAGATTGGAACCTCTTTCAGCTCCTTAGGTCCCTTTTTAGCAACTTCATTGGGGTCCCAGATTTCAGACCAATGGTTAGCTGCAAGCAAGCTCAGCTGTATCTATATGACTCTAGCATAGTCCCTGAAGGGGCATCTCTGTCTGGTTCCTGCCAGTAAGTACTTTTTGGGATCAGAGGTTTGATAGTATGCATTGAAAACTTATTAGTCATAAGGAGCATAAAGTACACATAAATCAAAACATAACATGGAAAAAGTCAAAGTTTTCTTGGTGTGTAAAGATTAAACATAATCATTTTTAAATACCAAGGAATGCCACACGGGATATTTAATTTTGATGGGATAAGATTAATAGGTTTTGATGAAAATCAGAAATTCTCATAGAAATAGTAATGTGTTGGTTGTATTTCTGTGTTTCAAATGGTGATTCCACAAACAGGTAATCCTGGTGTTTTTTCAAAGCTTGTTTGTGACTGAAGCCTTTGTTATTAAATTCGCTGACTTACTTCTTTTGTTTGGTTGTTTTAAATTGCTTTTCAGAGTGATTTGTTAAGGTATAATTTATATTGTAGGTCTTCCATCTTTTCTTCAGGAAATGGTTTGCAATTTTCCTACATCAATTTTAAGGACGGTTATTGATTTGTCCGCTTCTATTTCTGTGGGCATTAATCTTATTGCAAAGAGGAAAAAATATTTAGAAACTTGATTTTTGTTCCAGAAAGCCACTAAGAGCAACAGAGACTGATTAATAGATGATTGATATCAACGAAAGATGTCTTCATTTCTAGACTTATAACGAGCATTTACTCTTAAAGATAAATTCCAAGTAAGTATTAAAAAAGATCATATACAGACACAGAAAAGACATTGACATTCTACTTTTACTTAAAGAACTTTGTTTGCTTTCAGGAAACCTTTAATACATGGAATACAGCATATTATAGGAACAGAGAAATGCTGGCAAGGAAAACAGTCTCAAAAAATTGTTGACTCTTACAATGAGATAATGGATGCTCAGTAAGAAAGCTATTCTACTGGTGATGCTTTAACACATTTGAATAAAACATCATGGCATCTAAAAAAATCCTTAAAATTAATATTTTAAGGTAATATTAGAAAATGTTCAGCTAACGTATGACCAAGCTTATTTACAAATACATTTCTCCAGCTAAGGCCTTACCCCTAGCTAATATATTCCTGCCTATCTCTTCTATCTCTCCAGCATTTGTGAACTTCTGAGACGCTGGTTTTCAGCTCCTCATTGTTTGTCTATGAAAGCAATAGTAGAAGAGAAGACTATCTCACAGAAGACATCTATTTGCCCACAGCTCTTGGCATAGGTAGTTCTCAGAGGGTTTTTATGCAGTGGGAGTATGTGTGTCTCTGACTGCTGTCTGCTCTTGAGCCACTTCCCACTTAATTGGCTTTGTCTGTCTAGCCTTGATATGAGGAATTTTGTCTTGTCTTGTATTTTCTTCCCTTGTGTGTGCTTGTTGTCTCTTAGAGACATGCTCTTTTCTAAAAAGGGAATTGGAGGGGGAGTGGATCTGCAGGAAAGGAGAGGTAGAGGGTGAGGGAATAGAGAAGAAATTGTGACCACAATGTTTCATAGGAGAGAAGAATCTATTTTCAAGTAGAAAGGAAAGAGAGAGGGAAAGGGAGAGGGAGAGAGAGAAAGAGAGGGAGAGGGAGAGAGGGAGGGAGGGAGAGGAACAGGGACAGGGACCGGGACGGGAGAGAAAGTGTTTACAAAATGAAACCACTTTCCCCATTCACCTGATGAGAATAACACCAGCTTGTTGTTATTTATAAGATCTAAATTTGAATTGACTGGCAACAGTAAAAGTCTGCCTCCAAACAGTTTGTTGATACCAGGACTACTCTTTTCTATAAAATGTTTACTTTAATAATGGTAAATATTACAAAAATGTTTTATTACGTAGCAATGGTAGGCTAGATGTAGTGGTGCATGTCTAATCCTAGTACACAAAAAGCAGAGGCACAAGGATTGTTGCATGCCCATGTTCCAACATGCTTTGTGCATGTCTCCTCTCATAAACCATGAGAAACAGGAAACTATCTCTGTAAGCTGAGTTCCTTTTTCTAAAGGAAGAACGAAATGTTTCATCTGAAACCTGTGTGCATTGGTTATCATGAAGGCTGTGAGCAAGGCAAATCTGTTTAATAAGAGAAATGGTAGCCTGAATTAGCTAATGAGTTGACTAATTAGCTAACCAAAATTACCTGGGGTAAGGGGCTAGATGCCTGTTCTCTAGTTGTAAAGCAACAATTAGCTTATTCATCAATGTAATCAGAGGCATGAGAAGGACACATTATTATCTAGATTTGATATATTAATTAAAATGAGAGAGGTTAGTCTAAAATCTACTACCTAAACAATTCTCTCAGGTTCTTGTGGTCTCCATCACAGAGGCATTCTGGATATCAGGACCAGAAGATGGGAGGTTTTTGCTTCCTATGGAGCAGGGACATGGGAAAGATGACCTCATTTTTCCTTCGTCAATATGAGTCCATTGACTCCCAGGTGTTCTCTGTCCAAAGTTCAGGCTGAACCCTGGCAGCAGGCAAGGTACTGTGGCAGTGTCTCCCAGTGGTTGGTGTAACACCGTTCAGGTAGAGGTCTTCACTGATATGCCTATAACTTCTTAGAGACGTCGGAGGGAAACTGGGATTTGGGAGTCTTTGACTGGCATAAACTTTTAAACTTTTAATTCAACAGCTCTCTAACATGACTGAGAGCTAATATCTATTAAGCATATCTGAGTTAGACAATCTATGTCTGTTTCTAGTTATCCTCTCCAAGTGTAACTAGAAAACATATAACAGGAGGCTAAATAAAGTATTTTCTAATATTTAACTCTATTGTTCTTAGCATGGCTTTAAATATATTCCTGAATATATAGGATATGATCATTCGTAAGTTACTGGCTAGAGCTTATTTTGTTTGTTTGTTTTCATTATAATAGCTTTTATGAGAGTAAATATTCCTCTGGGCCTTAAAAGTATGATTTCAAGTTGAATATTTCTAATATCTAAACAAAAGTGTTCAATCTATGAGTATAGTCCACAAAGAAACTTTTGACATTTATAATGATATATCATTAAAAGATCTATAGCTCATAATTCTTAGGACATAGTATAGCCTAATACCATTAGAAAAATTCAAGTCTAAAATATCTTTAAGGAAATGGTTTATTTACACATGTGTATAAGGCCTCTGTGTAAGCAAAGACATGGTTAGAAATGTATTATAAATTAGGTCTTGTTGTCTTAATTAGCCACTATAATCTTGAAATTTTATCATATAAGAAACATTTAAATTAGACCTGAATTATAAAATAGCATGTTGTAGAAATACACCTTTGAAATGTTATCATCACACAAAAATCCAACACAAATTATGAGCCTTGCCAGATGGTGCTGGTGGGTGCTGATAAACCATGCAGTGAAGTCTGTCTAATGTGTGGGGCATGTTGTCACTCAGGGATCTTACCCAAGTTGTCTTCTCCAGCCCTCTCCTTCCCAGGCTTGGGGCTGCAGTTTTTATTCCACATGGTTTCTCACCCTGTCTCACCTAGGCTAGCCTAGCACCCAGTAGCCAACTTACAACTAGTGAACACTGGAGGAATCCAACTATTTAATTGAAACATTTTTGTTATTGTTTGAAAGGAGAATGTTAAGAGATCAGAGATAGCAGAGTTTTAGGAAGTTTAAGGATAAAATGGAATAAATTCAAGAGGTGCTTGAATCATTTGCCTGTGATGCAGAGAACCTGGAAATCAGAAATAAAATCTGGACCCATTAATGGAGACAGAGCTCTTCATCATCCAGTGCCATAGGAGGGAGGGAGAGGCCAATGGGGTTCATGTGGGCAGGCTGAGAGCCTGTGCCATTTGGAAAGATGGAATTTTAACTAGAATGTGGAATGAAATCACAGACAAATAATCCATGAAAGTTAGAAGATTAGCAGTTTGGCTGGGATATTATAGAGTAGATGCTGTAAAGAGATCAGCTGTTTGGCTTGGTTGCTGATGTTGACAGGAATACTTGTATCATATCCCACCAAGGGAATTGGGGAATGGCAAGTTTATTTATATTTGCCAGAATAATGGCAATGACTGCAAAGGTCCACTACAATAAAGGGATTAAGAGTACTGTTAGGGGTTTGAGGTCCAGGTTGCATCCCAGTTGGGAACCTAGGAATATAGACACAGACTCAATTTCCATGGGCAAGAAGGCTTATTAGTCTCAGCAGCAAAGTTTCCTGAGGGCAGAGGTAATAAAAATAAATAAATTACATATATATATATATGCTTGTCTGTGGACCAGGCAGAAACTTGTGAAGCATGAGTCAGCAGAAAGCAGGATATTTGTGAGAAAGAAGGGAGGAAATGTGCTTTGAGAAGAGAGAACTCACTCAGGGGAGGTGGTCTGTGCTGCAGGGTTACTAAGAAGGGCTGACTCTAGCCATAAAGGCTGGAGCCTGGGCTTTTGCACCCTGAAAGACACCAAAGGATTGCCTGGAGCTCAGAGGTTGGTCTCTCTGGTCCATGGGGGCATATATGCTGACAAGGATGGGAAACTGACCAGTCTGTTGGTGTGTGGAGAAGAAGTGTTAGAATAACTGGGGAGACATAAAGTGTCACAGGAAGGCAGAGATGGGGTCTCAGAATCCCAACATGTGCGTACACCAGGAGTGCCTGTCCAGCTTTCCGCACCAATGGTGTGCTTTATGAAAAGGAACTACAATGTGATAGAAGGGACTAGGAGGCCCATGCCCGGGTGTCTCCCTAATTTTTATTATTTAATAATTTTAATATTTACTACATGTAACATATAGACTAGATAGGTAGTATTTGGGAACAGTAGGAATTATTGAAAATGAAACTGTATTTGAAGGAGAGTAAGAATTATATAAGAAGTTTTGAAGAAGAAAAGGGTAAAGGAAAATTTAATTTTATTATAATATCAAAACAGTTTCTAGGTTCGATTTTAAATCTTGAACAAACAGGCACTGATGGGTCACAATTAAGATGCCGTAACATTTGAACAGATACTTTGAGTTCACAAGGAAGACATAAGCTCTCTGTGGTTTCCCAATATGTCAGACACAAGTCACATCTCATTAATGAGAGTTTTATGTATATTAAAAAGTAGAAAAGGAGCAAACTGATAAAATATGAAACTCTTAGTACTCTAATATTCCTGCAGTTCATTAGGTGAAACATAAAATACACCTGGCCAGAAAAGTTCCAAAAGGTATAGTTCCATGAAACTTTGGAAACATTAGGTAGAAAACAGAACATGTAACATACTGAATTTCATTTTTTATAAATTGCCATTTGGGTGACCTCCAAGCTAAAAAATAGTGCTTTGGGGAATGGCTTTTCAACTATTATCAATATTACCTTTAACACTGTCTTTCTTTTCTGACTGAAGTAACCAAGGGACATCCAAAGAACTGAAGGCAGTCTCATTTAATGTTACTTTTTCCTTTCACTTCCTGTCTGCAGGAGATGTGTCATTCCGCACGAAACTCCTCAGGTCTGTAATACACACAGCAGTAACCTCAACTCACATAACTGCCATCCACAGACCACATACCCTTAGCAGCAAGTGTGTGTCCAACCTGCCTCCTGACTGCATTGGCATCTATTGCTCTCAGTTGGAGAGATGTAAAGCAAGTAATAGTAATAAACCTTAAAAGAAATAAAACAGAAAGAAGTCTTTCCTCCCAGCTTAGCTGCAAACACATTTAGAGATTGCACCTGCGACTATGCCAGTTTACAAATGATATCATTCTTTAGCTACAATAGCTCTTCAACCAAAAATGTCTTCAGAGAACAGGTACATTTAACAGCAGGAAAGGTGACAGGTTGTGATTAATAAGTTTATTTTACAGTTTCTTTGCTAGAATGACAAAATTGTTCACATTCATCTGTGGCTTGTTTTTGGATGTTAATCTTAGCAATGAGATTTTCCTGCAGATGGTCAACACATTATGGAATTTTTATTACAAAGCCTTTTCCATGGGAATCTGTGTTCATCTTCCTGTTTTCTGTTGCATTTCTTTATTTTACCCTTCTCTTTCTTTTAGTTTATAATTTCCATATTTCATTTTGGGGGAGGGGGTATGGGATTGAGGGAAAGGGATAACATCTGAAATGTAAATGCAGAAAATATTCAATAAAATAAATAAATTAATAAATAAAACTCAAAAAAATTTTAATGACAAAATACAATTATGACTCTTAACTGTTTATTAGTAGATGTTTCTGAATAACGTTTAATTTCATGTATGTGTTTCTAGATGTAAACTATACTCTGAAACGAGTGAATGTTAAAACTGTGTGCATGAATATGTTTTTATAAAATTCTGGCAAGATGTTTATAGTATTAATCATGAATCAATGAACATATTTTTTATCTTACAAGCTTCACAGGACAAACAACAGGAGTAAGAACCCACATGATTTAAAGTAAGGTGTTTTATATATATATATATATATATATATATATATATATATATATATATATGTATGTATACTTGAGAATGTTTTCAGTTTTTAAAAGCTCATCATATTAAACAGTCCTGTGGATAAGTTATTTCAAAAGTTATAATACTCAACTTTAGTAAAGGGTATTTCTGAATTTTTTTCTCATGAAATAAAAGGAATTTAGAGAGAAAATATTCAAACCCCAAAGCAATCATGACAGCAAACAACCAGATGAACAGTTTTCAACGTAATATTTAAAAAGGTTCTTAATAAATTAAGTTCTTATGTCGGAATTGGATTTTAAGAAAAAGATGATATTTCTCAATGTTGTGCTATAGTGATAAAAGAAATATCAATATCAGTATTATTTATAAGTTTCAATTGTGTAGTAATATTTTTTTACCTATCTGTGTTTCTACAAAGGTTTACTCATAATTTTTAAAAAACACACTCTAGTTCAGAAAATAGTGAGAAACATTTAGAAAATTAAGTAAGTTAAAATATCACTTGACATACTTCTGACAGTAAACAGTTACAGTTAATTAAAGTATTTGGTTTTGTTTCAAGGCATATTTTATTTTGAACTTGTTTGGTGTGTCTCTGATACACAGTATAGTGCTACTTACTGTGTTCTTAGCTAGGTGTATACATTGCATACTTTCATCAAATTTATGCCCTCTCGTTAGCTTTCTGTTTTGCATATAGTTTGTTTGTTTATTTTTTGAGATGGGGTTTCATTGTGTAGCCCTGGCTGATTAAGATTTCACTTTGTAGACCAGGATGGCCTGCAACTCTGAGATCTGTCTGCATTTACTCCCAAGTGCTGGGATTAAAGGCCTGTGCCACCACACCGAGCTTCTAAATATTTTCATTTGGTGTGTGTGTGTGTGTGTGTGTGTGTGTGTGTGTGTGTGTGTGTGTTCTCAAGTGTGGAATTGCACTATGAAATTGGTGTGGATATCAGAGAACAACCTGGTGGTGATGCTTCTCTCCTTCCCCATGTGGTCCAGGAGATCAGCCTTGGGTTGTCTGGCTTGGTGGCATGTTCCTTTATTCACTGTGCTGTTTCCCTGGCTAATTCCAGCAGGTGTAACTCAGGTGGTCAATAAGTATAAGTTTCATTTTTAAAACTAAATATAATCTTTATTTCAGACTCCCCCTCTTTCAACCCTTTTCTCAGAAACATCCCTTTCCATTTTTATTTATTTATTTTTAATTGGATAGGCTTTATTTACATTTAAATATTATCCTCTTTTCCAGTTTCCCCTCTATAAACCCACTATCCTATTCTCTCTCTCCCTGCTTCTGTGAGGGTACTTCCCCTATCCTCTCACTCCCTCCTGTCTCCCCACCCTGGCATTCCCCTACACTGAGGCATCAAGCCTTGGCAGGACCAAGGGCTTTTCCTCCCATTTGTAGATAATTAACATTTACAGACTATTCTTCCCCCAAGGCTTAATTGATTTATGGCTGTTTTAGAATGTTTGGCTAGTTTCGGTATCTTTCTGAACTAATCACTACTTTGTTTTTAAAGCTTGGTTCACCTGAGAGTCTTCTTTACCCCCCCTCCCCCTTTTTTTGAGAAAGACTCTCAGCAGCCTTTATTACTTACTATGTGAAGGAAGAGCCTAATTAATCTGGTCAATTTCAGGCCCTTCTTGAGTCTATTTTGAGTTGTTTATTGTCCTTTTTAAGGGGGCTTCCCCTGGTAACTGGATACTTCAATCTTGAAGAAAAGGGACCACAAAATGGGATCACAAAAATAATTCCAGCAAGTAAAATATTTCTCAATAAAATCTGTCAGACAGTGATAAAAGAAATATAGAATATATCAAACTATAGAAAGACCTTTTCTGTTCATTTATTATTAAAATGAGTATTGGGAAATGACATCCTACAAAATCTCCAGCTTCAGTGCAATCACCATACAAATTACAACATAATCCTTCATAGAAAAGTAATAAATAACCTTAAAGTTGAAAGCATTCAGAGAAAGAGGAAAAGGGAGAAAAGGTGGGGGAGGTATCTAGATAATCTCGAATATTAAGAAAGTTAACTAGTTTATAAAGAAATATAATAATAAAAACAACATAGTTTGGATATAAAAACAGACAAGGTGAATGGACTAAAATTAAACACATGTCTATATACTTACAAGCAATTATTTTTTTAAATTGGGTAAAATATACTTGAGAGAAATGGCCACATCTTCAACAAATATTGCCAGTCTAATAGAACAGCTGCATTAAAGTATAAAAATAGATGCATGATTGTGACACCACATAAAACTCAACACCAAATGATACAAAGGGTTCAAAATAAGAATTCAGATTCTGAATCTGATAGAACAAAATGCTGTACTCATTGGCACAGGCAAAGACTTTCTGAACAGCCCTTTGATAGTGAAAATTAGAACCAAAAAACTGTTATTTCTAGAAACTGAATAGCTCTATATAGCAAAGAAACAATTATTCTAGTAAAGGTAGTCTACAGAACAGTTTTAAAAAATCCCGGTTATACATTGAATATAAAATTAATATCTGAAACCTATAGAGAACTAAAATATAAAATATAGAAAACAACATCAAGCAAAAAGCTACCAAACTAAGATGAAATCTGGGGCATAGAACTAAACAGAAAGCCCAAAACATGAAATACAAATAGCCAAGAAACACTTAAATATTATGAACATCTATGTAGACCAGGGAAATGCAAATTAAGATGATTTGAGATTTTTATGCTATCCCAGAACTGCCAAGATAAATAAAATAAATAACTGGAGATGCTGGCTCAAAGTCAGAGCAACAGGAACTATTACTTGTCAGTAGTAGGAGTGTAAACGTGTACAGTCAATGTGTAAATCATTGTGGAGGTTCTGCTGAGAGTTGAGATTTGATTTACCTCAAGATCTAGCATTTCCAGTCTTGGGCACAATAACCTCCACAACTTTGAATTTCACTATAAAGAATCTTTTTTATTTATTGATGCTCTCTTGGAGTGATGTTCTAATGCACTGTGTAAAGATTTTCTATGTATTGCACAAAGGATTTTTATACTGACAGATATGGTATTACAGGCTGGACCTTGGGATTGTTAAGCATCATCTGTCTCAGTGTTTTGTGAACATGCCTTCTCTCATCTTCTAAACGATTTATTAAAAAGTTGATGGCCTATAACAAAGTCAGGAAGAAGAAGGGAAGATTTTCAGGAAGAATGAGTAACTATGGGAAATAGTCACAGTGGCCTGGAAGATTGGACACTGAGATGTGGTGGTGTTGGAAGTGTGAAACTTTGAGAAAGCTGACTCACAAAATATAAATTAGTATAAATTGGTTAATATAAGTTAAGAGCTAATTGAGGGGCAAACCTAGTTTAAGGCTATAGCATTATAGAGAAATACATCTTTGCGACATTACTCAAGAACTAAAGCAGACTTAGAAAGACTCCAAATGGTTATAGTGCTCATAATAATAGCCAGAAATTAGAAATAACTTAGATGCTATTAACGGACAGATAGATAATGGAAATAATGTGACACATTTAAACAATGTAATATGAATCTGATGTTAATAAAAATGATATTATGAAAATTATAGGTTAAACTTCTGGTTTGAACCTGTGCCCGGAACAGACCTGGGTTGTTGGCTCTTCCACCCCTCCTACAACACCCAGAGGAAGCTCAACCATTGGGTCCTCTATCATGCTAAAGATCACAGGTGAGGTCACAACATCTGCCCCACCACCCAGGATACAGGGACACAGGAACCCTCACCTTGCCTGTGGCACAAGTTTCTTCTGCCTTGAACCTGCACCTGGTTCAAACCTGGGGTACTGACTCTGCACCCACTTCTAAAACTCACAGAGGAAGCCCGACCTCCAGGTGCTCTGAACTGCCTAGGATCACAAGTGCTCTGACATGCCCATGATCACAGGATCACAGGATCACAGACTTCTAGGAGATCAGACACATCTAAGATCATTGGAGCTCTGACACACTCAAGATCACAGTTGAGGCCACAACTTTTTTCCCAACATCCTGTGAAATTGGGATCCCCACAGGAACCAGGGAAATACAAACCCCTGCCCATCCAGAGGCATGGATTTCATTCATCTTGCACCTGTCTCCAGTGCAGAGCCAGGGCTCTGACTCTCCACCACCTCCTGAAGCACCCAGAGAAAGCTTGACTCTCAGAAGCTGTGACACACAAGAATTACAGGATCCTAGAGAAAAGTTTACTCCCAGAAGCTCAGACACACCCAGGATTCCAGATCATGGGATCCCAGAATCATAGGACTACAGAGGAAGCTGGACTCTGAGGAGTCCTGAAACCACCAGGATCTCAGAAAGCACATGCTCTAGTCAGACACAGAAAGGGCATTTAACACTGGAGATAATCAGATGATGAGAGGCAAGCTCAAGAACATAAGCAACAAAAACCAATGCTACTTGACAACATCATAAGCCAATTTTTCCAGTACACCAAGCCTTGGTTACCCTAACATACCTGAAAAGCAAAATTCATACCTAAAATCCCATCTCATAAATATGAGAGAGGAATTTAAGAAGGACATAAATAACTTAAATCACTGAAAGAAAGAGAGGAGAACACAAGTAAACAAATAGAAGACCTCAATTGGTAACAAATAAATATCTTAAAGTTATAAAGCAAAACACAACCAAACAGGTAAAAAAGTTGAGCAAAACCATCCAGGATCTAAAAAAGGAAAATAGAAATACTAAAGAAAACACAAAGGGAGACAACCCTGGAAATAGAAAACTCAGGAAAGAGATCAGGAGTCACAAACACAAGCATCACCAACAGAATATAAGTGATAGAAGAGAGAATCTCAGGCATAGAAGCTTAACTATAAGATATTGATACAACAGTGAAAGAAAATACAAAAAATAAAAAGCTTCAAAATCAAAACATTCAAGAAATCCAGGAAAGAACAAAAGAATGAACCAAAGAATAATGGGTATAAAAGAGTATGAAGATATTCAAATCAAAGGGACAACTAACATCTTCAAGATTATACAAGAAAATTTCCCTAAAATAACAAAAGAGATGCCCAGAGACATAAAACAGTCTACAAATTACTAAACAAATAGGTACAAAAAATTATCATTCTATCACATAACAAATAAAACACCAAATTCAAAAAACGAAGAAATAATGTTGAAAGCAATAAGAAGAATAGGACAAGTAACATATAAAGGGAGACCCATCATAATTATACCAAACTTCTCAACAGAGATATAAAAGCCAGAAGATCACGGGATGTCATTCGGACCCTAGGAGAACAAAAATGCTCCTCAAATTAGTATATTAAGCAAAACTTTCGATGACCATAGATGAAGAAACCAAGATATACCATGATAAAACCAAATTTACCCAACATCTTTTCATGAATCCAGCCTTAAATAGAATAATTGAAAGAAAACTCCAACAAAAGGAGGGAAACTACACCAAAGAAAAAGTAAGAGAATAATTTTTTTCACAACAAATCCCAAAGACAAGAACCATAAAAGCAATTCTACCTCTAACAACAAAAATAACAAGAAGCAACAATCATTGGTCCCAAATCTCTATCAACAACAATGGACGCAGTTCCCTGCCCCCAGAAAAGGCATAGACTAGAAGGCTGAATAAGAAATAGGACTCAAAATTTTGTTGCATACAGGAAACAAATCTCAGTGACAAAGACAGATATTATCCAAAGGTAAAAGGCTGAAAAAAAATTCCAGGAAAATGGTCCCAAAAAACAAGCTGGAGTAGCAATTCTAGTATTCCCTCCCTTGCAAAAAAATAGACCTTCAATAAAAAGTTATCAAAAAATGGAAAATTTCACTCTATACTCATTAAAGAAAAAGTCCAACAAGAGAAACTTTCAATTTTGAACATCTATACCCCAAATGCAAGGGCTAACACATATGTAAAAGAAACATTACTGAAGCTCAAGGCACACATCAATCTCACACAATAATATTAAGAGACTCCAACACCCCACTCTCACCAATGGACAAGTCATGGAAACAAGCTAAACAGAGACACTAACAGAAGCTATGAACCAAATGGATGGAACATATATTTACAGAACATTTCATCCTTAAACAAAAGAATGAACCTTATTCTCAGCACCTCAGAATACTGTCTTCAAACTTGACCATCCGAATAGAAAACAAAACAAGTCTCAGCAGATATATGATTGAAATCAAATCTATTCTATCAGACCACCAGAGACTAAACATGGTTTAACAACAACAACAACAAAAACTTATATACACATGAAAACTGAACAGCTATCTTTTCAGTTATAACTTGGTCAAGGAAGAAATAAAGAAAAAAAATTAATGCCTTTAAAAAATCTAATGAAAATAAAGGCACAAGATACCCAAACTTGCAGGACACAATGAAAATAGTGTTAAGATAAAAACTAATAGCTCTGATTCCTTCCAAAATGAAATTGGAGAGAGCATACACTAGCAGCTTAACAGCACATGAAAGCTCTACAACAAAAAGAAGCAAATACACCCAAAAGGAGTAGACATCAGGAAATGTTTTCAGGGATAAAATCAATGAAGTAGAAATAAAGAAAACTATACAAAGAATCAACAATACCAGACACACATTCTTTGAGAAAATCTACAAGATACATAAAACCTTACCCATACTAACCACAGGGCACAGAGACAGTATCCAAATTAACAAAATCAGAAATGAAAAAGGAGACATAACAATAGAAATGAGTGAAATTTAAAAAATTAGATCCTGCTTTAAAGGCCTATACTCAACAAAACTGGAAAATCTCGATAAAATTAATGATTTTCTAGAAAAATACTGAGCACCAAAGTTAAATCAGATAAAGCATATAAACAGTCCTATAATCTCCAAGGAAATAGAAGCAGTCATTAAAAGACTACCAACCAAAAATTACCAGGACCAGCTGGTTTTAGTGCACAATTCTATCAGACCTTCAAAGAACATATAATATCAATATTTCACAAAGTGTTTAATAAAATAGAAACATAAGAAACACTACCTAATACATGCTATAAAACCACAGTTACACTAATATCTAAGCCACAGAAAAACTCA
Source organism: Micromys minutus (assembly GCF_963924665.1). NCBI lineage: Eukaryota > Metazoa > Chordata > Mammalia > Rodentia > Muridae > Micromys > Micromys minutus. The sequence goes on along the minus strand of NC_137954.1, from coordinate 43,913,381 downwards.
ACAAATAAAGAGAACTTCAGACCAATCTTCCTCATGAACATTGATACAAAAATACTCAATAAAATTTTAGCATATCATAGAATGTTCAATGTATGGAAATCCATCAATGTAATTTACTATATAAACAAAAATTGAGTGCTGAAAATGACTTTGACAAAATACAACACCATTAATGTTCAGAGTATTAGAGAGAATAGGACTGCGAAAGTTCATACCTAAATATAGTAAAAACAATACACAGCAAGTCAATTGTCAACATCAAAATAAATGGAAGGATAGTTGAAGGAATCCCACAAAAATTCAGGACTAGACAAGACTACCCACTCACCCCTATCTACTCAATATTATACTGGAAGTTCTATCCAGAACAATTAGACAAAAAATGTCAATTGAATACAAATTGGAAAGGAAGAAATAAAAATATCAATATTTGCAGGTGATATGATAGTATACTTAAGAGACTTAAGGTCCTGGGCTGCTTTTTTGTTGGGAGGCTTTTGATGATAGTTCCTACTTCTTTAGATGCTATGGGATTTTTTTTAGAATAATTATCTGATTTAACTTTGGTACCTGGTATCTGTCTAGAAAGTTGTTCATTTTCTCTAGATTTTTCAGTTTTGTCGAGTAGAGGCTTTTATAGTAAGATCTGATAATTTCTTGAATTTCCTCAGTTTCTGTTATTATTTTTTCCCTATAATTTCTGATTTTATAAATTTGGGTACTCTCTCTCTCTCTCTGCCCTCTAGTTAATGTGTTCAGGGTTTATCAATCTTGTTGATTTTCTTGAAGAACAAGCTCCTGTTTTTGTTAGTTCTTTTTGTTTATACTTGGTTAATTTAAGCTCTGTGTTTGATTATTTTCTGCCATCTACTCCTCCTTGCTGTATCGGCTTCATTCATTTTCTTCTAGAGCTTTCAGGTATGCTGTCAAGCTGCTAGTGTATGCTCTCTCCATATTATTTTTATAGACATTCAGAGCTATGAGTTTTCCTCTTAGTACTGCCTTCATTGCATCCTGTAAGTTTGGATATATTGTGCCTTCATTTTCATTAAATTCTAAAACAAAAACCCTTAATTTCTTTCATTAATTCTTCTTTCACCATGTTATCATTGAGTAGATTTTACAGCTTCAATATGTATGTGGGATTTTTGTTGTTTTTGTTGCTAATAAAGACCATCCTTAGTTCATGGTTATCTGATAGGAATGCATGGTAGCATTTCGATATTCTTATATCTGTTGAAGCCTGTTTTGTGACCAACTATATGGTGAATTTTGGAGAAGTTACCATGAGGTGCTACAAAGAAGGTATTTTTTTGTTTGTTTGTTTGTTTGTTTTGTTTTAAGATGAAATTTTCTTTGGATGTCTGTTAAATTCTATTGGTTTATAACCTCTTCTAGTTTCATTGTGTCTCTGTTAATTTTCTGCTTCCATGTGTTCTGTCCATTGATGAGAGTGGGGTGCTGAAATCTCCCACTATTATTGTGTGTAGTATAATGTATGTTTCGAGCTTTAGGAAGGCTTATTTTATGAATGTGGATGCCCTTGTATTTGGAACATAGATGTTCAAGATTGAGAGTTTGTCTTAATGAATTTTTTTCTCTGATGAGTAATAATGTCCTTCCCTATCTTTATATGATAATTTCTGGTTGAAAATCTATTTTATTCAATACTAGGATGGCTAATCCAACTTGTTTCTTGGGACTATTTGCTTGGAAGGATTTTTTCCCAGATTTTTACTTTGTGGTAGTGTCTGTCTTTGTTTCTGAGGTGTGTTTTCTGTATACATCAAAATGTTGGACCCTCCTTATGTATCCAGTCTGATAGTTTATATCTCCTTATTGGGATATTGAGTCCATTGATGTCAAAAAATATTAAGGAATAGTAATCATTGTTTCCTGTTATTTTTGTTATTACAGGTAGAATTATGTTTGTGTGCCTTTCTTCTTTTAGTTTTTCTTACAAAATAATTATTTTCTTGCTTTTACTATAGTGTAATTTTCATCTTTGTGTTGAATTTTCCATTTTTATCCTTGTTGGGCTGGATTTGTGGACAGATATTATATAAATTTGGTCTATTTTTTCCTGGAATATCTTGGTTTCTCCATCTACGGTAATTTAGAGTTTTGCTGTATATAAAAACCTGGCTGGCATTTTTTTACTCTTAGCATCTGAATAATATCTATCCAGGATCTTCTATCTTTCATAGTCTCTGTTGTGAAGTCTAATGTAATTCTGTTCTGTCTGCCTTTATCTGTTGTTTGTCCTTTTTCCCTTACTGCTTTTAGTATACTTTCTCTGTTTTGTACATTTGGTGTGTTGAATATTAAGGTTCAGGATAAGTTTCTTTTCTGGTCCAATCTATTTGGAGTTTTCTGAGCTTCTTGTATGTTCATAGTCATCTTGTTCCTAAGGTTAGGGGAGTTTTCTTTTATAATTTTGTTGAAGATATTTACCGGGTTTTTTATTTGGGAGTCTTTCCTCTTTTCTATACCTATTATCCTTATGATTGGTATTCTCACTATGTCCTGGATTTTCGGGGATAGGAGCTTTTGGATTTTTACAACTTCTTTGACTGTTGTGTCAATGTCTCTCCTAGGGTAGTCAGTAGGGGAAGAGTGAGGAGCTCAAGTGAGGCTCACACTTGTGTTCAGGTGAGAGAGTGCTTCTGAGGCTCTTCTGGGTACTCAGCAATCTGCAGGGAGAACCTGAAATGAATAAAGAGAAAGTGGAAAAGAGCCTTGAACACTTTGGCATGGGGATAATTTCCTGAAGAATACAAAGGTCTTATGCTCTAAAAATAATAATCAACAAATGGGACCTGATAAAATTGCAAAGTTTCTGTAAAGGTGAGGACACTGTCAAAAGGACAAATTAACAACCCACTAATTGGAGAAAGATCTATATCAATCCTAAGAAGTTTGACTCCTGAGAACAACAACAACAACAACAACAACAACAACAACAACAACAACAAACTATTTAAAATGAGGTACAGAGCTTAACAGATAATTCTCTACTGAGGAATCTCAAATGGATGAGAAGTACTTGAAGAAATTTTCACCATCCTTAGTACATTTAGGGAAATGTAAATTAAAAAAAAAACAAACAAAAAAATAAAAAACAAACAAACAGAAAAACCCCATGAGATTCCACCTCACACCAGTCAGAATGGTTAAGATCAAATTTCAGGTGACAGTAAATGCTGGCAAGGATTTGGTGAATGAGGAATACTCCTTCACTGCTGTTACAACTACAAGCTGGTACAACCACTCCAGAAATCAGTTTAGCGGTTCCTCAGAAGATTGGAAATAGGGATACATGGGGTCCCAGCTATACTACTCGTAGGCATATACCCAAAAGAGGCTTCAAAAAATAAAAGGTACACATGTGCCCATATATTCATATCAGCCTTATGTATAATAACAATTAGCTAGAAACAACCCATATGTCCCTCATCTGAGAATGGATGCAGAAAATGTAATACATTTACACAATGTTGTACTACCCAGATATTAAAAAGAATGATTCATTAAATTTGCAGGAAAATTGATGGAACTTGAAAATATCATCATGAGTGAGATAACTCAGTTTCAAAAGAACACATTTGGTATGTACTCAAAAATAAGTGGATATCAGCCAAAAAGTAGCTCAGAGTAGCCATAATACAACTCACAGAGAATATAAAACTCAAAAAGAAAAAATATCACACCAACATACATATGCTACAGTACTTCTCAGTAGGAGAAAGCGAGTAATCTCTGGGAATTAGATGGAGAGAGGGATCTTGGAGAACAAAAAGATAGAGAGGGATAAAGAGGGTTCAGTTCACATATGGGAAGAGATGGGGGAGAAATATAGAGGGTCAGAAATTTGAAAGTAGGTGTATAGTAATGGGGGAGGATGACTGCCACTAGTAGCCACAATAAATTCCCAAATGTCAGGGACCCAAGAGGTTCCCAGGACCCAACAGTAAGGACTTTAGTGAAAACACCAACAAAAGAGAGATAGAACCTATAGAGGCCACATCCAGTTGATAGGCAGGAGCCCTAGGTGATGAGTGGGGCCACCCACCCACCACAGAAATATTAATCCAGGATTCCTCCTGTCAAAAAATATGCAGGAACAAAGAGTAGCGCAGAAACTAAAGGAAAGGCCACCCACAGACTGCCTCACATTGAAATCCATCCCATCTGCTGACACCAATCCAGACAATATTCCTAATGCCAAGAAGTATTTAATAACAGGACCCTGGTATATATAGCTGTCCTCTGAGAGCTTCTGCCAGAGCTGGACCAATATAGATGCAGATGTACACAGCTAAACATTTGACAGAGCACAGGGACTCCAATGGGAAGATAGAGCAATGACTGTAAGAGCTTAAGGGGTTTGCTACCTTATAGGAAGAATAGCAATATCAACCAACCAGACACCCCAGAACTCCCGGGGACTAAACCACCATCCAAGAGTACACAGGGGTACCCATGGATGCAGCTGGATATGTAATAGTGGATTGCCTTATCTAGTATCACTGGGAAGGGAGCTCCTTAGTTCTGTTGAGGCGTTATTACCCAGGATAGTGTAATGCTAGGCCGCTGATGAAAGAGTAGGTAGAAATTTGGGGGAGCGCCCTCCTAGAGACAGGGGAGAGAGGAGGGAACAGGGGCTTGTGGAAGGAAAACTGGGAAAGGAGATAACATTTCAAATGTAAATAAATAAAATAACCAATAAAAAGAAATAAAAAAGATTACTTGAGAGAAGTGGAAATAATCATTGACAATGTAATTCAGACCCAGATACTTGTGTTACCATTTGAATTGTTGAGGTCTGCTTGCCAGCCCCTAAAATAACTATATCCCTTTTGTTTCATGCTTGCAAACTATTTCATATTGTTCCTGTAATATGCCTGCCAGTCACTGACAAAGAATAATAACTTGACTTAGAGCAAGGTCATGCTGATCACATATCCTGTTATGTTCTGTGTGTTCTGAGATTTGTTAATCTTAAGAAGCTTGACAAAGATTTATGTACATGAATGACCCATCAAGTTAAAGGTCAATGTGGACTGTTATGTCTAAAATGGCTGGAATCAGAGCTGACCACTGGCAAGTACTTCCTGCACATGGGTATAAGCTCATTTTGTTGTTGCTAGTTTCCTTAATACTTCAGCCCTGAGAAATGTTTGTTATCACAGCACTTTTGTAGATTGTCCTGTAGCTGTTTGTGTTTTGATGTTAATTCCACTTCCAAAAGAAGTATTGCCTAGTCATATACTCAGGTGACTTTATCAGAACCTTCCCATTTTAATTAGTAAAATAAAGAGCCTGTGATTGGGCAGGGAAGGGAATGTGGAGAAAGGGTCAGAAGGGAGAGAGGGATCAAGATGGAGCTCCGGAAGGATGTACTGGATCCAGGTGCACTTTATTGGTAGGTAGATATGAACATCTGAGGATTTTTTTGGTCGTTTCTCTCATATTGAAGGGCAGGTTGTATCTTTGCCTATTTGATGTAATCATATTGCATAGAGGGTTTGTAGATGGAGAATGTGATACATAAACTTATATGAAAAGCTATTGGGCCTTAAGAGTCATGTTTGTGCTCTGTGGGATTGTAACTCCACCTGTGATGGAGGCAGTCATGTGGATGGAGTAAGACCTAGGGGGTGGCTTGGGACGAGTGACAGAGTCTGTTCACTGGCTCCATGCTAGAAGCAGTGCCTGCGGCAGGAGACTGAGGGGCCAATACAGAGATAAACAATTCGTTTTTTTCAATATTTACTGCAACAGGTGGCACACCACTGTGTTAGAAACGAATCCACTAAGAGATTTACAGCCATCAGCCTGAGAGTTAAAAAGTTTTTCTTTTCTAAGTAAGAGGAGACCAGTGCCATGCTGAGTCACTGGATGTCTCAAGCACAGGAACCTTAAACAAAACAAACACAGAGACAGCCTCTACAGGCAGGCTGTACTGTCCTATGGCAAAAAAAGCAGACAACCATACATACATACATACACACACACACACACACACACAGCAAGAGAGAGAAAGAGAGAGAGAGAGAGAGAGAGAGAGAGAGAAAGAGAGAGAGAGAGAGAGATATTAGTAGCTATTTGATTCTTTAAAAATTGTTTTCAAAAATTATAAAGTTTATTTGTTTGTTTTAAGATGGTATAAAGAATTAATATACAAGACAAGTTTGTTTCTCTAGTTAGAAGAAGAGAGTATGGAATTTACCCAAATCACGTGAGAATTTTTACCAGTGGTTCAGAACTAGGATGGAAGGCTGTACATCAGACAGAGTGAATGCAGATATATATTAGGAAAGGTATTAATAAAATAAGATCTGATGCTCCAGGCTGAGAGAAGGACAGATTGAAATACTTTGGACTAAAGTCCTGGTTTTACAGAATTATTTAGTAAATGTTTAAAAAGTTGGTTCAAAATTAGATAGAGAAAGTTAGTCACTGACTCCAAGAAAGAGTAGTAATTTTTTCAGGTTAAATGATTATCATTGATGGAGGTCTGTGTACCAAATAGAGTGGAATCAGACATATATTAGGGAAGTTTGTTTTGTGAATTATCTCACTAAAGCCACTTGGCTTGCCAGATGCCAGCTAGTGAAGGTTTATAACTATCTTAATTGTTTATATTGTTTCAAAATATATATGATATTGTGTTGGCAAGGGTTTCTCAAAGTGCTGCTATCCTCTCCAGTACAACAGGATGTTGTTAACTCTATTTCTTACCACTCAAAGATGACCTTGCCAGACCTTATTTCCAATGACATCACATATTTATAGCACAGAATATGGACTAACCTACTGATACTCAGTTGGAACTTTAACCAGTAATGCCTAGTTTTGATAGTTCTATAGGTAAAATTCATGCTACCAGCAGAGACAATCATATCTATGCACTCTGCCTATCACATACTTTGTACCTTTAATTTGATAACTTTAATAATGAAACATGAGCATGTACATAAGATATTCCAGGTCCGAATAATAAAGTATTCAGCATTATTGCTCACATCTATTCTCTTCCCAAAAGAAGAATCAAACTTTTGGCATATGCAGGGAAGCAATAAGACATAGGCTGATTCCATGAAGTGTTTACTGGCAGGAGCCATATATGGATGCCTCCTGAGAGGCTTTGCCAGAGTCATTCAGATACACAAGAGGATGTTTGCAGCAAACCATCAGACTGAACCCAGGGACCCCAGTGAAGGAGCTGAAAGGATTTGCAACCTCATGGGAAGAACAAGATTAGCATTCAACCAAACCCACCAGAACTCCCAAGGCTGTCACGCGCCCATGCTTCCCGCCGCTAGGAACAGGCATGCAACAAACAAACAGATTCTTCTGCGGATAACCTTTATTGTACAGCACTTTGAGCAGGGGGCTTCTTGAGCAGGAAACTTCTCTCTGAGCCGGGGACTCCCTACCGGGTTCTACTGCCTAGGCGACCTCTCAGGCGCAGTCCCCCACGTGCGATCTCTCTGTCCACTCTCTGTCCACGCGGGATCTCCCGCAGTCTCTTTTATCCGGTCTCTCTCCATGTGGTACCTCTCTGCCATCCCTTCACGTGGGGTCTCCCGCAATCTCTTCACTATCTTCCTCTTCTCCTCCCGTGGGGGAGAAATGCACTGCTATATATGCCTAGAAGACTCGTGTCGCTACCTGATTGGTGCGCCCTACAGTAACTCAATAGTATGCTCCTAGAGCGGGCTATGACGTATGTGGCACATGCGCATTAAGTTTCTTGGCTGGACAACAGCTCTGTTTGCTGAGTTCTCGGTGGGAAGCCGGCGCCATGTTTGGGTGTGGCACAAATGGCTCCCTACATCTTCCCCTACTTTCTTAAATAAAAATATGGCCGATCAACCATCAGGCTCTTGTTGGACCTTTAAGCCAAACAGAGGGAGAGGTGCCCATTTCGAGTGCAGCAAGAGCTTGTGCTATGACCACTTTGTCACGTTATTGTTGAGTACGGAGTTTGCACACCATTTAGAGCAGAAACTCAGTCTCTCTGCACAAAAGCATGCCAAAATTACTAGGTAAGGCAAGAGTTCTATAATCCTCATAACCCTGCTATCTCTGTGTCTAAGGGCAAGTATAGTACATCAAAGGTTACAATGGTGACAAACAAACAAGAAAATTGTTTTGCATTAAGGCAAAAGGGCATCGGTTTTGGAAACACCGACAGAATCGCCCATCTTGTCTCTCCTCTGACTCTCTGGTTCCAAAGCATCAGGAGCAGGGCTGTCATCACCCCAAACTATCTAGCCCATCCCCTTACATAGGAATCTGTCCTCGCCTTGGACGTGGAGCCCCTGATTGGTTGAAACTCATTAGGCCCTATGACGCCACGGGAGAGGCAGAGCTCAAGGAGTGGAAAGTTACCCAGCACGTGCGCACATGACTTGTTTACTGCTAAGTCCAGCCGGATGTCAGCACCATCTTGTAATGGAGAATGTGCAGGCAGCGCCCCACATCTCCCCCTATCTTTTATTCTTTAAGCAAAGTAGGACACCCATATTAGGAGGGTGGAGATAGAAGTCAAATCCTCATTAAGGTGTATAAAGACCATGTACAGGAGTAACCGCTAGACTTTTTGTAGCCCGTAGTACTCTTGACCTGTCACTCTGCCGTTTTTCTGAGGGAGGGACACTGGGGCAGGCAACCCTCATGCAAAATGACATACCTCCCAGAGATACCCCGAGACAAGGGGCTCTCAGTGCGAAGCTTTGCTCGGCATCCCTCATGGGCTGCTCAAACCAGACACTCTAATCCTGTGCAATGAACCGAAGTTCTAGGAGTGCAAGAGCTGTCTGGCTGGCGACCTACTGCTTAAGCATAGACAACCAGATATCGGCTGATGCTCTATGTTCTAGAGCGACAAGCACTTGGGCAATAACCACCTTGTCTCTTTTTGTTTGGGCCTTGAGCTTACAAACCAGCCAGAGAAGCAACGCAAGTCCACAGCAAAGGATTGCTTCAAAGAGTCCCACCCCCACCCAAGTTGATATTGGTGGTGAAAAACTTAGGGAAGACTGTAGCATCATGTTCCACTGGAATTGGTTTTGGAAACACCGGGTAGCACTCAACGTGTTAGACATTCTGGGATCCAAATCGGGCTTTTTTCTTCCTGTGGAAAAACACAAATAGCTCCCCTGGATCGTATTAAGATAGGATCTGGGCCTTTCCAATTATCAGTGAGGACATCTTTCCATTTCACTAGCTCTTTAGGTGGCACAGGCCATTGTCCTTGGTGCTTTGCAGCTGAATGGCCATGAGCATCCAAATTTAAAAAATTTAAGGTAAGAAGTATAGTAGAAATGGCCATTTTAGGCGTAGGGGGTATCTCTCCAATTCCCCCCTTTTGTTTGTTTAAATAAACCTTTAGGGTTCGATGAGCACGTTCAATGATGCCTTGACCCTGAGGATTATAAGGCAATCCTGTCAGGAGTGAAACTCCCATGTGATGGCAAAATTGCTTGAATTTTGCTGACATACAGGCAGGACCATTGTCTGTTTTTAACACTTTAGGAATGCCCCATGCACTCCACGCTTTAAGACAATGAGTAATAACATGAGAAGCCTTTTCTCCTGATAAAGGAGAAGCAAAAATAACTCTTGAACAAGTATCAATGGACACATGTAAAAGATACTGAGATAATGGTTTAGAATAATTTGCAGATTTAGTAAAATTTTTATACTGAATAGTGGTCACACATAATCCTGAGAACTTTTATTGGCAGCCCTGCTGGGCAACCTGCCACAATATATCCATCCATTTTTGAACCAGATTCATTATTTTTTCTTTCAGGATTGCTTTGGGGCATAATGTGTAACTGTGGCAAGAATTTACTTTGAAATATCAGGCAAAAAAGTCCCAAATGCTACCATTTTTGTGACACTTGCCTGCCTTTTTCTCATTTTCCAGTTGTGTTCATACAAATCTTATCCATTCAAACAGGTAGCGAGCACTTGGCAACACTTAGAATTTAATCGAGTCTGTGTATCTTGGAGCACTACACAGATACATCAAGTATCTCTCTAGAGTGATGGTTGTTAAAAGTTCCAAAGAGACATGTTTGCCCTGCAGTCTTAGATTGATCATTTTTCTGCCTGTTTATGTATGAAGTAGGCCAGTTTTCCAACATTTAGGAGTGTAACATGTAAAATAAATGGGTTTGTGTTCTTTAGCTTTTCTAGTTTCCGGGTCTCTTGGTAGAGAACTTATACAATTATCAAACATTAAGTAAATGTATTGGTAGATATTGTGAGACACCTGTAATAGAAGGAAGAGCAATGCAGATCTTTGTCCATTCAGGTATTTGTGGTGAATTCCAGGGAAGTCAAAGTTATGTAGTAATTCCATGTCAAAAAAATTTAATGTATTATTTTGTATATTATTTAGTATTTGAACCAGTTGTTATCTTTCAGTGAACATGTGACTCTCCTAAATTTCCACATTAAGAATAAATATAATGCATTAGAGTCTAATAAATTACTACTGAAAAGGCTTTTAAAATATAATAAAAAGATTTAAAAAGCTGTATAGTTAGTTAACCTCTGCAATTGCAAAGGCTAATGTATTAAATCTTATCTACTGTTAAACATAAACTCAATGGTACAGGTATTTATTATTGTAAGCACTTTTCACCTTTCATTGTTAAAAACATGACAAAGTAATTCAATATAATACCTTCCTCTATTTCAAAGTAGTCAATTAAATGTAGCATTAAACTATTTCTTCCTTTGGTCAACATCTGTTAAAAATCTGTGTTATATTAGTCTTCATTTACTTGTAATCTTTACATGTTACATATTATTATTAACATGTCTTATAATTTAACTCAAATAAAAAATTATAGTTTAAATCTATATTTTATAAATGTGGTGTTAAGATAACTACTGATCATAAAGTAAAATGTAGTTTTCTGAGTGAGTCTTTACAAATACATGCATTGACCAATTATTGGCATAAAAATTCTATTTAATGTAGGAACACACCTTTTTCCAAATTAAAAGTGAAAAAGCATATGTAAATAAAGAAGTTGAAAGAAACTTATGTATCACCTAGCATCCAAACTGAGGTGAAGGCAGTGAAGTGTGACAGAGCTGTCAAGTTCTCAGAAGAAAGAATGACCAACAATCGTAGTGTGTGCAGCATTTGAGATGTTCAGCAGCTCTGGACATTGTGAAGATTTAGGTGCTGCACAACACAGAATAGAAAATGAATAGATGATAATAGATCTGGAGAATCATTTATGCTAATTTGTCTTATAATATTACAAACAAATGTCTTACCATAAAATTGGAAATGTTCTTTTCTGTCTTATAGAACTGTTTCTACAATGTCAAATGTTATATAAACACACAGTTCTCCTCTTTATGCCTTCTGAATCACAGTTGTCTGCTCCATAATGTCAAATAATTAGAAAGATCATTTTTGAAAGTAAGTAGAATACTCTAGAAAATGAAAATATAAATATATACAAGACTGAACTTCCTGTTTGCTGTCAAGTTGTTATTTTTCTATGAGTAACATTACTGGGTAATGTCAAGAAGAAAGTGCAAGAGGTTTTCTGAAATGGGATGGGTACCCAACAGTTTTCTTTCCACAGTTTGTTGCAAGTGCGTTTTTGTAGAATGAGGCCGCAGTCTGAGTGAGTAAAGGTGTATCTTTGAAATGTTTGAATTATATCACTTGATACACTCTATAAAACCCGGGTCCTAACAATCAATATTTTTCTGATTTATCACTTTATCTGTTCTCCAATTAGAAGTCATTTTAAACATGGCTACTTCCTGCTAAGAATCAATCATCCTTTCATTGTTAGAATTAAAGGCATACTTGAACCAGATGTCACTCTAATGTAGGGTATATCTGTATTAAATTTGGATCCTATAGACCCAGGAGCTCTTTGGATGTAATCGCTTGCCAGAGCAGCTATGTTGCTAATTTAAAATTTTTCTCCACCATTCTGAAAACTGCTTTGTTTCTATTATTGACAGTATCCTTTGCCTTACAAAACTTTTAAGCTTCATGAGGTCATATTTATTAACTGTTGATATCAGTGCCTGGGCCATAGTGGTTCTAGCCAGGAAGTTGTCCCTTGTGTCAATACATTCAAGTGTATTCTGCCATTTTTCTCTTCTATCAGATTCAGTGTCTATGATTTTGTATTACGGCCTTTGGTTCACTTGGATTTGTTTTATGTAGACTTAACAGATATGTTCTATTTCCATTCTTCTACACGCAGACCTCCAGTTAGAGAGTTAGACAAACTCATTTGGTGAGGATGCTTTCTTTTTTATATTGTATAGTTTTGACTTCTTTGTCAAAACAAAAGTGTCCATAAATATTTGGGTTTACTTCTTAAACTTAGATTCAATTTTCTTAAGTGCCTGTTTCTATGCCAATACCATGTTGTTTAAATTACTACAGCTTTGAAGTACTTCCTAAAATCAGGATGGTGATACCTATGGGTATTCTTTTACTATATGAAATTGTTTACTTTATCAATTCTGTGATTTGTTATCTTTCTGTATGATGCTGAGCAATATTCTTTTACAGAATGTAACAACTTGCATTGGAAGTTTAATGGTACATATTGAACCCACTGACTCTTTTTGGTAAGATGGCTATGTTCACTCTGTTAATTCTCCTAATCCAGGAGCATGCGAGATCCTTCTTATGATATCATTTCCAATTTCTTTCTTAAAATATTCGAAGTTTTTGTCATACAGTCCTTTTACTTTTGTATTATTTGTGGTTATTTTGAAGGGTGTTTTTTTTTTTTCATTTCTTTCTTAGTCCACTTATCATCTTAATATATGAGGTCTACTGAATTTTTAAGTTAATTTTGTATCTAGTCACTCTGCTGAAGGTATTTATCAGCCGGATGCATTCCCTGGTAGAATTTTGAGAGTCACTTACTTTTACGATTAGATCATCTGTAAATGGCGATACATTAATGCTTTTCTTTATGATTTGTATCCCCTTTATCCTCTTTAGTTTTCTTCTTGATCGAGCTAGAACTTCAAGTACTATATCAAATAGATATGGGGACAGTGGAGAGACAGCCTTGTCTTATTCCTGATTTTAGAAGAATTGTTTTATGTCCCTATTTATTTTGATATTGCCTATAAGCTTGCTGTATGTTGCCTTTATTGTGTTTAATATTGCCTTTATTATGTTTAGGTATGTCCCTTGTATCCCTGATCTCTCTAGGATTTTTGATATGGAGGGTAGTTGGAATTTGTCAAAGGCATGTTCAATGTCTAATGAGATTGTCATGGTTTTGTTGTTGTTTCAGGTTGGTTGTATGGTGTACTACATTGACAGCTTTTTGAATTTTGTACCATCCCTGAATCTTTGGGATAAACCCTACTTGATTATGGTAAATGTTCCTTCTGATGTTTTTTTATTAAATCTGTGAGTATTTTATTAAGTATTTTTGCATCAGTTTTCTTAGGGAAATTGATTTATAATATTTTTCTTTGTGAGTCTTTCTGTGGTTTAGGTATGAGGGTGACTGTGCCTGATAAACTGAATTTGATAAAATTTGTAGGCAAATTTATAGACCTAGATAAACTAATTTTGAGTGACCTAATCCAGACCCAGGTTGACAGTCAAGGTATCTACTCACTTACAATGTACATTGGCTATGAAATAATAGATAACCATGTTATAAACCACAAACCCTGAGAAGCTAAGTGACAAGGACTGGTCAAGGATATATCCATGAATCCCTCTGGGAATAGGAATTAGAATAAATACTGCTGTTGGTTGAAGGTGACGATGGAACAGGATAGCTCATTTAAAGGGAGAATGGAGCGAGATAGTACTGAAAAAGATAACTAAAATTAGGTAACTCTTTCAGAGATGAGCTAGAAACCTAGTGCAATAGAAACTCCCAAGAATGTAAGTAGGTGAAACTAGCTAATATTTTAGTTTTGTGGGATACATAGCCTGAACTGCCCATCTCCTATATTCAGGAAAGGCATTCATTGGAGGGATTTGAACATCAACCCAGCCACAAAAAGTTTGACCTATATTTTGTCCTGCTTACAAGACATCTGTGGGTAAAAGTGGTACAGAAATCATTGCAGGAATGGCCAACCAGTGACTGTTTCAGTTTGAGACTCATTCCGGGAGAGGGAGAGAACCCTTAACACTAACTGTTGCTTTAGCACCCGGAGGCTGGATAGCCCAGAGACTTAGGATGGAATCAAACAGACATGCAAAAAAAAAAAAAAAAAAAAAAAAAAAAAAGTCAATGAAATAATTCCTAATGACATTCTACTGTACTCATTGATTGGAGACTAGGCAAATAGTCATCACAGAAGTATTCACAAATAGTCGTTCAGCAGCTGATGAAAACTGATGCAGAGAAGCACAGCAGCACATCAGGCAGAGCTTGGGGAATCCTGTAGAAGAGAGGAAGGAAAGGAGATTGCAGGAGCCAAAGGGTTCAATAATACTGCAAAGACACGCACAGAATAAACTTACTCAGGCTCATAACGGTTCACAGAGACCAGGGAGCCTGCGTGGATCTGACCCTGGTAGAGAAAGGAGGTGCCGGGCCTATTGCAACTTGATATGTCATGTTTAATTGATATTCCTGAGAGGCCTGCCCTTTTCTAAAGAGAAAAGAAGGAGTAGTTGATTTGGGTGGAGTAGGAAAGAAGGACTCTGAGGGGAGCACGGATGGGAAAGGAGGAAGGAATTTTGAGAAACTTCAATAAGAATACAATATATGAGAGAGGAATACATTTATAAAAACTTAATAAAAATTGTTTACTATATTTCTAAGGATTAAGGTTCTATTCACAGTATCTGGTTTTTGGCTCATTCTGGGTAATTTTGTACCCCTAGGCCTCTGTGGAAAAATATGATAACAATATCTTTTAGAGAAATAAAAAGGAACTATTCTTGTTCCTTTGCATTTGTAGTTTTTCGCCATTATAATTCCTTTATAGAAATTTGCTCCTAATAAACTATATCTCAATAAGTTATAAATTATAAAACAAAAATTAAAAAATATAAAATTATGTAAAATAAAAATAAAATAAATAAATTCAATAAATACTTCCATAATTTCATTTAAAAGCATGTTAATAAAATTAAATTTATTTTTATCCTAAGTCTATAGAACTTAAAATGTAAAATTTTTATTTTTGATGCATATAATTAAATAAAGTTAGAATTTATTTTTGGCAAGAAATAATAGCATAATTAGTTAAAATAGAATTACAGTTAAGTAATGTGATTAAGAATGTATCTCATTACAAGTTGTGGTAGGCTTTAAGTTCAAATGTTAGGGAACTGCCAACTAGGACAGTCCTTTGTGTCAACCTTATATTAATTCCTATAGACAGAGTCTCACATTTTAGGTGAAATTATGTAGTATTTTGGTGATGCCAATTAATACATTGACTACTTCTAATTCAGGAAAGAGAAAGATAAAAATGCTGTTTTTCAACGTGGTTTCAAATATTGATCAGCTTAGCATGCTTTTAGACTCACCTATAGATTTCTTCAAAAGAAAGAAAGGGAAATCTGATTTGCAAAAGCATCTATATCATTGATTAGACTTATTTTCTTTCTTAATAGGAGCATCAATCTTTCAAATTAAACTTTGCACAATCGTTTAAGTTAAACAGCTTGTATTCCTGAACAATAAGTTTGAAATGTGATTATTGAAATGAAAAGATATATCCATTCATGATAAAAAAATTAATCTCTTCAAACGGGGCACCAATGTTATTAAAGATGACATCCTGGGTTTTGGCACCAATGTTAGAAAAAAAAGATGAAGAGAGTGGAGGGGGTCAATATCTCCCATGGAGGTGTGGTAAGGCCTGGAGGTTAGGGGGAAGCCTCTGGAGGATCCATGTTGGGAACCCCTTCCCCTTAAGGGACCAGCCACACAATGATATAGTGCAGAATAAAGTTTATTCAGGTCATGGATGAGGTGAGAGGGTAGTAGAGGTAGAGAGAGAGAGAGAGGGAGAGAGAGAGAGAGAGAGAGAGAGAGAGAGAGAATAGAGAAGTAGAGGAGTGGAGGAGTGGAGGAGTGGAGGCCAGCCATGAGCACATGGAGAGACAGGAAAAGGGAAGCAGAAGAAAAGAGGTAAGAGTGTAAGGGCAAGAACAAGAGAGGGGGGGAGGGCAAGCAGCCCACTTTATAGTGTCAGGTCACTGGAGCTGAGGATACTAAACTATTGCCAGGTAACTGAAGGGTGGGGTTTACAGAGTTCCAACAATTATATATACTATACTATAAAGAATTGAAATGCAGCTCCAGTTTATAGTGCACAAATACTAAGAATATGTGATTAGATATCCTCAGATCTAAACATGTTGGTTATTTCTTTGTGATTATCTAAATACACTAATTATGCTTGAATTTGAATATTCTTGATTTAGAATATTCACTACACAATGTGACATATAATGAGAAGCATCTTGAAATTTCCAAGGTCAAGAAGACTCTATTTTCTATATATAGAATTGACATATGGCCATCACATTTTATACATGTAACTCCTGGGACATTACTAAGAGCCTGGAGAAATGATGAGTAAGCCACAATAATGACATGACCTTTCAACTTTAGTGTATGATGACTGCATGCCTGTTAAAGCTGAATGTAATCCACAATTGATGTACTCAAGAGGGCTAGGACTGCCCAGCAGTGGAAGAAATGTTCAGGTTAGGGTCTTATTCTTTCTCCCAGCTCCATAATCACAGAGATAAGACTCAGACTTTAAAACTATTTATAAATACCTTGACCATACAGCTAGGCTCTTTACTAAATAGTTCATAAGTCAAACTAATCCATTTATTCTGATCTACATTATTCCATAGGGTTAGGTACCTGTGCTCAAGGACCGAGTGTTCATCTCATTCTATTTCCTGAACAAACCTTCAACCCCCTGTACCATCCCAGAAACATTTCTGGCTCCTAGATTGTCTGAGACCAGCTCAGTCAAACAGCAATTTCCCCAGGGCAGGAGCGAGGATTGAAAGAAAAAAAAAAAAAGACAGTCAAAATTGTAACATGACTTCAGCCAGTCTTGAGCCTGAAGTGAAGCCGTCTTTATTCAGTCCACTTTTGAACTACTTTAATTACATGCAGAAAGATAACATCAGTTCTGAGTCAAGGAATAAGCAAGTTAATAATCAAAAATATTGGAAACATGTTTCTGGAGGCCAGGCATGAAGATCAGGGACAAGAAGAAAAGAGTCTGCCACACCTACATCTGCTGAACCTACTCTGAGCTACAAGTGTAAGTGTCTTGCCTTCAGCTATAACTATAAGTGTTGTTCCCTGAGCTTCAAATGCAAATGCACTGCCCTGAGCTTCAATTCTAAGTGTTTTGCCCTGAGCTTCACATGTAAATGTTTGTAATCTGGGCCAGTTTACTGAGTATAGGACCAGAGTCAGATTCTTGCCTGGACCAGTCACCAACTGTCTAGTGGCAACAAAATGCTCTCCGCACTAGATGTCCTACCTTCTATTTTCTTCTTAAGACATACACTACCAACCAGGTTTATTATTATAAGTGCAATTTCCATACAGACATAAAGTCTACAAGGATGTATTATTTTTCAAATATTGTAAGATTGCATTAAAATCTACAGTTTATATTCATGTAAAGTCTACTCTACACACTAAACTGGTTCTTTGAAACTGGGTTAATCCCTGAAATTATCTACAGTATATGCTTCATTATGTGACCATAGGTGTATGAGTTCATTTCTGGGTATTTAATTCTATTCCATTGATCACCTACAATTTCTCTGAAAAAGAAACAAGGTGGCTCCATTCATTTCCTTATAAGCTGTATCATTCTAAATGTTAAAAATGTACATTTATTATTAATTTTTAAAGAATAAGTAATATGTTTACTTCCTATTACACTTCAATCTCTACTCACATTTACTTATTATACTTCAAGCTCTAGTCCTATTATTTGCATATACTAATTTTTAAAATTATTTTGTATTTTTGAAATAATATACTTACATAATATTTTTTTTCTCCATCCAGACTTTATTTCCTTTCTTCTTTTAAAATGTATGGCTGTTACAAATTTTATACACACACACACACACACACACACACACACACACACACACACACACACACATACACACATATATAAAATTTCTAAGTTTGTTCATTTTGTTTATCAATCTTGTTAATTTTTTCAAAGAACCAGTTCCTGGTTTTGTTAGTTCTTTGTATAGCTATTTTTCAATTTTACTGAATATTCTCTGTATTTAAACTTCAAATGTTATGCTACCCAATCCCCTCCCTCCTCCCCCTCAACTTGCTGCCATGAAGGTGCTCCCTTTCCCAGTCACACTCTCCACCTCATTGCCTTGGCTGGTTGATGATGTTGTTCTTGTGATGTTGCAAACCTTTCAGCTGTTTCAGTCCTTACTCAAGCTCTATCATTGGGATCCCCGTGTTCTGTCTGATGTTTAGCTGCAAGCATCCTCATCTGTATCCAAATGACTCTGGGAGAGCCTCTAAGGAGACATCCATATCTGCTTACTGCTAGTAAACACTTCTTGGCATCAGCAATAGTGCTTGGGTTTGGTGGCTGCATATTGGATGGTTCTCCAGGTGAGTCAGTCTCTGTAGATCTTTTCTTCAATCACTGTTCCACTGTTTGACCTTGTATTTCCTTCCCTGTTTTGTTATCCTTTCTAGGAAAGAATGAGGTATCCACATACTGATATTTCTTCTTTTGAGCTTCATAAGTTTGGTGTATGGTTTCTTGGTTATTCTGAGTTTATTTTTTGGAGCAGGGGGTGTAGTATCTGCATATAAGTGAGTACATACCATGAGTGCTCTTTTGTGACTGGGTTACATCACCCAGAATGATAGCTTCAAGTTTCATCCATTTGCCCAGGAAATTTATGAACTCATCGTTTTTATTAGCTGAGTAGTACTCCGTTGTGTATATGTACCAGAATTTCTGTATCCATTCCTCTCTAGAAGGACATTTGGGTTCCTTAGAGCTTCTGGCTATTATAAATATGGCTGCTAAGAACACTGTTGAGTAAGTGTCCTTGTTAGATGTTAGAGCTAATTTTGAATATATGCCCAGGAGTGGTATAGCTGGGTCCTCAGATACTATTATGTCCAAGTTTCTGAGGAACCACCACTGATTTCCAGAGTGGTTGTACCAGTTTACAATCCCACCAACAGTGGAGGACTGTTCCTCTTTTACCACATTTTCGCCAGCATCAGCTGTTACCTGAGTTTTTGATCTTAGCCATTCTGACTGGTATAAGGTGGAATCTTGGGGATTTTTTTATTTGCATTTCCCTGATGACTAGGGAGGTTGAGCATTTCTTTAGGTGCGTCTCAGCCATTTGATATCCCTCAGTTGAGAAATCTCTGTGTAGCTCTGTGCCCCATTTTTAATAGGATTATTTGATTTTCTAGAGTCAAACTTCTTGAGTTCTTTGTATTGGATATTAGCACTCTCTCAGATTTAGGATTGGTAAAGATCTTTTTCCAATCTCTTGCCTGCTGATTTGTCCTTTTAACAGCATCCTTTGCCTTACAGAAGCTATGCAATTTCATTAGGTCCCATTTTTCAGTTCTTGATCTTAGAGCATAAGCTATTGGTTTTCTGTTTAGAAATTTTCTCCTGTGACTATTTGTCCTAAACTCTTCCCCACTTTCTGTTTTATTAGTTTCTATGTACCTAGTTTTATGTGGAGCTCTTTGATCCACTTAGGTTTGAGCTTTGTACAAGGATATAAGAACGGGTCAAATTGTATTCTTCTGCATACTGACTGCCAGTTGAACCAACACCATTTGTTGAAGAGGGTGTCCATTTTCCATTGTATGTTTTTAGTTCTTTTGTCAAAGATCAAGTGACAATAAGTGTGTGGGTCATTTCTGGGTCTTTGATTCTATTCCATTTTTCTACCTGCCTGTCTCTGTAACGATATAAGGCAGTTTTTATCACAATTGTTTTGTAATACAAATTGAGGTCAGGGATGGTAATTCCCCTGGAAATTTTTTATTGTTGAGAATGGTTTTTGCTGTCCTGGGTTTTTTATTATTCCAAATGAATTTACAAATTTCTCTTTCCAACTCTATAAAAATTGAGTTTTAATTCTAATAGGGATTGTATTGAATTTGTTGATTGCCTTAAGCAAGTTGTAACAATTTTACAATGTTGATCCTTCCAATCCATTAACATAAGAGTTAATTTCATCTTCTGTGGTTTTTCTCAATTTTTTTTCAGAGACTTGAAGTTCTTGTGATACAGATCTTTCACTTGCTTGGTTAGTGTCTGAAGACCTAGTTATAGCACTCCTGGGCTTATGCCCACAAGTTGTTCCAATCTATAACACAGAGACATGCTCCACTATGTTCACAGCAGCCTTGTTTGTAATAGCCAGAAGCAGGAAGAACCTAGATGTCTTTCAACAGAGGAATGAATACAGAAAATATGTTACATTTACACAATGGAGTACTACTCAACTATTAATAACAATGACTTCATAAAAATTTTAAGCAAATAGATGGAACTATAAAACATCATCCTTAGTGAGGTAACCCAATCACAAAAGAACTCATGTGGTATATACTCAATGAGAAGGGGGTGCTAGCCCAAAAGCTCAGAATACTCAAGGAACAATTCACTGATCTTATGAAGTTCAAAAAGAAGGTAGACCAAATGTCGATGCTTCAGTCCTTCTTAGCAGGGGGAACAAAGTACTCATGGGATGAAATACAGGGACAAATACCAGCATACCTAGTCACTATTGCTGATGCCATGAAATGCTTACTGACAGGAGCCTGATATAAATACCTCTTTAGGGGCTTTGCCAGATCCATACTGATAAGATGATGATGCTTGCAGCTAAACATCTGCCTGAGAAAGAGGATGATAATGGAGAAGCTAGAGAAATGACTGAAGGAGCTAAAAGAGTTTGCAAAGCCATAGTAAGAACACCAATCCCAGCCACCAACCCTGCACCCCTAAAGCTCCCAGGACTAAGACATCAACCAATGATTATACATGAAGATACCCATAGCTCTTGTTGCAAATGTAACAGAGAGTGGCATTGTATGGCATAAATTGGAGGATAGGTCTTTGGTCCAGTGAAGTCTCTTTTTCCCAATATAGGGGAATACCAATGTGCTGAGGTAGGAATGGATATTTGGGAGTGGGAGTATATTCATGGAAGCAAGCAGAAAGTTGAAGGATAGATAAGAGTGAGTAAAAGAGAATATCATTTGAAATGTAAATACAGAGAATATCCACTAAAAATAAGTAACAATTTCCCTAATTACATATAATATAAATAAAACTCAAAATCCCTTTTTTTTCTCTTTCTTGAGATTAAGTACTGTTTTTTGAAATTAAGAAATATATATTATAAGTATAAACACTATTTTAAAGATTCATAAATTACATATAGTAATTCAATCTTTTAAATATCTAAATAAACTTTACTTGAAATAGCTATTAAGCAGTATAATGAATATTGAATTAAACTTTGATAATCCAAATCTATATTCTATGTATACAGCAAACTTTTAAAGGGTTAGGTCTCTCTATTACTCTACAAGAGTAGCATAGAATGTGTTTACATTAAGCACCTACAGAATGAACCAAACACACTGTTATTAATTTGTATCAGAAAGACAAACAAAAAAAGAAAAAATGTTTCTTGTTTCTGGTACTTTCTAATGCATACATGTAACCTCTCATTTAGAGTTGCTCAGGTTATATATTAGTTGTTATCTTCTATAGGACAAGGGGATTAATTTTGTCATGTGAAACATTTTGCTGAATTCAATTTTTAGATGGTATTTTAATTGTCAAGATAGAAACTACCTGCCGAGATGAAAGTGAACCAGTCAATTGTGAGAAAGGATAAGAAAAGCTCCTTTTCAGATTTAGCATGTGGCGTGTAATGACTTTTAGTTGACATATTAAAAGCTTATTTAATCTCCATGGGACATTTTTGACATTATAGTTCCCACTATGACATAATGCATGCCCATCTTTCCTACTGTTTATATTCTCCAAGAACAGCAAGACAAAATTGCTATTGATTATAACCAGAGAAAAAATTAGACCTGCAAAGATATAAAAAAATTATTACTAATGTTTTCTAAAAACCATTTGATTATACCATACCTAGTGGTCAAACGTGACAAATATACATGCAAATAGCATTATACAGACTGAGAAGGTTTTATTAATGTATATAAGGATTCATATGTATATAGACATGTATATATGTGCATAATAATAATGAACGAAGAGGCCATGACATTAAAAGAGAGCAAGTATAGATATATGGAAGAGAAGTGGGAAATAGATGTAATTATATTGCAAATTGTAAAAGCAAAAGAATTTATTAAATGTTTTATATTGAATAAATACTATTATAAATGAGGTTTGTTAACTAAATCAGAGAGCAGGTACACATAACAGCTCTAGATTGCTCACTACTGATTTTAGATTTGGGGTTCTTGAACTGAATTGTTGTTAAAAGCTGAAGTCTTTAAGCTGGTATAAATTATTTTCAGCATTTCATGTAACCATAAATACATGGAAGATTTATGATTTACAAATTCAGTACATCTCTGTAAGTGAAGTATAAATGTCTTCATGCAGATGAAGTAAATCACAGATGGACGACTCAGGAAGACAAGACGTGTGGGACAATCTAGACCAGTGCAGGTCCTTTGATGCTGTGAGTTCATATCTACAACAATCTTACTAATTTAGCGGGCCTTGTTTTATGGTGTCTTGAATCCCCTATGGTTCTTATACTCTTTCAGCCGAGTACTCTTCAGAGTTCCTTGAGCCCTGAGAAGAGGGATATTATGGAATCATCTTATTTCCTGTTGATTTAAAAAATCTCTTACTGTACATAATGTCTGACTGTGGGTCTCTGTATTTGTCCCCATTTGATTCAAGGGGAAACATTTCTGATGATAGTTAAGCAAATCACTGATCTGTTAACAGAGCAGAATGTCACTACGAGGCATTTTGTTTTGGATGTTTGTTGTTTATACTAATAGTATTTGAGTTTACTCTTGGTTCCTGGGGCATCTAGATCCAGGTTTCTGGTCATGTAAGCAGTGTGAGTATGGCTTCCATCTTGTCTAGGGAATGTTCAGTTAAATCATATATTAGCTGGTTACTCTCACAACATTTGTTCTGCCTTTGCACTAGGATATCATTCACAGGACAAAATTGTAGACCAAAGGGTCTGTAGCAGATGTATACATTTCTTTGGTAGAATGCAGAGTACCTTCTTGTACCCAAAGCACTAGTGTGTAATTCAACTTCTCCATCTTCAACCAGTTCTGTAGATGTTGTCTTCAGCAAGGCAGCCTTGCCATGTTTTTGGGAAGCAGTCTGTATTCTTGGCAGTATACTGTGTTGTTTGTGTATCTTTGGCCAACAGCTCTAATGCAACCCTCTGTTTCCTCCATTACTTGATGATTTCATTTAGATCACATAAAAATATTAATGAATTATTGTACTAGGCTTTCATAAAACCCCTCACATGGCCCTAAATTTTATTTGTCTTTTCTCTTATTCCTTTTTTTCTGTCCATCTTCCCTTCCTCTCTCCACTTGGCCCTCCTGTTCCTGTGCCCCTGAAGCACCAACCATCCATCTGGAACTGTCTGTTCTATTAGCTTTCTCAAGGAGATCTAACAACCCTCTCTCAGGCTCTCACTCTCTACCTAAGCTCTGTGGTTCTATTGTTTGTAGCTCAGCTATCATAGACTTAACAGCTAAGAGCCACATATATCTGAATATATACCATACTTGTCTATCTAGGTCTGGAATATCTCACTCAGGATGATTTTTTTTTTTTAAATTCTATACATGTACATGTACAATTTATTTGGTCATTATTTTAAAACCAAGGTAGCAGTATTTCATTGTGCAAATGTACCACATCTTCTATTTTTCTGTTGAGGAGCATCTAGATGGTTTCCAATTCCTAGCTTTTATGACTGGATCACCAATAAAGTTGGATAAGCAAGCCTTGCACTGGGGCAAAAATGTACTCTCTAAGCATAGACCACATGCATAGTAGTAAAAAGGCAACAAAAATGAACTTAATAAAAGCTTTCTGAAGTTCCTTGTCTCATAATATCTTGCAGGATTCTTTTAAATTTATTTTCTTCTTTCTTATTTTATTTATATATTTACAATGATATCTCTTTTCTTCTACTGGTCCTTTGTGTGTTTATTATGGTTTCCCCTTTTGTGTTTTCATGGGACTCATGAATGTGGGAATAAGTGGGTTTCTGCATCTATTCTATTTCTTAGACCTTTTGTTAGGCTTTTTACTTTCCTTTGTTTTCTCATATCTGAGTGTGTTAGTTATCTTATATTTTATTTCATTATTATCTTTTTTATCTTTTTGCTTTCTAATGAGAGACAGAATGTGGTAGATCCAGAATGAGGAGGAGGTAAGAAGGAACTGTCAGGAGCAAAGGGAGAGAAATCTGTAATTCAAATCTGTCAAGATACATCTTGAAAATAAGATTTATAATAATAATTGAAGATATATCAAGGTAATCAGGATTATATATATATATATATATATATATATATATATATGGAAAAATACATTTTCAATCAAAGAGGCAAAAAAGGCAACAGAGCTAGTGTCTTAAACTTACATGCAAATAAAAATAAATTATACAAAATAATGATGGAAAACTCAAGTGAACCAAATAGAATGAAAACCATCCTGATATTATCAAGATGAAGAGAAAAGAAACTTATTTTCTGGCTGGTGTGTTAAATTCTCTTAATAGTTGGGGTCAGTTTCCTAGTGAAATTAGAGAAGACAGTTACATGGTCATGACCCCGTACTGAGAGAATGACAAGGTCTGTCTGTCAGTTCTAGTACATGCTCTACTTCTTACTAGCTTGCACTGATTAAACAGTAATGCCTCTCTGAATATAGCGTTTCTCGTTCTTTTGATTAACCTATAACAAATTTTTCAAAGAACAAAAGGAAACATAAAAATAGAGTTTCAAACTTTGAAGAGATCATGATCTTATCTAGAGTGAATAAAAATCTAATAAATATGTAATTATAGTCTTTGAGAGATTAAGACATAAATTTAGCTACATTTATGTGTGAACAGTCAAAATAAGTACAAACTGTTATCTCAAATTTGTTGTTCTTCCTTTTTAAATTCTTTCATTAATTATCTCTAGTAAATAGTACCTATTAAATATGTGACATAAAATTTTACCTTAAATTGTTTAGTAGACATTTCTTGGAAACAAAGTATAAGAAAGTTGACAAATTATCAGTTTCCCAGTAGTACATAAATTCACATGCACATCAATAAAAGAAAAAAATTGTCATATAAGGATAGTTTCTCAAATGTTACAGTATAAATTTTCTAATAAATCGTCATGAACACTGAATAAAATTTTCCTGCCTTGCTTAACAAAATTGAGATAAGATTTAAAATTTGATGAATGTAATGCGTCTGCTTTTTCTATTGAGCCTTATGCTTGACTACCGATGACACACAAGGGTGACAGTGACAGCTCCAGTGGAGCAGAGCTGTGCCCTATCCCCATCTGAGGAAGCTTTTATTAAAGAAGAAGCCACTTATTATAAATCATCATTTTTATTCATGCACTCTTAGTAAGATTGGAAACTCATTCAGAGTGATATAGAACTCAGTGATTTTCTAAATTGAGATTAAACAATGAAAAGTTCTGATGATCAATTCAACCCCATTTGCTTGCACTCATCTTTGTCTTTTATTTTAAGCACTAAAGGCAGATTTATTAGGAGGTAGCTCTCTGGTAGGGTCACTAATCTCACAGGTGGAGGTCAGTGAAGTCATGCATCTGCACTAAAGCAAGAGGGTTTTATAGAGCTTAGGCAGGACTGATGGTATGCAAATTAGTATTGGGGACATTTCCATACATGGTCAAGAACTGAGCCCCTGGGCAGAGTACTCTTGGATGGGTTGCTGGAAACACCGAGGTGGGCAGTGCTGACATGTTAACGCCAAGTTTTCTCAGAGCAGACGGGAGTTTTCTCTGCTGACAGGGTTGGGGGAAGAAGGGTTTTCCAGCTTGAACAGGGGATGAGCCTGGGTTACAGCCTAACATCCTGACCTCTTTGGGTAAAAAGGTGCAGTTTTAGCTCTCTCGGTACTTCCTTCTGAGGAGGGGCGTCATGGGGTGATAAAGGCAGCAGTAGGCAAGGTCTTGATCATTGGGAGGTATGGGTATATGAGCATTTGGTTGACTGTTACTTGGGAAATTTTAATTCTGTCTAAATATTTGTCGATGAGTTCAGTGAAACCATGCCTGAGTCCTAGGTCTCATTGCTTTGAAGATGATCTCTCTGCGTAGATTGGGAGAAAACCCTATCATCTTTTTCTTATAGGATGATACTACCCAGACTCTTCCTAAGTTGAGATAAACTTGAACAGGTTAAGGGATGCTTTTTAAAAGTTCTCTTGAAATAATATTCTTCCTATCTATACATTAATGAACAACATAACACATTTCAGTTTTGAGCACATAAAAGTTCTTCATGACTAAAATGCATTGATTTTAAATACTGTACTATAATGATATATTCTGTCCTTTTTACATAAATTACTTACATATACAAACTGCTATATGATATCCCTGAAGATTAGTTTAACACTTAAGTAAATGACAACAAATATTACTAATATATAATACGTATGGGCATACATACACATGAACAAAAATATAAAACTAAAATGGGAAACTATGATATTTTAAATGTTATATATGTTGAGTTTTCTCTGTAACAAAAGGTATTATGGTAATTTCAAAGTAATAATATTTAAACAGAAAAGTCATCACCATTTTGTAGAAAATTTAGAAGTGGCAAGAGGCAATAAGGAAAATTCGTCAACTTGATTTTCGAAAAATGGAAAAAGGCAAAGGATGAACTACACTTCTGGATAGAGAAGGTGTGATGACAGGTAACAAGCAAATGGGGTACCATTTACCAATATAGGAGTAGTAATTATCCCAGTGTAATACCTGAAACATTCATAAACCTGCAAGGGTAAGAGAACCTAAATTTTTGTTCTAAATTATTTAGAAGTAAGGCAGAAATTCTGAAAGGAAAAGGATATAATAGGTAGTAATTTATTGTCCACATGGACAATAATTTTGTTTTTATAGATGAAAACACAAATGGGAGAAATATTAGTACTGAGTTTAGTAAGCGTCTTTGAACATAAGGCTGGTGGCCTGGGGAAGCTGGACCCACCAGTATTCTTTCTTTATGTTCAGGGCTTCCAGGAGTCTGAGGAGGCTTTAGGACAGTGAATCCTCTATGTTACACCAATGCACACTGAAAGAAAATAGGGAAACTAAATCTCAAAATAAATGTGAGATAATGTGGTAAAAGTTTCTGTTGATGGAAATTCCAAAGAAACCAAGGAAGAATATGTCATCTCAGGACACATGAGAAGAGCTGAAAACACAGAACAGGTTAACTTTTTATCAAGTGTTGCAAGATGCAATAGTGAACTGCTAATCCATATGTTCCAGAAAAGACTGACAGTTTAACATTAGGTTGATCCCACAGAAAGTTATAGAGCAATAATGCACCCATGATTCCAAGATTAAGGGAGGGGGATTTCATCCATTGTCATGGAAGACTAGTTGTTTCTATTTATCACATACCCATAAAGGTGATGTCACAGAAATAACCCTATTAATCTACTCAGAGAGGCCTGATTTACAACCAATTCCTGGACAGGCACAGTTACTCTACATTTGCATCTTTCCTTGTTAAACCTTTTGGAGAAATCTCCGAATTTTTGGAGAACAAAGTCTAAGTACAAGCTCAGGCCCAATATGTCTATATACCACTGTGATCATGAAAAGAAACAGAAAATACTTTCTTTCCCATAAAGATCAGAGTCATTCTAACTGCCCTTGCACAATTCAATATTCTGCCTTTGAGTAGAGGGTGATCACTCTTAGCTCATTTCAACATTCTAGCCAAATATTATCTTTTATCATCAACTTTCCCAATGGACCAGAAATTGCTTGAACTGCAGGAATAACAGACAATTCCATGCTTAGAATAGGATGATGAATATATAGTTTATGTTCATTAAATGCTAATAGTGTTTGGGTGATAGTCAATAATCTAGAAAATGATCTGTTGTAATAAGTTGGAGTTAG
Organism: Micromys minutus; assembly: GCF_963924665.1. NCBI lineage: Eukaryota > Metazoa > Chordata > Mammalia > Rodentia > Muridae > Micromys > Micromys minutus. Next base: position 43,885,125 of record NC_137954.1, on the reverse strand, counting down.
AGTTAAAATTTTAATATTATTCCAATGTCATTTGTTCTTAATCACACTCAAAGTGAAGTACTCAGTTCTAAGAATGTATAACATTTATATTCTCTGATATTGGTACTTTTTAATGTGAGAAACATTTGTTTTTTACTTTGACTAATTTTTGTGACACTACAGCAGCAAAAACTTGGTTTTACATTACACTTCATGGAAATTAATATAGTGGTCTGCAGGAAAATGAATTAGTAAACAAATCATAGTAATGTCTGAGAAAAATCACAATTAAATACCAGAAACTATGTAGGTAAGTGTTCCATGATGAAGACATTGATGGCCATGCTAGTAAATGACAGAATTCATGAGAGCTCTTCAAAATTGACAGCCTCTGTATATCAGCATAGTGTACAGAACTTGTGGTACTGACAGGATGTCTTAGTCAGGGTTTCTATTTTTGCAAAAACATCAGGACCAAGAAGCAAGTTGTGGAGAAAAGGGTTTATTCAGTTTACACTGTTCACGTCCCTGTTCATCACCAAAGGAAGTCAGGCCTGGAACTCAAGAAGGTCAGGAAGCAGGAGCTGATGCAGAGGCCATAGAGGGATGTTGCTTACTGGCTTGTTTCTCCTGGCTCTCTCAGCTTGCTTTCTTATAGAACCTAGATCTACCAGCCCAGGGATGGCACCATCTACAATGGGCCCTTACCCCTTGATATCTACTTGAGATAGTTGCCTTACAGCTGACTCTCATGGAAGCATTTCCACAACTGAGGCTCCTTTCTCTGTGATAATTCTAGCTTGTGTCAAATTGACACAAAACCAGCCAGTACAAAGGCTATGTACCGACACAAGTCTCTGGGTGTTTGTGTATGTGTGTGTATTATGTATATGTATATGTGTAGGCGTATGCGTATGTGTATGCGTATGCGTATACAAACACATATACATATATCTGTATATATATATATATATATATACACATATGTTCACACACTTATACATATATATGTGTGTGTGTGTTTGTGTATTTTATTAGGACTGGATTAAGCTCACAATATCATATTTATTAATCATGGAAAACACATTGGCTCTAAAATGAAGATTTGGGCAGGTATGATAAAGACCCTTGCTACTAAAAAAATGGACTTTGTTAATTTCATTTTTATTATATTTAAAAAACACTCAGAAGGGTAGGGAGGATTATCATATTGAGTAATAAGAGTGAGACCAGTTTTCTTTCCTAATTTACACTAGAACATAAATATTTGAGGGTTATGACCTGAGTGTTACTCAATTCATCAAATTTGGTTCAACATTCCCATAATTCTCATGGTATAAGTTAGAGAGAACCTTTCCAAGTTTTCATTAGAATGTGATGTATATAATATTCTGTCCAATCTTGTATATTTACCTTCAAATAATTTAGTGTTAATTTAATCAAATTTAATAGTCTATATAGGAAAAACACACTGACCTCTAATCTTAACATTCTAAGATAAATTTGAAAGTTATTTTGAAACATTTTATGCAATATTTAATGAGTAATTTATCAATCAAAATTTTACATCCTCAAAAATTCCTGCTACTTATTTCAGACATTTTGTGCTATAATTGATTTTTACAGGATATTATTCAACTGTAGCATTAGTATTTGTTTCTAACATATAGAAATATTAAGATGTCAAATAGAAAAATTGTGTGGTTATAATGTAAAGTGAAGCCTCTTTGGTTCATTTAATCAACAAGATCTTTTTAGTATATTTCGTAGTTTACTATTTCTTTCAAGAATTCATCATTTTCAATTTCTTTCATGATATATCTGTTTATCTTAGGAAACAAATTTTTTTAAATAATAAATCAGTAATGCTAGAATTGACTTCAGTAAAGTAATTACTTTGTATATCACAAAGTGACACACACAGTTAAAATGGGATTATAATAAGAGTTTTTATGCTGTTATTATTTAGTAACTTGCTGGGCTTTGGTGAAAAACATGTTATTAAAAACATACATTTTTAAAATTGCCTTTAAAATATAAAAAATAGCAAAAATATTTAAAAATATTATGAAATACTATAAAATAAAATAATACTGTAGAGACTATAATCTTAAATATTAAAATAATTAAAAGAAAAATGTGTTTTTATTTCTTTATATTAAATTCTATCAACTTTCACTCCTGTGCAAGTTTAAGTGCTGTAACAAAATTATTTTAAAAGGCCTTCTCTCAACCCATGGGTGTGGACCCAGGTTAGCTTTTCTATCTTATCTTCTCATTAGGCTCTTCTGCACATTTGCACTCCTTTGTGTCAGCTTCCCAGCTCAACCTGCATAAATCTTTGTAACACAGACCTTCAGTAATTTTCCTAGGGAAGAGAAGACGTGTGTGTGTGTGTGTGTGTGTGTGTGTGTGAACTTTATTAACATGTATTAAAAATAACTACAAGGATTTAGCAAGCAGTGAATATCTAGTTATTATGTAGAAACACAACCTATTATGTATTTGTAGAATAATTCACATTATGTATGTTAATCTCTGTAATCATTAATTTATTGACTTAGATGATGTGCGCTAATTTGTTACATGGTTAAGAACTTGCCTAAATTATGATATTATAAAGATATTTGCTGTATTTTATTATCAAGGAATTAATAATTTTTCTTTGCTTAGAAAATGCTGGCTTTAGAATTTATGTTGATTTCTATTTTCCTCAGAGAAACTGGTTTATCTGACAGACTATACTGTAGTTTTCAGTTTACTACTTTAATATTATCTTTTGGGGGAGTTTTTTATTTTATAGTTGTATTTTTCTGGTGTGTTTGATTTTGCATGTTTGCTTGATGACACTCCTAATTTTGGAGTTCCATAGAGAACTGTTTACTCTATTTTTAGGAACTGTCCACTGTCTTTGTGAATATATTTTTATTCTCTCAATAAGGAATCCTTCTAGACAGATCTATTTTTCCTGAAGTTTTCACAACTATTCTATTTCTCTATAATACTTATTGTTTTATGTTCTAGGATGAGATAAAGTTTCTGTAGCATATATGTAAAACCCCCATGGGAACAATGTGCCCATCCATTCACTTATTTGTGTGCCTGTTTCTGTGTAAATTAACAAATAGCTAGTCACACTTAATCATGTCCCACATGACTGTGTTCAAAGCAAGCTGAAGTTAAAATATTAATAAATATGACTGTGACAGGTGACTATAGCTTTATGAAATCCAAATCCATATCGATCACCTAATACATTAATGTACCCACACTTGCTACCTATTCTTTCATCAAAACAGATTAATATTATGCGTGCAGTAGAGAATATTTAGATCTTTCCTGTTCTTTCTATTCTAAGCAACACACACATGAGATAAACAATCACTAGTATGGTCATCAGAATCGTTCTATAGTATTAAAAGTATCTGAGTGCAAGTTGACAGAATTATTTTTTAAGATTTGATAAGCAAAACAGTCATTGGGGGGAAGTTATTCTTTAACTGCTAATATAATGAGATTATCTATTTCATTCGTGAAATATTGTTTACCTCAGGCTGAGCATGTACCTTACTTAGTTGGTACAGAACTTACATGCATTGGGGCTTTGGGTTTGATCTCCAGCACAAATGATTTTGTGGTGGGACAGTTCTGTATTCATTCAACTTAGGATGTAGAAGCAAAAAAAAAAAAAAAAAAATCAGGAATTTAAAGTTATTCTAACCCACATAATGAATCTATTACATGAAGCCAAGTTTTAAAAAACAAATAAACAAAGCAAAACATTTGCTATGTCTAACAGTTCTACTTCCAAATTCCACTTGTCTGGGGTCCTGGGAAAATTAAGTAATAATTTAGAATGCAGCATCAACATAAATGAAGAGATATAACTAAATATTTAATTTCTGAAAGGTTAATAAACCTATCTAATAACTACAATGAGAAACTGTACTCATAAATTTACCCTAATAATATCCAAAATACCTCTTTGGCTATATCAGAGAATGATTATTATAGCTCATATTATATCCATACAAAAATGTATGTCTTCATACAAAGAGAATTATCTCAGTTGTTCTGTTCTATCACATAAATGACAGCTCCCAGTGACTAAAACATCAACCAGTGAGTATGCCAGGAGAGACCCATGGCTTCAGTTGCATATGTAGCAGAGAACAGCATTATCTGGCATCAATGAGAGAAGAGGTCTTTGGTCCAGTGAAGGTGTGTTTTCCCAGTGTAGGGGAATGACAAGGCACTGAGTTGGGAGAGACTGATTGGGAGAGGGAGCACCTTCATGGAAGGAAGTGGAAGGGAAGGGGAATTGGAGTGGGGGTAAACAGGATAAAATTTGAAATGTAAGTACAGAGAATATCCAATAAATGAGGGGAAGGGGAAAGTATAATTGAAGTCACATTTGTCAAGTAGATCTAATAAAAGGTTAAGTTCAGAGCAATGCATTTGACACTCATTTTCTACACAATTGAGTTATGATAATAATGTGCTTTATGTCAAACTAACACAAATTCAGATGCTGACAAATATTTAAACAATACAAACACTAGAAGTTTTTAGAGTGTTCATCTGCAATCCTCCCAAACACCCCTCTACACACACAAGTTATTCAAAATGTAAAACATGACAAACATAAGAGAAGAACCTTCATCTAAGACCTTGTTAACTTTCCCACTGAAGCTCTTCCTTTTTCAAACTAAAGGTTACAAAGGTGAAGATAAAGTTTGCTTTGAAATCAGGGTTTCAGATTATAGTGGTAAACAAATACAATTAGCATTTGGTGGATGAGGATCTCAGTGGAGGGGCAGAGAAAGCATTGTCCAAAGCCTTGTTTTTCTGTGTTAACAAAGCAGAGAGTATGAGAAAACAATGAAAAACCAGGTCCATTTCTCTGCCACTGTTTTAATTCTGAACTCAAATTATTTCCAAGAAACCTTCCTTTAGACTGAATTTCCTAGAATTATGTCACATGTTTACCCATAAATTCAGAAGAGTTTGGGCAATTAAGTTTGTCAGCTAGTAATGGCTGCCATTTTTAAAACTAATACTGCAATTCATCATGGAAGTTATTCAGCTAAACCAGTTCTCAATGGTTCTCTAAGATTTTTCTTCTTTGCCATGATTATATAATTTTAACATTTTTCTTTTCTTTTACATTTTTCTTATATATTAACTTTTTGGTACTAAAAATTCTCTTGTGACTCATAATTTACAACTTACTTGGTATACAGTAGACTTTCAGGGATACCTTGATGAAGCAAGAAGGGAAGGGAACATTGCAGGGGAAATTCTGAAGCAAACTTTTTCATGAGTAATTTCATACATTAATCACTTCTGAAGATTTTTTTTTATAAATTTGAAAAATTATACATCACTATGTAAAGTTGCATAAATTATAATGGGGGATTTTAGATAGCTAATGTCTAAAACAAGATTTTTTTTTTTTTTTTACATCTTAAGCCATTACATTGATTTCTTGGAAGTCCTGACTCATAATGCATAACTTTCATATTCTGAATAAATAGCTCTTATTCCTGAAGTTCACCACCTGACTGCCTATTGGCATTAATCAGGATTTTAAAGCAGAAGTTGAAAGTACTTGTAAAAAGGCTTTTTATCTAAAGGACATATTAGTCAGGTATTTCAAACTCCCCCCCCCCCAAAATGTGCCATAATAACTTATAGGCATGTAAATGTCTTCCTTTTATCATTTGCAAGCCTATATATATTCAAATTGGTTTATATAATATTTATTGATAAATTTATCCAGTATTTTTGCAAAGGTTAATCTTTAAATTTGAGTGCTTAATTTGGTGTGCAAAATTACTATTTATAGATTATTGTATTGATAAATAGACTAATATTAATCTAATAATATTAATGTATTTTAAAACCTTAACGTATGTATGAAATTTTGTTGGTGAGTTTACTCCTGATAGAATTACGTGCTTATTATACAATGAGGAACAGTAAATACAGTTTTAGAAAATATACTAATTATATTCAGGTAATTCTATTTTTGTCTCCATATAGTACAGTGGCAAGATTATTAAAAATTTTTAAATATAACATACTTACCAGTAACTGTGATGAATCTAGATTTTACTTATTTTAGACAATTTGAAATGTCACATTTTTTATTTGCTCATTAAAAATGTTAACTTGTGATATTGTTTTTGTATTGGGTCTCATAAATTTTTCCAGGAACTCTATTTACAGCTTTCAACAAGTTTTCAATATGGTTTTCTGGTAGCTATAAAAAAAAGATGAAAATTGAATTTAGCAGTGAGGGCAGTTAGTTATAAATTATTGATACTTTAAATAATAAGTTGTTTTTTTTGAAGATAGCATTTTATTTGCAATTAATAATATTTTTATATAGCTGAAGAACTTATTTTAAATATCTCAAAAGTTTTAAGATTTCTCATAATGACTATAAATCACATGATGGTTTGTTGTTGTGTGAGGCTTTTGGCCAAGCCAGCTAGGGACAAGTTGCCCTGTCCCTGGGACTTTCCAAAATACCCAAAAATGTGAGGCTCTTGGCCAAGTCAAGCTGTCCCTGCTCTGAGACTTTTTAAAAACACCGAGTTATAAGAAACAAAACAAGGAAGAAAAACTATAGAATTTACTGGCTGACAGCCACAAGAATTCATGGAAAAGTTCCAAATATGCATCATCATCAACCTAAACCCCCTCACTAATAAGTCCAAGAATCACTGAAAACCACCAATTAGATGCCACCACACCATATGTTGCTGAAACCTTCCCTCAGAACTATATAAAATATATGTACTTTAAAATCACGGGGTCATCTCTGCCCCCCTTTCGGGACAGTCCCAGTGCACTGGAACCATTAAACCTCTTGCTTATCACATCGATATCATCATCTGTGTCTCTGTGGACCCCAGTCTTTGGGCCACACGTGTCCAACAGTTACCTTCTGCCTAGAGAACGTAGTCACTGTAAAGGTCCATCTGACACTGAACGTTTTTGGGAACTCTCTGATGCAACCAACTTGATGACTAATTCTCTAACAGCTAAACATCTTTTATTTGATTATTTTAGTGATTTATTTTGAAATCCATGAGACATACCTAAGGAACTGGACAGTGTGTGCTGCTTGTCTCTTGTACTAGTCAGGGTTCTCTAGAGTCACAGAACTTATGGGTCATCTCTATACAGTAAGGGAATTTGCAGGTGACTTACAGTCTGTAGTCTAACTTCTCAACAATGGTCAGCAGCAGCTGTGAATGGATGTCCAAGGATTTAGCAGTGCTCAGTCCCACAAGGCAAGCAGGTGAAGAGAAAGAGCCTTCCTTCTTCTAATGTCCTTATATAGGTCTTCACCCAATGGTGTGTCCCAGATTAAAGGTGTATTCCACCATACCGGATCTGGGGCTTGCTTTGTCTCAGATGACCTTGAGCTCAGAGATCTCTTTGCCTTAGTGTCCTAAGATTCATAGCCACTATGCCTCAAGATCAGGATCACAGATGGGCTTTCCAATTCTAGACTGTGGTTAATTCTGGATATAGTCAAGCTGACAACCAGGAATAGTAACTACAGTTCTGCTTACCCTGGTTACCACAAGTGTCCTTGTGTTTACCTTGAAGTCTGAATGAGCTTAAAATTTCCTACGGTCACTAGTTTAACTAAGATAAATCTATAAGAACAAGCATGAGTTGTTGGTATCCCTTAAGAACATATACTTGTTAATATATTTTTAAATTTTAGAATTTTTGCAGACATACTTACTTTGTATAGATTACTGTTTGCATATTGGATTGCTTACCACATAATAAGAAATACTGATTTATAATCTTTTAGCAATCATATTTTTAATAATAGTAATTACATATGCAATGATCCTGCCAAATTTTGTTAGGTAATCTGAAAAGGAAAAGAATAACTGGGTGCATTTTCCCACTCAAAACCTAAATTGACAAAACCACAATAATCACACATAGAGATAAGTATGAAAGATTTCTCTATCAACATTTCAACCCCTAACAATAAATTACAACCAAAAGGTGGTAGAGAAGAAAGTAAAGCAATCCCTGAATAAAGAAAGTCAGGAGTTTGAAGGGGAACAACATTATGTTATCATTGGACTAATGAATAATGATATGGGGGGATATACTAATGAATCGGGGGGATCACTTTCCTGGGATAAAATTGATCTTTACTGTCAGAATATCTAATTTCTTCTTGTTGATATGTCTTCTTTGTGTGTGACCATCTAACAAGCCGTGACCAACAACATCCAACAACCAATAACCAACAACCCAATCTGCCTCTTAGGAATCCAGGATTGGCAGGTCCCCTGGAAAGTCTTTACAATCCCCAAAGTTACAATGGCTGTAACTATCTGCATCTGTTAACATCATGCATGAGGCAGACCACAGGCAACTGCTGACAGTCCAAAGCAGCCCCATGTCTCCATATCTGGAATTAAAAGAAAAACACACCATTGTAATATTTTAATCTTTCTTAAAGAATCTAAAATTCCAAAATTGTCAGTATACGCATGCGCTGTTCCCAGCTTCTCAAATGGTTCCCGAGCACCGAAACATCGCGTTTCTGACACTGCCATCTTTCACAGACAAACAAGTAGTTTTGAGGCCTGCGTGACAGTTTTCACAACTGAGCAACAAACAGAAGAGGGGCGTCAGGTTTGAACTGTGCCTTCTCTTGAAGAATTCTAGGAAATGAAGTTTTATTAGAAATAATGTGGGAGAAAAGAGTGTTTTGATGACAGCTGTTGCTCTGATGGATATTGGCAGTTAGGAATGGATGCCCTTGTCTTGCTTTCCAAGAGCAAATCGCAGGTAGAAATAAGGAAAACAAAGCAACATATTCCTTGTAGGTTAGCACAGGACTTTGGTAAAACAAAACAAAACAAACAAGTGAAACTATGAACTCCTGTCAGGGAAAGAGGCAAGCTGACTTATTTTGTGGGTTAATAATGGAAAGAAAAAGTAGTATAATATCAGTATAAAGGTTAAGTGAAACTGAAAAGTAAATAACTAATGCCTACTACTCTTCCCTGTGAGTTTTCTACATGATTATGTAAAAACAGCTGTCATTGGTTGGCCTTTTAAACATTCACCATCAGATTAAAGTAGGGAGACAGACTGGCCGGCTCATGCCTGTAATACCAGGACTGGGGAAACTGATGCAGTAGCATTACTTCTAGTTCTTGGCTTGAGGTATAGAATTTAAAAATGTGAAAGCACACTTAGGATAGACACTGTAACAAGCAGTAAATTTTCTATAATCTTAGAAGAGTTTGAAACAGTTTTCAATGTGAGAAATGGCCTTTTGTTCTGACTATATGGTTTCTGCTTCACCTTTGACAAAAATACACTTAAGAGAAGCATGCTACCCATTTTGAAGCCAGTTCCTTGGAGAACTCATATAGATACTAATTCTATCTCTAAATAGAATCAAATAGGTCAAAGCTCTCTATCAGAGGTAGTAACACATTCTTGTTGGTTGGCTATGGTTTGGTACATAATCTAGTTTGGGCAACCTCTCATGTTCAATTCACTGAATCACTGAAAGTGCTGGTTCAAAGATAACATTTTTTTTCACAAATTACTACAAATAAAATGTGTGTGTCTGTTTCAGCCAACATCCTTCTGGAGCTGAAAAAAGCTGTCAGTGAGTGGAAGATACAAAGATTCATCTCTAAACTTATATATAACTGATATTTATAAATGCACTAGTCTATTTTTATGGGGTATTTTCATCTCCTATAACTGATGACTTTGGTTTTATAATTTGATTTTATAAATTACTGATGAATATAGAAATTTTTATATTTTGTATCATGTTGTTGCAGAGAACCTGAAAGGGTACCCTCCATAAGCAGATAGAATGTAGTCATGAAGCATTCTTCAAGTATTCTAAAACTCACATAACCTAAATTATATAAAATATATGCTAATATCAAAGAATACTCATACATGCCTAATAATGTTAATAATGATAAGCTCTTAAATTAATTTGTGAGCAGATTTCAGTCTTTTAAATTAAGGTAATTCAAAGTAATTAGTATTTATTCTAAACTATTTTGCAGCCAATTATTTGTTTTTCTGACATACATCAATTGTTTTGAAAGGACTCATTGAATAGGGTAGATGGAAAAACTAAGAATGAGAATGAAAATACATGTAACATAGCAAGTGAGATGGGAACATAAATCATCTGCGCAGGAAAGTTTGTTTCATTGTGCTTTTGCTGTAATAAAATATAGTCAACAGAAGCCAGAGTTAATTGCATTAAAATTTTTCAGTTACAGAAAATAAGTAATTAGCTTGGAAATAATGTCTGTGTCCTGGCTTTAGTTGTTTCAGTTCAAAGAAAATACCTTACCTGCAGTTTGTCCCCCATCGTCCTTTCCTGAAGATGGAAAGAAATTGCTACAGTAATGGAAGGAATAGTTAATACATGCTACCAGGTAGCTATAGGTAACAAAGTAGAGCTCAAGAGTTCATATCATGTATACACAAAAAAAGAAAGTCTGAACTAGAGCACTATTTAAGTTCCCCAATTTAAGAAGGATAAGAAGGCTACTGGGAAAGTGGATGGAGGTCTTAGTAGTTTCATCATAAAGTAACAAATAAATCATGAAATTAAAATGAATCTTTGAATCATTCCAACACATTTTGAAGCAGACAGAAAATTGAATCCTGACTCACTAAGGTAACTTCATTGTTTTTTGGGTTTTTTTCTTTTTTTCATTAATTTATTTATTTGCTCACTTTTTTTTATAAAACAACTTTATTTTACAAAACAAAGATAGATGTACAGATTTTAAACATTTTTTGCTTAAAATTATACATTTTTGTCAGTACTTTTTTCAGATTTTAACATAATTTTTACATAAAACTATATGAATATATTTTTTTAGTCAGTACTTGGTTTTTTTCAAGGTTTGATTGTATGCCTTGAAAACTTAATAGTTACAATGAGCTAAAGTACATGTAAAACAAAAAATAACATGGAAATAGTTAAAGTTTTCTTGTTTTGTAAATATTTTTTTGTTTTGTTTTGCTTTCTTTATTTCTTGGACTTCATACAGTCTGTGAGTTGTTTCTGAGAAAGTGCAAGCCTCTGGGGTTAGCATCCCACTATCAGTGACTACATATTATGTCTGTTCTTTTGTGACTGGGTTATCTCACTCAGGATGATATTCTCTAGATGCAGCCATTTTCTTAAGAATTTGGTTAAGTCATTGTTTCTGGTGGCAGAGTAGTATTCCATTGTGTATATGTACCACAATGTTTGTATCCATTAATCTTCTGAAGGACATCTGGGTTCCTTCCAGCTTCTGGCTATTATAAATAGAGCCGCTATGAACATTGTGGTACATATATCTTTGTTGTGTATTAAAGTGTCTCTGGGGTATATGCCCAGAAGTGGAATAGCTGGGTCTTCAGGTAGTACTATATCCAATTTTCTGAGGTATCGCCAGACAGATTTCCAGAGTGGTTGTATTAGCTTGCAACCCCACCAACAGTGGAGAAGTGTTCCTCTTTCCTCGCAGCCTCGCCAGCATCTGCTGTCATCTGAGTTTTGGATCTTGGCCAATCTGACTGGTGTGAAGTGGAATCTCAGGGTTGTTTTGATTTGCATTTCCCTGATGGCTAAAGATGTCTAGCATTTCCTCAGATGTTTCTCGGCCATTCGGTGTTCCTCAACTGAAAACGTTTTGTTTAGCTCTGTACCCCATTTTTTAATAGGGTTATTTGATTCTCTGGTGTCTAGCTTTTTGAGTTCCTTGTACACCTTGGATATTATGCCTCTATCTGATGTGGTGTTGGTAAAGATCTTTTCCCATTCTGTTGGTTGCAGTTTTTTTTTTTTTTTTTTTCTTGACGATGTCCTTAGCCTTACAGAAACTTTGCAATCTCATTAAGTCCCATTTGTTAATCTTTGACCTTAGAGCTTGAGCCATTGGTGTTTTGTTCAGGAAATATTCTCCTGTGCCTATGTGTTCTAAGGTTTTTCCTACTTTCTCATCTAATACTTTCAGTGTATCTGGTTTAATGTGGAGATCTTTGATCCACTTACACATGAGCTTTGTACAAGGAGATAAGAAAGGGTCTATTTTCATTCTTTTGCATGCTGAGTGCCAGTTGGACCAGCACCATTTGTTGAATAGGCTGTCCTTTTTCCATTGAATGTTTACGGCTCCTTTGTCAAAAATCAGGTGACCATATACATGAGGGCTCATTTCTGGATCTTCTATTCTATTCCATTGATCCACATGCCTATTTCTGTACCAGTACCATGTAGTTTTCAGCACAATTGCCTTGTAATATAGCTTGAGGTCAGGGATAGTGTTTCCCGCAGATGTTTTTTTGTTGTTGAGGATGGATTTCGCTATTCTAGGTCTTTTGTTATTCCATATGAAATTGCACATTGATCTTTCTAATTCCGTGAAGAACTGGGTTGGAATTATGATGGGGATTGCATTGAATCTGTAGATTGCTTTTGGTAGGATGGCCATTTTTAAGATGTTGATTTTTCCAATCCATGAGCATGGGAGGTCTTTCCATTTTCTGAGATCCTCCTCAATTTCGTTCATTAAAGGTTTGAAGTTTTTGTCATACAGGTCCTTCACTTGCTTAGTTAGAGTCACCCCAAGGTATTTCATAGATTTTGTGACGATTGTGAAGGGTACCTTTTCCCTAATTTCTTTCTCCACATGTTTGTCCTTTAAGTATAGGAAGGCTACTGAATTGTTTGAGTTAATTGTGTATCCAGCCACTTTGCTGAACTTGTTTATCAGCTGTAGGAGTTCTCTGGTGAAATTTTTGGGGTCACTCATGAACACTATCATGTCATCAGCAAAAAGTAATGTTTTTATCTCTTCCTTTCTTATTTGTATCCCTTTAATCTCCTTTTGCTGTCTAATTGCTCCAGCCAGGACTTCCAGTACTATGTTGAACAGGTAGGGCGAGAGTGGGCAGCCTTGTCGAGTCCCTGATTTTAGTGGGATTGCTTCAAGTTTCTCGCCATTAAGTTTGATGTTGGCTGTTGGTTTGCTGTATATTGCTTTTATTATGTTTAAACATGGGCCTTGGATTCCTGTTCTTTCCAGGACTTTTAACATGAAGGGGTGTTGAATTTTGTCAAATGCTTTCTCAGCGTCTAGTGAGATGACCATGTGATTTTGGTCTTTGAGTTTGTTTATATTGTGGATTAGGTTGATGGATTTCCTTATGTTAAACCATCCCTGCATCCCAGGGATGAAGCCTACTTGGTCATGATGAATGATCGTTTTGATGTGTTCTAGGATTCGGTTTGCAAGGGTTTTGTTGAGTATTTTGCATCAATGTTCATAAGTGAGATTGGTCTGAAGTTCTCTTTCCTTGTAGGGTCTTTGTGTAGTTTAGTTACGAGTGTTATTGTAGCCTCAAAAAATGAGTTGGGTAATATTCCATCTGATTCTATCTTTTGGAATAGTTTGGCGAGTATTGGTGTTATATCCTCAAAAAAAGTCTGATAAAATTCTGCACTGAACCCGTCTGGACCTGGGGTTTTTTTGGTTGGGAGGCTTTTGATGACTTCTTCTATTTCTTTAGGTGTTATATGGATATTTAGATGGTTTACTTGGTCCTGGTTTAACTTTGGGACCTTGTATCTGTCTAGGAATTTGTCCATGTCCTCCAAATTTTCAAATTTGGGGAGTTTAAGTTTTTGTAGTAGGATCTAATGATTTCTTGAGTTTCCTCAGTTTCAGTTGTTATGTCACCACTTTCCTTTCTGATTTTGTTAATTTGGATACTCTCTCTTTGCCCTCTAGTTAGTCTCGCTAGGGGTTTATCAATCTTGTTGTTTTCTCAAAGAACCAACTCTTTGTTTTGTTGATTTTTTCAATGGTTCTTTTTGTTTCTATTTGGTCTATTTCTGCCCTAATTTTTATTATTTCTTGCCGTCTACTCTTTTTGGGTACATCTGCTTCCTTTTGTTCTTGGGCTTTTAGCTGTGCTGACAGGTTGCTGATGTGAGCTCTCTCCAGTTTCTATTTGGAAGCACTTAGGGCTATGAGTTTTCCTCTCAATACTGCTTTCATTGCATCCCATAGGTTTGGGTATGTTGTGTTATCGTTTTCGTTGAATTCTAGAAAGTCCTTAATTTCTTTCTTTATTTCTTCTTTGACCCTGCTATCCTTTAACAGAGTGTTGTTTAGTTTTCATGTGTATGTGGGCTTTTTGTTGTCTTTGTTGTTGTTAAAGACCAGCCGTAGACCATGGTGATCTGAGAGCATGCATGGGAGTATTTCAATCTTCTTATATCGATGGAGGCTCGTACTGTGTCCAATTATGTGGTCAATTTTCGAGAAGGTGCCATGGGGTGGTGAGAAGAAGGTGTATTCTTTTACTTTAAGATAGTATGCTCTGTATATATCTGTTAATTCCAGTTGGTTCAAAGTCTCTGCTAGTTTTGCAGTGTCCTTGTTCAGTTTCTGTTTCCCTGATCTGTCCATTGGTGAGAGTGGGGTATTTATGTCTTCCACTATTATTGTGTGGGGTGAAATGTATTTTTTGAGCTTTAGTAGGATTTGTTTTATGAATGTGGGTGATTTTTTATTTGGAGCATATATGTTAAGAATTGAGAGTTCCTCCTGACAGATTTCCCCGGTAATGAGTAAAAAGTTTCCTTTCTTATCTTTTTTGATAACTTTTGGTTGGAAATTTACTTTATTCAATATTAGAATAGCCACTCCAGCTTGCTTCTTGGAGCTGTTTGCTTGGAAGTGTTTTTCCCACCCTTTTACTCTTAGGTAGTGTCTATCTTTGTCTCTGAGATGAGTTTCCTGTATGCAGCAAAAGGCTGGATTTTGTTTATGTATCCAGTCTGATAGTCTATCTCTCTTTATTGGGGAGTTGAGACCATTTATGTTAATAGATATCAAGGAATAGTTGTTTCTATTTCCTGCCATTATTACTCTTTTGGGTTGAGTTGTGTCTGTGTTTTTTTCCTCTTATAGTTTTCTTGTTTAGGAGTTTTCTTGTTGTTACTAGGCTGTATTTTCCCTCATTGTATTGGGTTTTCCACCTATAATTTGTTGTAGTGCTGTGTTTGTGGTCAAATATTGTGTGAGTTTTGATTTGCCTTGAAATATCTTCGTCTCTCCATCGATGATGATTGATAGTTTTGCTGGTATAGCAGCTTGGGCTGGCACTTTTGCTCTCGTAAGGAGTGTATGATGTCTGTCCAGGCTCTTCTAGCTTTTATAGTCTCTTATGAGAAATCGGGTGTGAGTCTGATTGGTCTGCCTTTATATGTTACCTGACCTTTTTCCCTTACTGCTTTTAGTATTCTTTCTTTACTTTGGGCACTTGATGTTTCTACTATTATGTGTCGGGAGGTATTTCTTTTCTGTTCCAACCTATTTGGAGTTCTGAAGTCTTCTTTTATGCTCGTAGTCATCTCAATCTTGAGGGTATGGAAATTTTCTTCTACGATTTTGTTGAAGATATTTACTGTGCCTCTTAGTTGATACTCTTCTCCCTCTTCTATTCCTATTATCCTTAGGTTTGGTCTTCTCATTGTGTCTTGTATTTCCTGGACATTTTGGGTTAGGACCTTTTTGGTTTTTGCATCTCCTCTGGCTGTTGTATCTATGTTTGCAATGTTGTCTTCTGCCCTTGAGATTCTCTCTTTGATGTCTTGTAATCTATTGGAAATGCTTGCTTCTGTGACTCCTGATTTCTTTTTTTTTTTTTTTTTTTTTTTTTTGGTGTTCTGACTCAAGGGTTATCTCTTTTAGTGTTTTCTTTATTGTGTCAATTTCTGTTTTAATTTCCCTCTTCCATTCCTTTATTTCTTTGGTTCTGTTTTCCTCTAGTTCTTTGAGTTCTTTGAGTGTTTTTCTTGTTTCTTCTTTAAAAGCTTCTGAATCTTTTTGCTTTTCCTCTCTTTCTTGTTTAAGTATCTCTATCAGCATCTTGAGGTATTATTTCATGTCTGTGTCTTCTTTTTCTGTAGTGTTTGGAATTCTGATGTTTGCTGTTATGGGAGAGTTGGGTTCTGGTGTTGCTAGAGTGTCTTGGTTTCCTTGAGATATACTCTTTCTCTTTCCTCTTGCCATTTTGTTGTCAGTGATATGTTCTTGCCTTTCCCTTGTCTCTGGTCTGTGACCCTGGTTCTCCACTGGTCCAGGTGTCAGATGGGCCAAGCCCTGTTTTATGCCTCAGAGACGTCGGGTGTGAGCAGAAGTTCCAATGTTCTGTTTCTGGTTGTTGGACCGGGCAAGGCAGGGCTGGGCATGTTAGGGTGTGCACTTTCCGTGTGCACTCCAAAGAGATCTCTCTGCTCCCCTGCAGCCCAGGTCTCCTACCCACCAGTTGCTCAGCCTCTATGCGTGGCCGTTCCGGGTGGCAGATGGGCCAGGCTCCGCTCTGCGTTCTCTTGTTTGTTTTTTGAGACAAAGTTTCTCTATGTATTTCTGGCTGTCCTGGAACATACTATGTAGACTAGGATAGCCTATAACTTAGAAGCCAGCCTGCCTCTGCCTCCCAAGTGTAATTCCACAATGGTCATATAAGCTCCCGACACCCTCTCATAACATTATCTGGTGGCCATTCTACCCGAGGTTATATGACAGAAAGAGTGTTGAACTTTTAGAAAGTGTTTCTCAGCAATTTGTCTTCCATTCTCTGAGACCTCTCTGATTTGTTATATATTGTTTTTAAATTGGATTATTAGTTTTCTTGTATAAATTATTTTATTATTTAAAAATCAGCCTTAAGCTGAAAACAGAAAATATATTAATAAGTAGTATGTGTTTACTTCATTTAAAAATGTTTATTATGCTGCAATGTTAAATGGATGAGAAAGTACAAGCCAAAGCTGGCTTTTTCATACCAGTATTAAAGAAGAAATCGATTTGATAATATCATTGAAAATTTTGCTTCACTGTGGGACTGTGACAGTGAAGGGTACTCTGATTCCTGGTTGAGATGAGTCTCTTTAGGAAATCAGGCCCCTTCCATGTAGCTAAAGACCCCCACAGCCCCCTGTTGAGAGGTTTGAGGTCACACCCTGAGTTCTTCCTCCAGGTAGGCTCAAGCCAGATCAGCCATGCCCCAAGTCCTTCCTCTATAGGTGAGGATGTGACATACTCTCAACAGTCATGCCCCAAGATCCACCACTACAGGTGAGGATGTGACCACACATCACATAGGCTCAAGACAGAAAGAGGAACACACTCCCAAATATGTAGATAAGTTATTCCGAATCTCTCAGGCCAAGCCAATAGAAAATACCTGTTGTCAGACTCTGAAATATCCCAAAACTGTATATATTAGGCCTGTTCAGAATTAAAGGTGTGCAGGAATTTTTCTATTCTCTAAGAGCTTCTTTCATAAGAGCTGTAACACCATTGCTTCGGAAGAGATCAGCAGAAACTGAAGACAGAAGCTCTCCTACATCCCTCCAAGGCTAGCCAGTTTCCTGTTGGTTTCCCCCTTCCTGCTGGAGCTCTTTCCTCAGCCTGAACCCGAGCACCTAGCCTGGCCAGAAATCTCCATGTGAGGACTCAGAAATGTAGCCCCACATTTCGTTATTTTGATAACTTGTTAATTTGCAGTTAGCTTTTGATATTTTAATTCCACATGACTTTTTATTAGAAGGGGTTACATAAAATACCAGGTGATTTTCTGAACATTTTATATTGACTATGTTTATTATTATTTTCAATTGGAGAAATTGATGAAGTGCTTATCTTTGTTCCAGGGAAGAAATAGAAATACAATAGCAATGAAGACCAGTAAAGGCATATTATAAATAGATCTTACATTCTGCTAAGGCAGACAAGGCTGTAAGCTGTTGAGCATTGATCAGGTTGTACTACATAAAACACACACAATAGATTTCATAATGTTTCCATAGGTATAAATATCCAGTGTGATCTATGATACGGTAAAATATTAGAGAATGCTTGGTAAAGCTAAACATCACTTTACAATTTACATTACTACATAATTCAATTAAAGCTACTCTATGGAACTGATACTTATGAAATATCTTGAAATGATTTATTCTTAGGAAATTTCATGTTGGAAAATAGTGTATTTAAATTATATACATACATATCCCTGCTCCCTTCACTTCAGGAATGCCCCATATATTTAGTACCATTCCTACTAAACCTCATGATGATTTTCCTCCTCTTTCTTTTGTATTCTCTGCTTCCTTGAAGTAGTGCCAACAGTATATTTATTACTGTGAGACTATCCAGTGATGACCTATTATGGGCATGAAGAAAACTGACACTTTTTCACTTGTGGTCATGAGCTTTCAGTGTCTCTTAGGGTAGTGGTTTGGCTTCATGATCTCTCCTTCAGTTTATGTGTGAGTATTGGTGGACTTGACTTTTGCAGGTTTTGTAGTAGGAACCATATCTGTGGTACTATCATTTCTAGAAGATCCTGTTTCATAGCAACCCTCCATTACCTCTGGTTCTTACCATATCTTCACTTCTTCCTCCATGATGATCACTTAGCCTGATAGAAAGATGATATGATTTAGACCTCCTATTAACTGCCAGTTAAACACTCTGGAAGTCTCTTAAAATTATCTCTACCTACAGCTTTGTGGGTTTTTTTTTTTTTTTTTTTTTTTTTTGGTCATTTGAGTGTAAATAATGACATTAATTTATCATGTACTTTTGTGTTTAAAATATATTTTACACATTCTCACTGGAAATTAAAGGAAATATGCTTCTTACTGTATTCCCTAATGACAGTAGTGTTTTCAAATAAACAAAAATGGTCATTTGTACTTTATTTGATGTTTTGAAAAATTATATGAAAATGGGCCTAAAACAGTATATTATAGGATGAAAGATATGTATTTCATAGAATGGATGACTCCATTTGCTTAATTGCCACAGTATGTCTTAAATGAATTTCAAATATTCCACTAAATGAGCATATTCTTTTATCTTAAGTTTAGTCATCCAAATAAGAACTATAAATATTTTCTATGCATAAGAAACAATAACCACATTGTTTGATAATCACTTATAACAACTACTTAAATAGAATAATATTTCTTCTTAATGTAATGAAAAATAAATGGACAAAATATAGAAAATTTATCATAATTAAAATAAACAATAAGTCAGTTCTAAATTGAATCTCAAGACATAACAAACAAAAACAAAACAACAAAAATGATATTTTTTATTTATAATAAAAAGCTGGTAAAGGGAAGTCTGAAGTGAGATTTAATTTCTATCTAAATGACTAAAAGCCTGTGCAAAGCAGAATTCATGACATTGCTCAAAGTGAAGAGGGGATTTACAAATAATCCTTTATGGGCAAAAAACAAAGACAGTATTTTTTTCCTTTAGACTCACAAAAAATATTTCCTTTGATGTGTCAAGGAGCCTTAGCAAACAGATCAGTCCTCTTTGGCAAAATCACATTAATAAAGAACTGTTAGATGCTTGGGGGTGGATCAATGGATAGAGGGCTGTTTCACAAGCACTGGGACCTAATTTTCAGGTTCCCAGCACATAGTAAATGCTATGAATATGTGAGAACCCCAGTAATACCATTTCTGCAGGGAGAACAAACCGGCAGATTCTAGGTTTCCTGGTCATTAAGCAAAAATGAAGAGTTCTAGACATGCCATGTCTCATGGAACAAAGTGAGTAGTGAGAAAGGAAAATGCTTGACATAAATACCTGACCTCTACATGCAGAGGCATAGGTGATCTCTGGCTTGGTCTCTGTCTCTGTCTGCCTTTGTAACTTTAAGTCTCCCTGTCTCTCTATTTCTCTCTCTGTCTCTCCCTCTCTCTTTCTGCATTTAATAAGAGGATCATGTATTTTGTGTCTTTCAGTTTGTATAAACTATGAATAACATTTTCACATTTACATATGGTGAAATTGGATAGTCTCTTTGACCTTGTTCTTAAATTCAGTTTGCAAGTATTTCATAGAGAACTTTTGCATTACTTTTTACAGGAAGTTTTCCTATGATTTCTTTCCTTTGTTACTACAGCTTGTGGATTAAGTTTTCAGGGTAATTGAGACATCGCAAAAATATTCATTTTTTTAAAATTTCTTTTGGTGCAATAGTTTGATGAGAATTGGTAGTAATTATGATGAGGCCTGTTAGAATTATATACTGAAGTCAACTGAGCCTGGAATTTCTATTTTCTTGGATTGAGAAAATTTTCATTACTAGTCTATTTCACTAGAAATTATGGACCCATTTAAATTCTTCATCTGATCATGAGTTGACATATAAATACCTCGATTATACATACATGTATATATATATATATATATATATATATATACATGTATGTATCACAGTTAAATCAAGATCAGATAAATAATTTTAACAGGTGGAAATTTTCATCTACTGAAGGTTTTTCAGTCTGATGAACTACATAGTTTTAAAGTATGTCCTTATGATTCTTAGGTTTTTCACAGTATGTGATTTTCATTGTTGCTAATATGTATAATTAGATAATTTGTCTCTTAGATTTTACTATGAACATTAACATACTTCTGCTGATTATCCTACATTGAATAATGAAACTCTTAATTAAAGCCTTGATATATCAGGAGTAAGGATGTGGATGTTATTACTCCATTGTGCACACTTCTGTTTTTATGGATGTTATTCTGTATCGAACTGAGTGATACATATATTGAATACAGTAGACAAAAGTTCAACCACTAAGTCATATCTCCTGATATATTAAAAACTTCAAAACAAATAGCAATTACTATGTTTTTGTTGAAAGTAATTCATACAATTTTAATAAGATTTAATTGTAAAATCGTAGTAACATGTGGGATTTGGTTCATAAATAAATGAACTGTGTTTAATTACACTTTAAATTTTCTCTAAGTTGTAGATTGGTCTATGTATTCACTCTAGAATAAAATAATTTGGCAAGAATATTGTTTGAATTGGAAAGCATCTTTACTATTAGAGTTTACTAAGATTCTTCAGCAATACAGATTTTCAAATGCTATTTTCAGAGTTATATACTCTCTTGGATTTCTTTATCAGCCTTCCAAAAATTTTATTTCTGATGATACAATGTAAATGCGTTCTACAGAGAAATATGGATCCTGAGTGAGAACTAACTGGAACTAACTTGGCTTCCTGAATAAAGATCTAAATAATGATTTTCGCACTTGCAAACTGCTTTTATTCAAACTTCACCAATTTTTCTTTGTAACAGTAACTTCAAATTGTTATTGGTACATTCACATAAATTTACATATTCAAGATAATGAGAAAATTAAATTAATTACTTTTAACTTTTTTTTTTAACTTTTAAAGCCATTTCAAAAATTAGGACCTCAAATTCCTGGGTCTTTTGAAAATTACCTCAACTTCCATCCTTCCTTTCTGGGAAGACTCCCTAAACACTTTGCAAAGAAACTAGCATTGACTATTTCATTTTGCTTTTTATCATGTATAATTAATTTAAAAAGTGACTACATTGACCTGGACCAGCAGAAAACCTGGGGCACAGGTCTGGTGAGATTGTGCCGTGATTACCCATGGCTCAGAGACTGCTTGGTGGTGCTTGTGGAAAAGGTTCTTTTCTGGTCCACAGAAAGGGCAAGGTGTCTGTCAGAGAGACTCATGATCTGTCTGGGAAAGGTAGTACACGAAAATCAGCTCCACAGGCACTTTTACGCCTGGACTAGAGGTGAGCCTAACACATAAGCCCAGGGAGGGCACACTGGTAGTTCTCAGTGACAAGTGAGATCTGTTTTTATTGGAAAAGGGTCCTATTTGGCCTAGAGAAAGAACCAGGTTTCCACCAGTGCTACTCAGGACCAGTGGGCAGAGGGCTGAACACCCAGAAAAGCTTCACAAGAGCTCCCACACCTGAGCCCACAAAGAGAAAACTGAGTCACTGCCACCAGAATTCACTGCTTGCCCATGAAAAGCCGAACACTCAGAAACAATTTTCTTCCTGAGCCCACAGGCCCTCAGATCCTCAAGAGACAGGTACTAGTCACCGAGAGCAAGAACACATACAATCACAGATAACAAGATGGCAAGAGGAAAGCAAAAGAATTTAAGCAATGGAAAACAAGAGAACCTGGCAACATCAGAGCAGCAAGTAGTAGACTGCCAAACACTCCAGAAAAACAAGATTGAGACTTAAAATCATACTTTAGGATGATGATAGAGATCTTGAAGAAGCTCATGAATTAAACAGTTACAGAAGAATGCGTATAAACCAATAGAAAAAAAAATGAGAAGACCAAACCTAGAGATAATAAGATAGAAGAAGAAAAAGAATATAAATTAAAAGCCACAGTAAATATCTTCAACAATATCGTAGAAGAAAAAACTTCCCTAACCTTAAGAATGAGATGACAATGAGCATAAAAAAAAAAAAAAAAAAAAAAAAAAAAAAAAAAAAAACCTTACAGAATTCCAAATAGATTGGAGCAGAAAAGAAATTCTTCCCAACACATAATAGTCAAAACACCAAGTGTTCAGAGCAAAAAAAGAATACTAAAAGCAGAAAGGGAAAAGGGACATGTAACATATAAAGGCAGACCAATCAGAATTACACCCAACTTCTCAGCAGAGACTATGAAAGATAGAAGATCCTGGACAGACATCATACAGACAATAAGAGAACACAAATGTCAGCCCAGGTTACTATATCCAGCAAAACTCTCAATTACCATAGATGGAGAAACCAAGAAATTCCAGGACAAAACTAAATTCACACAATATCTGAATACAAATTCAGCCCTACAAAGAATAACAGATGTAAAACCCAACTCAAGGAGTGAAACTACATCCTAGAAAAAGCAAGAAAATAACTAAGCAAGAACAACCAAAAGAAGAAAGACCCACATACACATTTCTACCTCTCACAGCAAAAATAGCAAGGAACAACAATTACTACTTCTTAATATCTGTTAACATCAATGGACTCAATTCCACAATAAAGAGACATAGACTGAATACATAAACAGAATCCAGCATTTTGCTACATACAGGAAACTCATCTCTGAGACAAAAACATGCACTATCTCAGAGTAAAAGTCTAGGCAAAAAACTTCCATGCAAATGGCCCCAAGAAACAAAATAGAGTAGAAATTCTAATAATCAATAAAGTAGAATTTCAACCAAAAGTTATCAAAAAAGATAAGGAAGAATACTTTTTCCTTATTACAGGAAAAATCTATCAGGATGCATTGTCAGTCCTAAATATATATGTTCCAAATTCAATACTATACATATTCATTTAAAAAAACCCTACTAAAGCCCAAAACATACATTGCAACTCACAAAATAATGGTGGGAGACTTCAATACCCCACTCTCATCAATGGACAAATCATGGAAGCAGAAACTGAACAAAAACGCAGTAAAACTAGCAGAGGTTATGAACCAATTGAAATTAACAAACATCTACAGAACATTTTATCCAAAAACAAAAGAATACACCTACTTCTTAGCACCTCATAGTCCCTTTTCCAAAATTAACCATATAGTTAGTCAAAAAACAAGCCTCAAAAAGTAAGAAGATTGAAATGCTCCCATGCTTCCTATCAGACCATCACGGACTAAGGCTGGTCTTCTTTTTTTTTTTTTTAAACGACTTTATTTTACAAAACAAAGATAAATGTACAGATTTTAAACATATTTTGCTTAAAATTATACATTTTTGTCAGTACTGTTTTTTCAGATATTAAAATAATTTTTACATAAAACTATGTGAATATATTTTTTAGTCAGTACTTGATTTTTTCAAGGGCTTGACAGTATGCATTGAAAACCTAATAGTTACAATGAGCATAAAGTACATGCAAAACAAAACGCAACATGGAAATTGTCAAAGTCTTCTTGTTTTGTATATATATATATATATATATATATATATATATATATATATATATTGTTTTCTTTATTTCCTGGACTTCATACAGTCTGTGAGTTGTTTCTGGGGGAGTGCAGGCCTCTGGTCTTTAATAACATAAAATACAACAAAAAGCCCACATGCACATGGAAGCTGAACAATGGACTATTCGATGATAGCATGGTCAAAGAAGAAATAAAGAAAGAAATTAAGGATTTTCTAGAATTTAATGAAAACAAAAACACAACACACCTAAACCTATGGGATGCAATGAAAACAGTTCTAAGTGGAAAACTCATAGCTCTGAGTGCCTGCAAAATGAGACTGGAGAGAACATATAGTGCCACCTTGACAGCACAGCTGAAAGCTCTAGAACAAAAAGAAGCAGATACACTCAAGAGAAATAGACAGCAGGAAACAATCAAACTCAGAGCAGAAATCAACCAAGAAGAAAGAAAAAGAGCCATACAAAGAATCAACAAAACCCAGAGCTGGTTCTTTTAGAAAATTAACAAGATGATAAACCCTTGGTCAGACTCACCAGAGGGCAAATAGAGATTACACAAATCAGCAAAATCATAAATGAAAGAGTGAACATAACAATAGAAAATGAGGAAATTCAAGAAACCATCAGATCATACTACTAAAACCTATACTTAAAAAAACTGGAAAATCTGGAGGAAATGGATAAATTTCTAGACAAAGACAAGATACCAAAATTAAATACAGACCAGATAAATCATCTAAACAGTCCCATAAAACTTAAAGAAATAGAAGCAGTCATCAAAATCCTCCCAAAGGAAATAAAAACTCAGAACCAGATGGGTTTATTACAAAATTGTATCAGACATTTATTGATGAACTAATACCAATACTCTTCAAACTATTCCAAGAAATAGAGTCAAATGGAACACTACCCAACTCATTCTTTGAAACAACAATAACTCTCATTCCTAAACCACACAAAGACCATACAAGAAAAGAGAACATCTGACCAATCTCCCTCATGAAAATTGATGGAAAGATACTCAATAACATTCTAGCAAACTGAATTCAAGAACACATCAAGATGATCATTGGCTAGGATCAAGTAGGTTTTTTCCCTGGGATGCAGGAATGGTTTAATATATGGAAATATGTCAATGTAATCCACCATATAAACAAACTCAAATGAAACAAACACATAATTATCTTACTAGATCCTGAGAAAGCGTTCGACAAAATTCAACACCCCTACATGATAAAAGTTTTGGAAAAAGCAGGAATTCAAGATCAATACTTAAACATAAAAAGCAATATACAGCAAACCAATAGCCAACATCAACTGAAATAGTGATAAACTTGAAGCAATCTCACTAAAATCAGGGAGTAGACAAGGCTTCCCACTCTCCCCCAACTTATTCAACATAGTACTGGTAGTTCTGCCCAGAGCAATTAGACAGCAAAAGGAAATCAAAGGGATACAAATCAGAAAGGAAGAAGTCAAATATCACTGTTTGCAGATGACACAGGATTATACTTAACTGACACCAAAATTTCACCAGAGAACTTTGATAAACAACTTGAGCAAAGTGGCTAGATATAAAATTAACTCAAACAAATCAGTAGCCTATATCTACTCGAAAGACAAACATGCTGAACAAGAAATTATGGGAAAGATACCCTTCACAATAGTTACAAACAATATGATATACCTTGGTGTAACTGTAACTAAGCAAGTAAATGATTGGTATGACAAGAACTTCAAATCTCTGAAGAAGGAAATTGAAGAACAACTCAGAAGATGGAAATATCTCCCATTCTCATGGATTGAAAATATCTACATTGTAAAAGTGGCCATTTTACTAAAATGCAATCCCCATCAAAATTCCAACTCAATTCTTCCTAAAGTTGGATAGAGCAATGTGCAAATTCATCTGGAATAGCAAAAAACCTAGAATATCGAAATCTATACTCAACAACAAGCAAACTTCTGCTGGAATAACAATCCCTTCTCCCAAGCTATATTATAAGGCAATTGTGTTAAAAACCACATGTTACTGGTACAGAGAAAGGTAAATAGATCAATGGAACAGAATAGAAGATCCAGAAATGAACTCTTGCACATATGGTCACTTGATTTTTAACAAAGAAGCTCAAAACCTTCAATGGAAAAAGAACAGCCTCTTTAACAAATGATGTTGGCTCAACTGGCACTCAGCATACCGAAGAATGAAAATAGATCCTTTCTTATCCCCTTGTACAAACTCAAATGCAAAGGTATCCACATTAATCTTGGTACACTGAAACAATAAGAAGAGAAAGTGAGGAAACCTTAGAACACATAGGAACAAGGGAAAAATTTTCTGAACGGAATGACAATGGCTTGTGTTCTAAGACCAGCAATTGAGAAATGGGACTTAATGAGATTGCAAAGTTTCTGTAAGGCTAAGGACACTGTCAAAAAAAAAAAAAAAAAAAAATGGCAGCCAACAGATTGGGAAAAGATCTTTACCAGTTCCACATCCGATAGAGGCCTAATATCCAATATACACAAAGAACACACGAAGTTAGACTCCAGAGAATCACCAATTTTATTTTAAATATCGGGTACAGAGCTAAACAAAGAATTCTCAATTGAAGAATATTGAATGGCTGAGAAGCATCTAAGGAAGTCCTGGACAACCCTAGTCATCAGGGAAATGCAAATCAAAAACATCCCAAAAACTCCACCTAATACCAATCAGAATGACTAAAATAAAAAAAATTCAGATGACAGCACATGCTGGTGAGGATTCCTGGAAAGAGGAACACTCCTCCACTGTTGGTAGGGTTGTAAACCGGTACAACCTCTCTGGAAATAAGTCTGTGGTTTCTCTGAAAATTGGACATAGACCTACCTGAAGACCCAGTTATTCCATTTCTGGGCATATAGTCTTAGTCCTTCTTAGTTAAAAAAAAGGAATTAAGTGTATTGCAACCTCTCAGAATGGGGAACACCTAGATCCTAGATCATTAATAACTCAAGAGCTAAGAAGATTGCCTTGTGGCAATTTTTAATATTTAAAAGTCATTATGTTTATTCTTTACACACCAAAAAAACTTTAAATATTTCTATTTTACATTTTGTTTTACATATACTTTATGATCATTTTAAATAGTAAGATTTCAATACATAATATCAAACCTTTAAAAAATCAAGTATTACCAAAATATATTAATATGATTTTAAGGTAAAATGCTTTTAATAATCTGTAAATGTATCTCTGAATTTTTACAATTATGTTGTAAGGGGAAAAAATGACCACACTACAATTCCACCTTATTGATATTCTACAGTCTGTAGGTACTTTAACATTTTTACAAATATAGATATATAGAATCTATAACCATAATAGCCACAATTACCATTGTCATTTTATTCATTGATCAATAACATGTTCTATATTGTATATTCATCACAATATACCTTTTAATACTCTTTCTAACATTTTCTAAATGTATTCTGTTGCCTAGTATATATTCCAAAATATTTTCAAGGTCTGTTTTTTTTGGGGGGGGCGGGTTTGGTTGGTTTAGTATATTTGTTTGTTTGTTTTTGTTTTTATTTATTCAGTCAGAGGATCCAAAATTTCTTTATCACAAAACTAGGCTTACTTAGTTTACAATTTGTCTTTATAAAAGCTACAAATTATTCTACCAAATAATTAGACAGACCTGATAATTCTTCTCTACTGATAAACTTACCACAATAATACAATTTCCAGTGGTATAACTTATGTCAGATTAAAAATTTAAACAAATGTCTTTGCTAGAATTCTCTTTAAAGTTCTAAATAGTGGTTTTGATAATGAGAGCACTTCTGAGCAGTTGATTTGCATATGAAGAAATCTTTGTTTCCTATTTCTGTAGAGATACTACATATTCAGGACTGTGATATTTGAGACTTTCGACCACTGATATCATAAAACAAAAAACTGGGTGGTTTTTTGTTTCTGTTGTTTTAAAGACTGCTACCACTTTAAATTTATATACAAATTTCAACTAAGATATATTAAGGATTATTGTTTGTTTTGAATGTAGTTCTCATTTTTAGCCCATGATTAATCAATAGAGTGTTTTTTATATCTTCACATTTTATACCTCATCATTCATTATTTATTTGGTAATTTCTCTTAAGACTTTAAAGAAGAAGAGGCAAATGAGGAATCTGTGAACAGAAATGCAAAGGTCCTTGTTTAGGAAAACAGAGTTATGGAAACAGAAGCCTACAATCAGAATAATGTTTATTCAAGGTAAAAGATAGGTGGTCATGAAAAAAATATTAGTTCCTCCAAGAAATGAGTCTATACAAAATTAATGTGTTTCTTTTCTAGTTATTTGGAAACAGATTTAATATACCTATATTTTTTCATTATAAAGATAGCATATATATATATATATATATATATATATATATATATAATCACTGCATCTTTCTTATTATCTGCCTACTTCTTTGACTTAAGAACTTCCATGGGATAATCTTGAACTACCCGTGTATGCATAGAGTTGCCTATCTTTCAGTTGCAACATAGTAACTGCTTTTTAAAATTATTCTAATGCTAAAGACTTAAAGCTATTTGCATGTATTTTTATATTAAAATCAATGTCCTGG
This sequence comes from Micromys minutus, assembly GCF_963924665.1. Classification (NCBI taxonomy): domain Eukaryota; kingdom Metazoa; phylum Chordata; class Mammalia; order Rodentia; family Muridae; genus Micromys; species Micromys minutus. The sequence continues at coordinate 43,856,609 of NC_137954.1, read as the reverse complement.
TCAATATCAATGCATTTACTCTCTCTTGCACACCAGCCATCAGGCTTTTGGACCTGTGCAAATCTAGTTGAAAGTCTGCCTACGTGTGTGTGATTTTGGGTAATATTTACTCTTGATTGTATTTTCAGTTGTATATAACATGTTGCAGTTCATATTTTTATTGCTATAATGAATACCCTTATGATCTCTTGCCCCTTTTTCTTTTCACCATGTTGCACATTAGGATGAGAACACATGACAGACTTAAACCTAGTAAAAATAAAAGAGTAGAAAATAAAGAATTTGGAATTGCTTTAGTCTCTTCATGAAAATGCACATAATAATGTAGAATTCTGCCACTAAGGCCCACTTCTTCATGATATAAATTGAAGCATCAAGACTTTAACCAAATTTCTGTAATGGACTACATATTCAAATCATACTATATCCTATATCTATAATAAAAATTAAATATATATATATTATATGTATATGTATATATATCATGATGAATATTATTTGTAAATATGAGTTCTTATAGTAGAAAAACAGTGCAAGTAATATTTCCTGGATGATATCAATCATTAGACATGTAGGTAAAATTCACATATTCTCTTGGAAATTTGGGTTTTTACTGAAATAATGTCATTTGAGCTTCATATCAATATTTAACTTAGTTACATCTTAAATGAGTCTAATTCTTTCTTCTCTAAAATGTCCTTATCACTATGCATTTAAAGAGTTTTTTTTAATGTAAGTGATTTTATAGCCCACATAAAGGGTTTAATAGTTATTATTTGACACACTGAAAACATAAAAAGCATGAGGTAATAATAGTCTTTATGTAACAAGTATGTTTTATATAATTTTTATAAGTAATGAAGATCGCATAAATTTGGGACTTCTTCTTTTCATAACTATATTACCTTACTTTAATACAATAGTGTATATGCTTTTACCACATGTGCCCTTTCAAGACTGGATTAAATGTCAATGAGATATTAATTCAATTCTAACCTAGAGTTCAGAAAGATTTCTAAATTACTACAGATCTTGATACTAACTACCTAAACAAAGATGTTTCAAATTCTTATGTGGTTTTCATCTTATTTTTACTATTATGTACTCTTTAAAATAAAAACTTTTGCTATTTTCTACTTCACAGATAAACTGTAGAATACTACTGTTAAGAACCATATATTGTTACTTCAAAATAAATTAAAAACTGAGGACAACGTATGCTCAAGGCGGAGATAAATACAAGCATAATTCCATTTCCCTTGATTCTTCTGGCCTAATGGTTCTTTACCAGAGGCACATTTTTGTCTATAAAGATTTAATATTATTTGTAATCATACTGAGTTTTCAAATGGGGGCTGTACTATTTTCCATAGACTAACATATGTGTGTGTATGCATATACACACACACATATATGTATACACATATATAAACATATACACATCATATGCATACATAAATATATATTCATATATATGTATATATACATGTGTGTGTGTGTATTTCCACTTTTCTGGTTCTCCCTGTAGTTTTTGCTAAAGAAGTCACTCAGGAGAGATTATGTAAAGCTTTTTATTATCTTTCTGATTGATAAGCGATTTTTACACTTTGCCTACAATAAATGACAATGAGAATCTACGTAATAAAAAGTCAGTCAAGGGCCAATATTTTCATGTAATTTTTTAGTTTCACTAAATTACATGATTTTCAAAATTTGTGCAAATACTAGAATAGACAGCAATTTGGATTAAAAAAAAAGTCTTGGCATTATTCTACCCAATTTGAATTTGTAAATATTTGGATGAACCACATGCTTCAGGTATTTCCATGGATACTCTTATGGTGCATCTTAGATGTTAGTGTAATAGCAGAAAAATGACTCACAAGGCATAAACCATGGATTTTTTTGGCCGTATTTAAAAGCATATTTCACTGTTAATGATGAAAATAGTATGTGTGGAAATAACATATACAAAATCGAATGCACTTAAAATTACAACCAATAACAAAAGAATGATGATCATAAGTGGTGAGTCAAAAATATTTTGAAGGACAGATATCATGCTTCCTCTCTATGTGACAAAGATTTTGCTCTATTTTACTTTGCTCTTGTAAATCAATTTGTACCATTTTCATCAGTTTTAGGGCAAGAATTTTGTCATATGTAATGTCATATATGCAGATTAATTTTCACTAGCTCTTTAGTTTTAAAATATAAAGTACTCTGTTTTTTCAGATGGTTTCAAAATTGTAATAAGAAGCTTTAACATTTTTCTAATGTATCCAAATTTAACCTTGAAATTTAAGAATCATTCTCACACTCACTTTTCTTACAATTTGTTTGTCATTGTTGCTACTGACACAATGCTAGATCACACACTAAATGACTTTGAGTGACAGACTTACTAGTTTCCTGAAAATTGATACAAAAACAAATGTAGAGTGTAATTTATTTGTAATCAAGTGGAAGTGTCTCATCTATAAATCCATGAGTGTTCAAGGTCATGCTCTTACACGTTTCTCCTCTTTCCTTACATCAGCACATAGCAGTCACATTTACTGAAACATTCCAAAATAAGTATTGTCAGTGTCTTTTATTAATCTCATCCATTTTCCAACATCCTTCACCATCTAGTCTCTGAAACTGCCACCTAAAACTTTCCACTCTGCTCTGATATTTTGATGCTTCTCTTTTGGTTTGCTACAGTAGTACTTGGATTACCAAGCAGGACTGTTCTCTTGGTGTCTGTGTCTAGTCTCTATAGTGATGATATCATTATTTAGCGTCAGAGGGATTGGTGAGTATTGTAATTAAAATTGTTAATAAGTGTAAAAGAAATACCCAATGTATTATATCAGTCATTTACCATCAATGTTTCTGAAGAATATGTAAAAATATTTCAGATATGTTTTTCCAAAATACAAATAGAAGTATTTCAATATATTTTAAAAATACTTTAGTACCTTTGTGAAAAAATACTTTAAATGCATGCATCAGTGTTCAGATTCTCTATTCTAGCTGTTCCTCCAGATGTCTGGATTCCCTTGATTAATGTTGCTTAGAATCAAGTGATTTTCACTTAATTTTACCCAAAGGCTGTGAAGCAATTAAAGGTGAATCTTGAAAGCACAAATTGTATGACATAATTTAGTACTTCTCTAGTATTGTTTTGGGTAAAGTGAACTATTTGTTATTTCACAAAACTTTTCGGATCAGCTCATAAATCTTTATGAAAACACTTTTATAGTGTTTGTGATTTTATTGACTCTATTCATCATGCTCCGTGGAACTGACATTTTAGAAATAGCTTGTGACACATGAACATGGTCTGTATCCTCATTCATTTAAAAGTTACACGTTTTATTAAATGGTTGGCTTTTAATAAGTACTAGGTATACACATTTTGTAAATTACAGCATTGATTTTCTTAAGTCTCACATATAGATACTATTATAAATGATATTTCAATTTCCAAAGGATATGGTTTTATTCTTTATATAGATCTGATCATTTGTTATTTACATAATATTAATTACATAATATAACGTCTTTTATTATGACACAAGAATACATATGTATGACAATTTTCTCTATTGAACAGTAATCTCTACCTAAAGTACCTTTGGCCTATTGATCATTACTATATTCTAAACTCTACTAAAAGTACTATATAGTGTTACATTGTGCATATTTTTTAGTAATTTATTGCTGAGTAAATGTACTATAGCTGTGGCATTAGAAATATGTTTTGACTTTATTAAGTATATAGCCTTGTTGCATAATACGGTTAGCTAAATACTGCTACTTACCTATCCTCTATGAGTTTTTTTTTTTTTATTTTTAAAAATTTTGAAATAGAGCCTCATGTATTTCAAGCTGGGAAGAAGCTTACTATGACATGGAGTTTGATTGTAACTTTAATTGTTCATTCTGTTTCCACATATGCAGTGTTAGTTTTGTAGCACCATGCCTCATTTAACCAGTGCTGGAGATTGAACACAGGAATTCATTCATGCTAGGAAATGGCTCTTCCAACTGAAACATAGACCAATACTAACTCTTACTTTTGATTGAAATATTAATATAATCTACAAGAGCATAAGTTTCTATTATATTAATCTTATATGAATCACTAAAAACAATACTCCTATAGTTTACCTAATAAACAGACATCATCTGTTTGAACACACACACACATATATATATATATATATATACATATATATACATATATATATAACTTGATATATATGTGTATGTATATATGTACATGTGTATGTATGTGTATATATATATATACATGTATATATATATATATATATATATATATATATATATATATATATATATATAAATTTATAACAACACTGATAGATGACAGAGTTGGGATTCATAAGTTGATTTCCGTCTAAAAAATGTATTAAATATCTTAAAGCTTTTTTATATAACTGAAAGATTTAGAGCATTCTAGTATATTCTATTAATAGCTGCTCAAAATATATTATGTATTAAATCTCCTAAAGCTTTTTTATATAACTGAAAGATTTAGAGCATTTCAGTATATTCTATTAATAGCTGCTCAAAATATATTATCTTCACAGCAGCAGAATATTAAATGTATACTTTAGTTTTTAGTTATACATCCAGAGCTAGTTATCTGTGACTCATTAAGCAATGAACAATATTGATAGTGATTATTTTATATTGTATTTGAGGGATTGGGCACAGTTATATTCCCTTGCCAGTATGTAAGCTTCTCAAATTGATACCTTTGGCTTTAGCACTTCTTTCCTTTGACATAAAAATGAGTGATGAAACTTTGTTCATGTTAAGAGAGATAAAAGTTCATATATGTCTGTTATTTTGTGACTGGGTTACCTCACTCAGGATATTTTCTAAATTCATCCATTTGCCTAGAAATTTTGTAAAGTCATAGTTTCTAATACCTGAGTAGTACTCCACTGTGTAAATGTACTGCAATTTCTGTATCCATTCCTGTACTGAATGACATCTGGGTTCTTTCTAGCTTCTGGCTACTATAAATAATGTTGCTACGACATAATATGCAGTAACTGATAATTGGATACTAGTCCCAGAAAACACTGAATACCCAAGCAACAACTCACAGACCATATAAATCTCAAAAAAAAAAAAAAATAGAAAAGAAAGAAAGAGAAAGAAAGAAAGAAAGAAAGAAAGAAAGAAAGAAAGTAAGTAAGAAAGAAAGAAAAGTGGAAGCCTCCATTATTCTTAGGAAAAAAATAAGTGTATAGCACCCTCTAGGTGTGGTACACCTAGATCTTAAACCATTAATAATTCAAGAGCAAAGAATTTAGCCTTGTGACAATTCTTGGCATTTAAAAATCATTATGTTTAATCCTTACACACCAAGAAAACTTTGACTATTTCCGTGATATGTTTTGTTTTACATGTACTTTATGTTCATTGTAACCAGTAAGATTTTGATGAATACAACCAAGCCTTTAAAAAAATCAAGTACTGAAAAAAATATATTCATATAGTTTCATGCAATAATGCTTTTAAAATCTGTACATTTATCTCTGTTTTTTTAAAATAAAGTTGTTTTTATAAAAGAGAGATAAAAGTGAAAATATGTCATTTTATTTATTTAGGAACTCAACAACCATGAACATAAGATTGTTTAGACTTTGTAAATTATTGAAAGATTGTTGGATATTTCTAAAACACTCAAACAAAAATATAAAGTGTCTTCCCTTCCAGGAACAGTAAGTACAGCAGCTTCACAACTCCTCTAGGTCTGGGTGATTGTCTAGCAGTCAGACATGTCCACCCATTAAATGGCTTTATATTTCTGTTTCCAAGATCTTTGTGATAAAATTAATATTGTGATATCAACATTCTAAATATGTTTTTAAAATATTTTGTATTCAGCATGTTTATTTATAAGAACAGCTGTCATTTCTCAGGCCCACGATACTGGATCTTTCATTTTTGTTGTGACTTTTGTTTTTCAACTTTCTTAGTTACTTTTCTGTTTCCCTGATGAAACACCATACCCAAAATCAACATATGGAAGAGTTTTATTTAGGGAGGGGACATATTTTCAAAGGACAGATGTTATTTTATCATGAAGGGGATGCATGGCAGCACATACACATGGAGGCATGTGTAGACAACTGAGATACATCTCATAAGCAGAGAGTAAACGGAAGTGGAGAAATTTGTTCAACTGTCAAATAACACACCCACAGATACACACACCTACAGATACATACCTCCTTTATAAGACCATGCACACCACCTAAACCTCTCTTGTATTACAAACTGGGCACTAACTATTCAAAATGTCTGAGCCAGTGAGGGACATTATTATTTAAATTGCCACATTTGAAAGAGCCAACCAAGAAAATGGTGACAGAACAGAGCTATGTGTGTGTGCTGTACATCTAACATCAAACCTGTGCTCTGTAAAAACAATTAACACCATTCGTAGGACTTTCTCTTTTACCATTTTATCCTTGGTATTTTACAAGTATAAGTATCCAAGCACTAGAGTTTCTTCCTCCTCATTGATCTACACAATATATGACACATTTGTGTCCATTCTCTCATCTTTAGAGGAAATGTGTATTGTATATTCCTATTATGTCTGTCTAATAACCCTGTGTCTTGTACAGCCATCTATTTCTTGTCCCTAGTTCTTGTCTTTATTGTTAAGCTCTGGAGTCTTATGAATATGTATTCAGTGCCAAATATTATACCATCACTATGATAAGTTACAATAGAAAAAAAACAATGTAGCTATGATAACAGGTTTTGGGGGCGATTTGTTTGTTTGTTCGTTTTAATTCAGGTATAAACAGGATGATGTACATTAGATGAGTTAGTATAGAAATGGACATTAGCTTAGACCCCTAAATGTCGTTAATTCCTAATTCTGAGCCCAAATTCCTATATAATTTTAATATAAATTTCGTGGACTCATGGAGGTGGCAGGTTTTTAATGCCTATCCCCAGTAGATTCAAATTTGCATTTAAGAACCAATAATAGATAGATTAAACATTCTAATATTTAAGGAAATGTATACTCGGAGATATATTGGAAATGAGTCACAAAAGGATGGATGGGAGTGAGCCTAGCCACATGACACTAAGTAAAACTTTGCATGATAGAAAATATGGATTAAAATCCCTTTGAATGACCTGGAGTATCTTGCATCCCATATAGGTATACAAAATTAATTTAAATCTTGGTACCACCAAATCAAAAGAAGATCGAATACTCAGGAATCAGATGGGAGAGTCTCTGACCTCCTCAAGCCTTTCTTTTATCAGTTTTCTATCTATTTGAGGATAAGCCAAAGGCCTTTCTTAGTTTAACTGTGGCTTTCTTCAGCAGCACTGAGGAAATCATTACTGGGTGATGATCTTCCCTGTGGAGATTAGATGCTGGTAACAATTCAAGAAGTGGTCAACCCATGACTTCATGAACCAGAGAACAAGTAACTTTCCATAGTTTCAGAACACTTTGAGAGATGACTCACAGTTCCCTGGTCATATAAACGTTGGAGAACAAAAGGAAACATAGTCTCCTTTTAGTTCCTTTGACAATATTAGAATAGCTTTAGGTCTGAAGACAATATTTTTACTGTAAAATATTTTAATACATAGATATTACTAAATGAGCTTTGACTGAATGAACATTTTTATCAGTGTTTGTAATTGTTGATCTTTAATATTAGAAACGTTAATACCATATACATATATACCATACATATATATATGACTCATCACTTGTCCTTTAGTATCAAGTATCAATAAATAAATTTTGATTTGTATACTTGTAAATTCTTTCTGGTTTTTTCCTATAAATATTCATCTACTTTAATCTTCATGCATAAACTCTATTTAGCAAAATAATTCTTATATCTTAATCCTCACAACAGTTCCCTGATAGTGTAAAACATACTATCATTAACTGTTGTGATATGCAAGGATGGCAGGCATAAAATAAGGCAAGGCCTGAGATTGGACCAAAAATATGTGAGAATAGAGTTTTAGAAAATGAAGAGAGGAGAAGAAAAAAAAAGGCAAGATGGCAGAGGACTAAGATGATCCATCTCTGTGTGGCTCTGAATAGCCACAGGTATTTGTGGTAGGTAGTTATGACTATTTTATAAGGGATAGATTATTATAAGATGATTTGTCTTTTCTAGCTAGGGAGATTGTATCGTATTAATTCGCTCTGTGTTTATTGTGTGGACATTGTGTGGAGTGAGAATTTCCTAAGCTAAATCTTATTTTTAAATTGCAAGTTTATAGAACTTTGACTTGCTGGGCTGGTGTGGGTTGTGACAATGACCTCTGGGGCTGGTTGCAGAGAATGTGTGTGGAATTCAGTGGCAGAGATCCAAGAGGGTGGCTGCCGCTGGGACCAGAGAGTAGCTGGAGGTAGCATGGCATGGTGTCACTGGAATGGGTTGACAATTTTTGATAGTTACTACTACATTTAACAAATAAATTTACTACAGTGAGAATTTTATACTCTGGGGAATGTGTATGTGAGGGTAAACAAGGTTTATTCACATTATAAGGTACAAAAGATAAACCACAGTTCAATTTCAATGATTACACTATTCAATTAATAAATTTATTAATTCAGTACTAGGAACTGTATGGTAAAAAAAAAAAAATTGTGATAGTAGTGTATGTTTCTAGAAGCAGTCACCCTGAAAAGTCTTTACTTGGTGTGTATAAGAATATTTTATGTTCATATAGATATCTTGTCTTTCATTTAGTCTTTTGTATATATAAAACCTGCTGGGATTGTCTGTTCATTCATGAAGAAATATTTATCGTTCACAAGTTCTATTGTTCTACTATAACCATCTTAGGCCAGAGAAGATAAAGGTATAAAGATGGAAATTATTTTGCTTAGAAAATAAAACTGAAGACTATTCTCAGCTTGAAAAGCCATTCTTTTTACTTTGCCATCAATGTCAAAGATATCCTTTAAATCTTCGAAATATGCATATTAGCACAAACATTAATTTCTATATAAAACACATTAAAAAGAATAAACCTATCATTTTATCTAAAGTGAGGGCAATAAAGTCGAATATAAAAGAGATACAATGATCCCCAGGTGACTCAGGGTATCCAATACTGAGGTGTAGTTGTTGAATGCATTGCAGTTGTGTGACTTCTGTTATGGAAATTTGGTGGTAGTATGAGAAAACAGATGAGAAAAAATGACCCAAATAGAGCTTTTATGTTTCGTGTAAGTAAATAATCAGGATAGGGCTTGTACAACTAATATAGCTAAAGTTACAAAAAGCTAGAACCTTTAAGTTCACAACTGACAACCAGTAGTGAGACCAATCATATTTCATGACATGGCTATAAGAAAAGGAAAGTAGGCGGATATGGTGAAAAGGAAAAGTCACTCAAAGGGAAGGCACTCAGGGCAGGACTCTAACAACTCCTCTCTGGGTTACTACCAAATGTTAAGTAGGGATTGATGGAAGAAATGAGTAAACAAAAATAAATAAATAAATAAATAAATAAATAAATAAATAAATAAATAAATAAAGTAGATCAACCTTTATACAAGCATAATTTGTTTTTTTCATTTGGGGCAACTGAAAGACAAAAGAATTTCCACATGTGGAGTTTGTGTATGCATGGTACTGAACTCTGGAGAAAGGGTTAGGGTGGAAAATTTCATCTGATGGTCTTTCCCCCTGCATTCTCAAATTGGTTGAAAAAAACAGAGGTTAGATGTTGATCTCTTTATTTAAAGATTCCTAGATCCCAAAACCTAAGAACCTATGGGTATCTCTAGTAAAATCAATTTCCCTGACAAGATTTTCTCCCACCTGAAGCTTTTAGGTCGTTACCCTTCACATGTATTATGATTGCATGCCTTGGTGCTTCTGTGGAACTCCTACCAGTGTGAATGGGGCTGTCTCTGACTCTCTTGCCTGCTCCTAGCATCCTTTTCCTCCTAATGAGGTAGCATCTCCAACCTTAATAAGAGGATATGTGCTCAGTCTTATTGTCGCTTGCTAAGCTATGCTCTGTTGATAGCCCTGGGAGGCCTGTGCTTTTCTGAAGGGAGAAGAAAATGATCTGAGAAAGAGGGAAAGGGCAGGAGGGGGAAGAACTGGAAGGAGTGGAGGGAGGGGAACAGCTATTGAGATATAATATATAGAAAAGAACAAATAATTTTTAAAAAAGAAAAAGATATTATTTTAAAGTTAAAAAAACTGTCACAGTGAATAATTAGTAAATACCAATTATTCCACCTCAATACATCTTTTCATAAGAAAATAAGTGTGTGTGTGTGTGTGTGTGTGTGTGTGTAACTGTACATATTTTAAAGTTTATTAAAAGGATTAAGATTGCATATCTCCTTCTGTGAAGTAAAAACAATGATTCACTCAATGAATTGCTTTCAAATTTTACATTCTTAAAGGAATCTGGTTCTGTTATGCAAATTAAGGGCCCCACATTAAAATAGGAGAGGTTTTTCTTTTGCTGTGTTTTACTTAGAAATTGGGCTGGGAAAGCCTCAACTGTCAGAGCTGTGAGTGCAAGGCTAAGAATCACAGTCCAGTCCAGGGTTACCATGGTGATCTGCTTGATTTACAGTAGTTCTCTTTTCCTAGGCCACTTTCCCTCTTGCTGTTCTTTCTAAGCTGTGGATTTCCCTTTGTGCACATGGTTAGACACTGTCAATGTAAAAGGCAAAACACAGTAGAGCACAGCACAGCAACAACATGAACAACAAAATCCCTACAGAAACAGAGTTTGTATTCAGAGTCTCTGCTGCCTGAAATGATCCTCAAGATCCTTGTCATCTAACAGGGAGATTTTTGATTTATTGTATTTGTCATAATAGAATTAAAAGTTTATATTGCGATTGGTGGGTGATGATTCTAGAAACAAGCAATGCCAGGCAATATTTGATTGTGCATTAAACAGCAGCCTGCCGTGGTATATGTGTTTGAGTCTACTTGGTTCTATGCCACACATGAATGGATCTGGCACTTTTATATACGGAATATTGACGTGGTAGTATTTATTAAATACATATTTAAAATTTCTGGCCAGAAAATAGTTCTTATTAATGTTTCAGATAATCTTCATGTTTGAAAATGTAATATTCATTTTTAAAAGTAAATACACAAAGAAAATAAAAATATAGAAGTATTTTAAATTTAAACATTCACTTTGGCCTCTGGCCATTTGCAAGGTTTGATGTGGAATGCTGTCTTCAATTAAAATGTTTTAACTACTTCAAGAGAATATTCACTGTAGTAATTTTATTTATTCTGTGTTTCCAATTTTCTTTGCTTGACAGTTTAATGTATTTTGAAAGTAGGAGGAAGATGCTTAGAGAAGGGGCTGGTGGGAAAGGTCAGATTAGTTGTGTATTAGTAAGAAAGTTATAAGCCCTAGAGGTACAATGCTCAACTAAAAACAATATTAATGTGATTATACTAGAGAGCCTTAGCTACAAGTGCAGTCTCCTTGGCAGAAAAGTAAACAGATCAATTGGAATAGAAGGCTTTGAAACAAAACAGCATACCTGTGTCTACTGAACTTTTAACAAAGGAGGCAATACCAATTCTGGGAAAAAGATAAAGATAGAATAGTAAATGACTAATTCTCTGAAAACTGGACTTCTATCTTCAGAGGAATGAAATAAGATTTACATCTTTCATCTTGAGCAAAATCAATTAAAATCCATCAAAGGTCTTAATTTACAACCTAAAACACTGAAAGTTCCATTAAAACAAGGCCGGAAATTTCAAAGAAAAGCAAAACAATGAATATATATACATATACATATATATCAACTGGGTTAATGGATAAGATACAGAATGAGATAAATTCTGTACCACAAACATTTCAGACAGAGTGCTAATTAATTACCAAATGATTGGAGAAATTAAATACCAAGAAAGTAACTGCCCATCAACAGGCAGCCAAATGAACTGAATAAAGATTATTTAAAAAAAAAAAAAGAAATACAAATGGCCAAAAGCTACTTTCAAGATTAATGCACATATTGCCTTGAGATTAATTAAATTAATTAAATAAATTAAAATTACTTTGATATACAACTATTTTATAGTCAGAATTAGCATCAACCATCTGATAATAAATATTAGGCAGAATGTGGAGAGGAAAGAAGTTCCATGGACAAAATCACTAACCATGAACACACATGGAGAGACCCATGGCTCCAGGTGCATATGCATCAGAGGACAGCGTCTCTAGCAACAATGTGAGAAGAGGCTATTGGTCCAGTGAAGGCTCGTTTTCTCAGTGTAGGAGAATGCCAAGGCACTGAGATGAAGAGGGTGATTGGGAGAGGAAGCACCATCATAGAAACAAGTGGAGGGGGAGGGAGGATGGGGGAGGAGATAACATTTGAAATGTAAATACAAAGAATATCCAATAAAATAAATTTTTATAAAAAGTTGAAATAAAAAGTTACTTTTTTTGTCAAATGCTGTCAAATGCTGGGACATTGGTAAATTTTTCTCTGTTACTTATGTAAGAATATGGCTCATGGACCAAGCTGTGTAAGGTGATTTATGAGACCTTGTTAGAAAACACCAAGTAAACAAGACAAGGGTTTAATAATCTCTGTTCCTCTATAACATGTGTTGTTCTTGAAATTTGCTTTCTTTTTTTTTAAATTGAATATTCTCTCCATTTACAGTTTGGATGCTATACCCTTCCTCCAATTCCATCTCCCTGCCTCCCTGGTGAGGCAGTTAGGAGCAAGTTCACTTTAGATTCACATAGTTCACATAGACAAATTACACAAATCTATGATTATTTGTTTATCTATCTTTATGGAAAAACATGTTTTCCCTCATGAAGTTTGTTATTTAGATTTTACACGCAGATAACTTTTGTTAACACTCAAAGTCTAAATTGTCCACAGCTCTGAATAAAGTTGGCCATTAAATGAGAACTTAGGTTTGACTATCCCAAGTTCACACTACCTACTAGAGTGGTAGAATGAGTCACACTGTGCCTGAACGTAGATCATGAAAGAACATGGTGGTTTTTACTCTTCAAAGAAACAGTACATTGAATACATTTAAAGGAATCCAGAAAAGTAAGCATGCCTGGTGACAGTGGATTGTTTGATACAAGTGTTAAGTGTAGTACAAGTTCAAATCATAAAAATAGACTAATTTGTGGGGTTTAGTATTATTAGAAAAGCATTTTATTCTTGACTCATAAAGGTTAAACCTTTATTAGCTAATCATCAAAATTCTAAATGTTTGTTTTCAGTGATCAGAATGTATGTCCACATATTTATTGTGATTTCATTTAATAAATCAAGGGTCTTATGGCACCTCCTTTTTTGATGAGAAACATGATACACATGACTAATTAAAACTTCTCAGAAAATATATATTTGGTTATTAGAGAATATCTTCTGATATCCAAAGTTTACTTGTTCAGAAAAAACTATTGTGGCTCTGAGTGGATCCTCCAGAGATGCTGAATCAAATCTGCATCCTAGGTAATCTTCCCTGAAACTTTAACATAGAGATATTATATAAAAAACTTAGTGCAACTTAATATTACTTTAAATTTTCAAAATAAGTAAAAAAAATTATGAATGTTGTAAGTACTGGTTAAATGTTACTTTGTGTTAAAGGGGGTGAGGAAATGAGACAATTTAAAATGTGAACAAATGACTTGTATTTCAAGTGTGGAATATTTTCTCTTGGCTAACCTTCCTGAGTGAACTGTGCTGCCTTGGAACATGTGACCTCTTAGCTGTATTGTCCCATTCTGTAGTTTAACCCAACAGAAACTGATATACACACATTTTTAAAAGTTAGAAAATATGCAGAGCGGAGCCTGGCCCACCTGCCAGGCGGAACAGGGGCTCATAGAGGCTGAGCAACTGGTGAGTGGGAGACCAAGACTGCAGGGGAGCAGAGAGATCTCTGCGGAGTGCACACAGAAAGCAAACACCGTACCTTGCCCTGCCCCGCCCCGCCCGATCCAGCGATTGGGAACAGAAAATTAGAACTTCTGTTTCCACTCGGAGGTGACTTCCGGACACAGAGCAGAGTCTGGTCTACCTGCCAGGCGGAAAGGCGGCTCATAGAGGCTGAGCAACTGCAATTGGGAACAGAAAATTAGACTTTCTGTTTCCACCCGGAGGCGACTTCCGGACGCAGAACGGAGCCTGGCCTACTTGCCAGATGGAGTGCCAGATGGAGTGCCAGATGGAGAAAGGCGGCTCATAGAGGCTGAGCAACTGCGATTGGGAACAGAAAATTAGAACTTCTGTTTCCACCAGGAGGCGACTTCCGGACGCAGAGCGGAGCCTGGCCTACCTGCCACCCAGATTGGCGGCTCATAGAGGCTGAGCAACTGGTGGGTGGGAGACCTGGGCTGCAGGGGAGCAGAAAGATCTCTGTGGAGTACACAAGGAAAGTGCACCGCCTGCCTTGCCCTGCCATGCCTTGCCTGATCCAGCAAACAGAAACAGAACATTGGAACTTCTGCTCACACCCGACGACTCTGAGGCATAAAACAGGGATCGACCCATCTGACAACTCAACCAGTGGAGAACCAGGGACACAGACCAGATACAAGGGAAAGGCAAGAACATATCACTGACAACAAAATGGCAAGAGGAAAGAGAAAGAGTATATCCCAGGAAAACCAAGACAATCTACCAACACCAGAACCCAGCTCTCCCATAACAGCAAACATCGGAACTCCAAACACTCCAGAAAAAGAAGACACAGACCTGAAATCATGCCTCAAGATGCTGATAAGAGTTACTTAAACAAGAAAGGGAGGAAAAGCAAAAAGATTCAGAAGCTTTTAAAGAAGAAACAAGAAAAACACTCAAAGAACTCAAAGAACTAGAGGAAAACAGAACCAAAGAAATAAAGGAATGGAAGAGGGAAATTAAAACAGAGATTGACACAATAAAGAAAACACTAAAAGAGATGACCCTAGAGTCAGAACAACAAAAAAAGAAATCAGGAGTCACAGCAGCAAGCATTTGCAATAGATTACAAGAGATCGAGGAGAGAATCTCCGGGGCAGAAGACAACATTGCAAACATGGACAAAACAGCCAGAGAAGATGCAAAAAACAAAAAGCTCCTAACCCAAAATGTCCAGGAAATACAAGACACAATGAGAAGACCGAACCTAAGGATAATAGGAATAGAAGAGGGAGAAGAGTATCAACTAAGGGGCACAGTAAATATCTTCAACAAAATCATAGAAGAAAACTTCCCTACCCTCAAGAATGAGATGACCACGAGCATAAAAGAAGCTTTCAGAACTCCAAATAGGTTGGACCAGAAAAGAAATACCTCCCAATACATAATAGTAAAAACATCAAGCGCCCAAAGTAAAGAAAGAATACTAAAAGCAGTAAGGGAAAAAGGTCAGGTAACATATAAAGGCGGAACAATCAGACTCACACCCGATTTCTCAACAGAGACTATGAAGCTAGAAGAGTCTGGACAGACATCATGCACTCCTTAAGAGAGCACAAGTGCCAGCCCAAGCTGCTATACCCAGCAAAACTATCAATCACCATCCATGGAGAGACGAAGATATTTCAAGACAAATCAAATTTCACACAATATCTGACCACAAACCCAGCACTACAACGAATTATAGGTGGAAAACCCAATACAATGAGGGAAAATACAGCCTAGTAAGAACAAGAAAACTCCTAAACAAGAAAACTAAAAGAAGAAAAAAACACAGACACAACTCAACCCAAAAAAGCAATAATGGCAGGAAACAGAAACAACTATTCCTTGATATCTATTAACATAAATTTAATACTTTTTGATAAGGTTTTCCTAAACCAGAAAAGTTATTAAAATATTAATATTAAAAGATGGGAATAAATTTAAGATTTTTTTTACATTTTATTGTCACAAAAAATATATTAGAAAAATAGTGTATACAAATACTAAAAGCTTAACTTTGCAAGGGAAACGCAGTAGAAAACAACCACTAAAATATTTTGTTAGAAACACAACTTATTTATATCAAAATCTATTTCTGTGGGTAATTACTTCAGCTCTATCATCAGCTGTATAACACATCTGTTCCAATGTTGCACCACACAATTCTTGGTAGAAGAAAAAAGTTACTTACTAACTCTATCTTCAGAAAACTTCCAAAGAGTTAAAGTGTTACTATTGATTTCAGTTTTCAATTCTTCTGTCTTAAATATCCCTTAAGTTCAAAGGAGAAACTATTTACATCTGCTAAAAATGGCTCTATGGAGGCAGGTCTTGTCAGACTGTTTAAAGTGTAGAATATTTTAATTCTTTTTGGGAAATGCAATGGATTTGGATAACTCTTAACATGAAGCAGTCTGTAATAGGAAAACTATCAGTAGGCCAGCTGTATGAAACTAGAGAATATGCAGAGGAAACCCATTGGTTATATAAAGACAAAGTATATGGATCAAGGGGTAAAAAAACTGAAAATAACATTTCATGTCTGGGTTTTTATAAGTGTCAGAGAAAACTTGTGAAATTTTGGCTTATTGGCTGATTGAACAAATTCACTCTTCTATAGTTTAATAAGGTTTTCGCCCAACAGTGTCTTGAATAAATATACTGATAGCATATTTTATGGAAATTTTTGAAACAAAAATGTAAGAGTAGATGTATGTAGATTTACATAAAGGTGATACATGGTTGGAGAGGATAGAGATAGGTAGGGAAAGGTCTAGGAAGTTGGAAGAGGAGGAGAGGAAAGGGATATTCCAAAGGAATGAAGTGCATCTGTTCATGAATAAGATTGTAATGAATGTTTTTAAGGGACAGAATTGTACAAAACTATTTGTCTTATAAAGGTTCGAAATTTAAATAAAAAAAAAAAAAAGAAACACCCAAAAAAAAAATTTAGAAAATAGGTGGTTATATAAATGCAAATAAGAGTCTAAAATGTAAGGTTTGCCCATTAGAGCAATGTTTAAACATTTTGAACTAATTGAGAATTTGATACATAAAGTGATACATTTTGATAATATTCACCCCTATACTTCCCCTTAACTCCTTTGTGATCCACTCCCAGTTCCCAAACCCTCTCCTCAAGTTTCTGTCTGTCAATTTTCTGCAGTAAAGATAGCTTTACTCCAGCTTTTGCCAACCTCTGACTCTGGTAATATTTAACTTCTTCAAGGGTAGCCCCTAATGCTTGTGGGGAGGGAATATGATATGGAGGTACCAAATATAGCTGAGTGGTCTAGACTGATTCTTTGCATTTGACTGGTGTTCTTTCTGCATTAATCGCTGTCCACAGCTAAGCCTGGCACTGTTGAGACACAGCATTTTTTTGATGCATCATTTCCTACCCAATTTGGCCTACCAGACTTTTAGGGAAGCTTCAGAGCTACTGTCAAAGTCTATTCAGAACCCAGGCTTGGCCGCTTAAAAAGGTGGCTGCATGAGTAAGTCATCTTCACCCCAGGAAAAGAAAAGTATCCCTCCTAAGTGGACCTGCAGTGAGTTACTGTGTTAAACAATACCTTCTGCATAGAGACATTTATGTGAAGGACTGGGGACTAAGAATTACACTAATCTATGAATGCAGAGAGGTAAATTTAAAGGGCAGTTTGATACAATGTTCATTTCATGAATAGGAGTGGTAGCTTTACTTCTTGGACTTTAATCTTTTCTCTCATATCTTCATTGTCAGAGATATTTTACCAAGCATTCACTGATGCTAGGATTTGGATCTTAATTCCAATCAGATTTTCATTTTGAAGTGTGTGGGGAGTTTATGTGTGCAAGAGAGAATTAGAAAAAGAATAAGAAGGAGAGAGATGGAGCAGAGAAATACATACACAGATTTATGCAAAGACCGTAATTCTGACGCCTCTATAACCAGAGTAACAGGCATTTGTGAACTTCCAGACATGGTCCTTTTAGCTGAATCAAATCCCCAAGGCCATATGGCATTTTAAAATGTCTTTAATGCTAACAATCCTCTCATTTTTTATGGTGAACTACCCACTTAAAACTCCATTACCAGCATTCTTCTTTGTCATTTCATACCATCTGTGTTTTACTATCTCTTCTCCGATAAGAGCAACCTATCCAAGCCCCATGACAACTAGTGTATAGTCTGCTGGTCTCCATGAGTACATTAACTATACAAATTGAGGTCTATTGTTAGGTATTCATGAGTGAGAAATCAGGGCTTTGCTCTTCTCGGGTGTGCGTTACCACAGAATACTTTTTCTAGCTTTAATCATTTACTTGAAGATTCAAAGGTTTTCTTTATTTTTTAAACAGTTGAGTTAAAAGTCATTAGGCCGGAGAGCGGAGCCTGGCCCAGCTGCCACCCGGAACGGCGGCTGGCTCATAGAGGCTGAGCAACTGCGATTGGGAACAGAAAATTAGAACTTCTGTTTCCACCCGGAGGCGACTTCAGGACGCAGAGTGGAGCCTGGCCAAGCTGACGCCCGGAACTGTGGCTGGCTCATAGAGGCTGAGCAACTGGTGAGTGGGAGACCTAGGCTGCAGGGGAGCAGAGAGATCTCTGCAGAGTGCACACGGAGAGTGCACATCCTAACTTGACCTGCCCTGCCTTGCCAGATCCAGCGATTGGGAACAGAAAATTAGAACTTCTGTTTCCACCCGGAGGCGACTTCAGGACGCAGAGCGGAGCATGAACCAGCTGCCCCCCGAAACCTGGGCTGCCGGGGAGTAGAGAGATCTCTGCGTAGTGCACACGGAAAGTGTACCAGGGACACAGACCAGATACAAGGGAAAAACAAGAACATATCACTGACAACAAAATGGCAAGAGGAAAGAGAAAGAGTATATCCCAGGAAAACCAAGACAATCTACCAACACCAGAACCCAGCTCTCCCATAATAGCAAACATCGGAATTTCAAACACTCCAGAAAAAGAAGACACAGACCTGAAATCATGCCTCAAGATGCTGATAGAGATACTTAAACAAGAAAGGGAGGAAAAGCAATAAGATTCAGAAGCTTTTAAAGAAGAAACAAGAAAAACACTCAAAGAACTAGAGGAAAACAGAACCAAAGAAATAAAGGAATGGAAGAGGGAAATTAAAACAGAGATTGACACAATAAAGAAAACACTAAAAGAGATAACCCTAGAGTCAGAACACCAAAAAAAAAGAAATCAGGAGTCACAAAAGCAAGCATTTGCAATAGATTACAAGAGATCGAAGAGAGAATATCTCCGGGGCAGAAGACAACATTGCAAACATAGACAAAACAGCCAGAGAAGATGCAAAAAACAAAAAGCTCCTAAACCAAAATGTCCAGGAAATAAAAGACACAATGAGAAGACCGAACCTAAGGATAATAGGAATAGAAGAGGGAGAAGAGTATCAACTAAGAGGCACAGTAAATATCTTCAACAAAATCATAGAAGAAAACTTCCCTACCCTCAAGAATGAGATGACCACGAGCATAAAAGAAGCCTTCAGAACTCCAAATAGGTTGGACCAGAAAAGAAATACCTACCGACACAAAATAGTAAAAACATCAAGTGCCCAAAGTAAAGAAAGAATACTAAAAGCAGTAAGGGAAAAATGTCAGGTAACATATAAAGGCAGACCAATCAGACTCACACCCGATTTCTCAACAGAGACTATGAAAGCTAGAAGAGCCTGGACAGACATCATACACTCATTAAGAGAGCACAAGTGCCAGCCCAAGCTGCTATACCCAGCAAAACTATCAATCACCATCAATGGAGAGACAAAGATATTTCAAGACAAATCAAAATTCACACAATATCTGACCACAAACCCAGCACTACAACGAATTATAGGTGGAAAACCCAATACAATGAGGGAAAATACAGCCTGGTAAATATAAGAAAACTCCTAAACAAGAAAACTAAAAGAAGAAAAAAACACAGACACAACTCAACCCAAAAAAGCAATAATGGCAGGAAACAGAAACAACTATTCTCTGATATCTATTAACATAAATGGTCTCAACTCCCCAATAAAGAGACATAGACTATCAGACTGGATACATAAACAAAATCCAGCCTTTTGCTGCATACAGGAAACTCATCTCAGAGACAGAGACAGACACTATCTCAGAGTAAAAGGGTAGGAAAAAAACATCCAAGCAAACAGCTCCAAGTAGCAAGCTGAAGTGGCTATTCTAATATTGAATAAAGTAAATTTCCAACCAAAAGTTATCAAAAAAGATAAGGAAGGACACTTTTTACTCATTACTGGGGAAATCTGTAAGGAGGAACTCTCAATCCTTAACATATATGCTCCAAATAAAAAATCACCCACATTCATAAAAGAAACCCTACTAAAGCTCATAAAATACATTTCACCCCACACAATATTAGTGGGAGACTTTAATACCCCACTCTCACCAAGGGACAGATCAGGGAAAGAGAAACTGAACAAGGAAACTGCAAAACTAGCAGAGACTTTGAACCAACTAGAATTAATAAATATATACAGAACATACTATCCTAAAGTAAAAGAATACACCTTCTGCTCACCACCCCATGGCACCTTCTCGAAAATTGACCACATAATTGGACACAGTACGAGCCTCCATCGATATAAGAAGATTAAAATACTCCCATGTATCCACTCAGATCACCATAGTCTCCAGCTGGTCTTTAACAACAACAAAGACAACAAAAAGCCCACATACACATGGAAACTAAACAACACTCTGTTAAAAGATAGCAGGGTCAAAGAAGAAATAAAGAAAGAAATTAAGGATTTTCTAGAATTCAATGAAAACGAAAACACAACATACTCAAACCTATGGGATGCAATGAAAGCAGTATTGAGAGGAAAACTCATAGCCCTAAGTGCTTCCAAAAAGAAACTGGAGAGAGCTCACATCAGCAACCTGACAGCACAGCTAAAAGCCCTAGAACAAAAGGAAGCAGATACACCCAAAAAGGGTAGACGGCAAGAAATAATCAAAATTAGGGCAGAAATAGACCAAATAGAAACAAAAAGAACCATTGAAAAAATCAATAAAACCAAGAGTTGGTTCTTTGAGAAAATCAACAAGATTGATAAACCCCTAGCCAGACTAACTAGAGGGCAAAGAGAGAGTATCCAAATTAACAAAATCAGAAAGGAAAGTGGGTACATAACAACTGAAACTGAGGAAATTCAAGAAATCATCAGATCCTACTACAAAAACCTATACTCCACAAAATTGGAAAATCTGGAGGAAATGGACGAATTCCTAGACAGATACAAGTTCCCAAAGTTAAACCAGGACCAAGTAAACCATCTAAATAACCCTATAACACCTAAAGAAATAGAAGAAATCATCAAACGCCTCCCAACCAAAGAAAGCCCAGGTCCAGACGGGTTCAGTGCAGAATTTTATCAGACATTTATTGCGGATATAACACCAATATTCGCCAAACTATTCCAAAAGATAGAATCAGATGGAAAATTACCCAACTCATTTTTTGAGGCTACACTAACCCTCGTACCTACACTACACAAAGACCCTACAAGGAAAGAGAACTTCAGACCAATCTCACTTATGAACATTGATGCAAAAATACTCAACAAAATCCTCACAAACCGAATCCAAGAACACATCAAAATGATCATTCATCATGACCAAGTAGGCTTCATCCCTGGGATGCAGGGATGGTTTAACGTAAGAAAATCCATCAATGTAATCCACCATATAAACAAACTTAAAGACCAAAATCACATGGTCATCTCACTAGACGCTGAGAAAGCATTTGACAAAATCCAACACCCCTTCATGTTAAAAGTCCTGGAAAGAACAGGAATCCAAGGCCCATACTTAAACATAATAAAAGCAATATACAGCAAACCTATAGCCAACATCAAACTTAATGGCGAGAAACTTGAAGCAATCCCACTAAAATCAGGGACTGGACAAGGCTGCCCACTCTCCCCCTACCTACTCAACATAGTACTGGAAGTCCTGGCTGGAGCTATTAGACAGCAAACGGAGATCAAGGGGATACAAATCGGAAAGGAAGAGATAAAAATATCACTCTTTGCTGATGACATGATAGTGTACTTGAGTGACCCCAAAAATTCCACCAGAGAACTCCTACAGCGGATAAACAAGTTCAGCAAAGTGGCCGGATACAAAATTAACTCAAACAAATCAGTATCCTTCCTATACTCAAAGGACAAACATGTGGAGAAAAAAATTAGGGAAAAGGTACCCTTCACAATCGTCACAAAAACTATGAAATACCTTGGTGTGACTCTAACTAAGCAAGTAAAGGACCTGTATGACAAGAACTTCTAACCTCTAAAGAAAGAAATTGAGGAGGATCTCAGAAAATGGAAAGATCTCCCATGCTCATGGATTGGAAAAATCAACATCTTAAAAATGGCCATCCTACTAAAAGCAATCTACAGATTCAATGCAATCCCCATCAAAATTCCAACACAGTTCTTCATGGAATTGGAAAGATCAATGTGCAATTTCATATGGAATAACAAAACACCTAAAATAGCTAAATCCATCCTGAACAAAATGAAAACATCTGCGGGAATAACTATCCCTGACCTCAAGCTATATTACAAGGCAATTGTGCTGAAAACTGCATGGTACTGGTACAGAAATAGGCATGTGGATCAATGGAATAGAAGATCCAGAAATGAGCCCTCATGTATATGGTCACCCGATTTTTGACAAAGAAGCAGTGAACATTCAATGGAAAAAGGACAGTCTATTCAACAAATGGTGCTGGTCCAACTGGCACTCAGTATGGAAAAGAATGAAAATAGACACTTTCTTATCTCCTTGTACAAAGCTCAAGTGTAAGTGGATCAAAGATCTCCACATTAAACCAGATACACTGAAACTCTTAGATGACAAAGTAGGGAAAACCTTAGAACACATAGGCACAGGAGAAAATTTTCTGAACAAAACACCAATGGTTCAAGTCCTAAGGTCAAAGACTAACAAATGGGACTTAATGAGATTGCAAAGTTTCCTTAAGGCTAAGGACATTGTCAAGAAAACAAAATGGCAACCAACAGAATGGGAAAAGATCTTTACCAACACCACATCAGATAGAGGCCTAATATCCAAGGTGTACAAAGAACTCAAAAAACTAGACACCAGAGAATCAAATAACCCTATTAAAAAATGGGGTACAGAGCTAAACAAAACGTTTTCAGTTGAGGAACACCGAATGGCCGAGAAACATTTGAGGAAATGCTCGACATCCTTAGCCATCAAGGAAATGCAAATCAAAACAACCCTGAGATTCCACCACACAACCAGTCAGATTGGCCAAGATCCAAAACTCAGATGACAGCAGATGCTGGCGAGGCTGCAGAGAAAGAGGAACACTTCTCCACTGTTGGTGGGGTTGCAAGCTAATACAACCACTCTGGAAATCTGTCTGGCGATACCTCAGAAAATTGACTATAGTACTACCTGAAGACCCAGCTATTCCACTTCTGGGCATATACCCCAGGGACACTTTAATACACAACAAAGATATATGCACCACAATGTTCATAGCGGCTCTATTTATAATAGCCAGAAGCTGGAAGGAACCCAGATGTCCTTCAGAAGATGAATGGATACAAAAATTGGGGTACATATACACAATGGAATACTACTCAGCCACCAGAAACAATGACTTAACCAAATTCTTAAGAAAATGGCTACATCTAGAGAATATCATCCTGAGTGAGATAACCCAGTCACAAAAGAACAGACATGATATGCAGTCACTGATAGTGGGATGCTAATGCCAGAGGCTTTCACTCCCCAGAAACAACCCACAGACTGTATGAAGTCCAAGAAATAAAGAAAACAAAACAAAACAAAAAATATTTACAAAACAAGAAAACTTTAATTATTTCCATGTTTCATTTTGTTTTACATGTACTTTAGCTCATTGCAACTATTAAATTTTCAAGGCATACAATCAAACCTTCAAAAAAATCAAGTACTGACTAAAAAATATATTCATATAGTTTTATGTAAAAATTATGTTAAAATCTGAAAAAAAGTACTGATAAAAATAGTATAATTTTAAGCAAAAAATGTGTAAAATCTGTACATTTATCTTTGCTTTGTAAAATAAAGTTGTAAAAAAAATGAGACAGACACATAAAAAAAAAAGTCATTAGCCCTAAGTACCATATTTTCATTATCCATCATCTCATTAATACACATATAGTATGTTTTCTTCGTTTATGTCAGTGTGATGGAAGATTTCTATTCATTTTTTTCAAATTTTATTAAATATTATCAGTATTTACATTTCAAATGTTATACCTCTCCCTCAGCTTGCTTCCATGAAGTTGCTCCCTCAGCCAATCACCCTCTCCACCTCAGTGCCATGGCTGGTTGATGATGTTTCTTCTTCCCATGAGGTTGCAAATCACTTACCTTTTTTAGTCCTTTCTCTAACATTGATTGGGGTCCTCTGGTTCAGTCTGATATTTACCTGCAAGCATCATCATTTGAATCTATATGAGTCTGGGAAAGCCTCTGAGGAGACACCATATCTGCTTCCTGCCAGTTAACACTTCTTGGCATCAGCAATAAAGCTTGGGTTTGGTTACAGTATATGGGGTGGTTCTCTAGGTGAGACACTCTCTGTCGATCTTTTTCTTCAATCCCTGTTCCTCTGTTTGATCGTGTATTAATTACCCTGTTTTATTCTCCCTTTTAAGAAGGACTGAGGTATCCACATTCTGGTCTTTGTTTTTTTTTTTTTTTTTTTTTTTTGAGTTTCATAAGTTCTGTGGATGGTTTCTTGGGAATTCCCAAGCTTTTTTTGAGGGGAAAAGGTTAGTTTCTGCTAATAAATGAGTATATACCATAACCGCTCTCTTGTGACTGGGTTAAATCATTGAGAATGATAGCTTCAAGTTCCACCCATTTGCTTAGGAATTTCATGAACTTATTTCTCTTTACAAGTTGAGTAGTACTCCATTGTATATATGTACCAACTCTGTTGAAGGACATCTGTGTTCTATCCAGCTTTTGGCTAATATAAATAAGTCTGCTATGAGCACTATTGAGATTGTGTCCTTGTTAGATGCTGCAACTACTTTTAGGTATATGCCCAAGAGTGCCATAGCTGGATACTCAGGTAGCACTATGTCCAGTTTTCTGAAGAACAGCCACACTGATTTCCAGAGTGGTTTCACCAATTTACAATCCCACCAAAAATGGAGGAATGGTCCTCTTTTTCCACATCCTCAACAGCATCTGCTGTCACCTGAGTTTTTGATCTTAGCCATTCTGACTGATGTGAGGTGGAATCTTAGGGTTGTTTTGATTAGCACTTCCCTTATAAATAGGGATTTTGACCATTTCTTTAGGTTCTTCTCAGCCGTTCAATATTCCTCATTTGAGAATTTTTTGTTTAGCTCTGTACCCTATTTTTAATAGGATTATTTGATTATCTAGAGTCTATCTTATTGAATTATCTATATAGATTGGATACTAGCCCTCTATCAGATATAGGATTGGAAAAGATCTTTTTCAAATCTGCTGTTTGCCATTTTATCCTTTTGACAGTGTCCTTTGCCTTACAGAAGCTTTGAAATTTTATGAAGTCCCATTTGCAGATTCTTGATCTTAGAGCATAAGCCATTGGTGTTCTTTTCAGGAAATTTTTTTCTGTGCCTATGTGTTCTAAGCTCTTTCCCAATTTCTGTTCAATTACTTTCCATGTACTTGGTTTTATGTGGAGGTCTTTGATGCACTTGGACTTCAGCTTTGTACAAGAAGATAAAAAAGGATCAATTTGCATTCTTCTTCATGCTGACTGCCAGTTGAACAAGCACCATTTCTTGAAAAGGTTGTCCTTTCACCATTGAATAATTTTACCTCCTTATCAAAGATCAAGTGACCATAGGTGTGTGGATTCTATTCTGAATCTTTGATTCTATTCCATTGATATACTTTTCTGTCTAGATACCAATATTCTGCAGTTCTCAATCACAATTGATCTGTAAATACAGCTTGAGGTAAGGGATGGTGATTCCTCCTGGAAGTTGTTTTATTGTTGAGGATTGTTTCTGTTAGCCTTTTTTTTTCTTTTATTCCAAATGAATTTGCAAATTGTTCTTTCTAACTCTATAAAGAACTGAGTTGGAATTTTGATGGGGATTGCATTGAATTTGTAGATTGCCTTAGGCAAGATGGCCATTTTTACAATGTTGATCCTGCAAATCCATGAGCATGGGAGATCTTTTCGTCTACTGAGGACTTTCAAGATCCTTCTTCAGAGTTTAAAAGTTCTTGTTGTACAGATCCTTCACTTTCTTGGTTAGGGTCACCCCAAGGTATTTTACAATCTTAGTGACTATTATGAAGGGTGTAGATTCTTCAATCTCTTCCTCAGCTTTTTCCTTCTTTGAGTAGAGGAAAGCTACTGATTTGATTCACTTAATTCTATACCCAGCCACTTGGCTGAAGGTGTTTCTCAGCTGTAAAATTTTCCTGGTGGAATGTTTAGGGTCACTTAAGTATACCATCATATCATCTGCAAATAATATGTTGACTTCTTCCTTTCTAATGTGTATTCCTTTGATCTCTTTTTGTTGTCTTATTTTTCTGACTAGTACTTCCAGTACTATATTAAATAGATAGGGATTGAGTGAACAACCTTTCTTGCTGAGATGAGTTTCCTATATGCATAAAAATTCTGAATCCTGTTTATCTATCCAATCTGATATTCTATGTCTTTTTATTTGAGAATTGAGTCCATTAATGTTAAGGGATGTTAAGGAATAGCAATTATTCTTTCTCACTATTTTTGTTGTTAGAGGTAGAGGTATGTTTGTATGCTTTTCTTTTTTGGTGTTCGTTGCAAGAGAATTAGTTTCTCGATTTTCCTAGGATGATGTTTTCCTCTTTGAGGTTGAGTTTTCTGTCTATTATCTTTGTAGAGTAGGATTTGTGAACAGATCTTGTGTAAATTTATTTTTTTGTCCTGGAATAGCTTGGCTTCTCTATGTATAATGATTGAGAGTTTTGCTGGATATAGTAATCTTGGCTGGATCTTGTGTTCCCTTAGGGTCTGTATGATGTCAGTTCAGGATCTTCTAGCTTTCATAGTCTTTTTTTCTCTGGTGAAAATTCTGGTGTAATTCTGATTGGTTGGCCTTTATATGTTGCCTGTCTTCTTTCTTGATTTTACTGCTTTAGCATTCTTTCTTTGCTTTGAGCATTTGTTGTTTTGAATATTATGTGTCAGAAAGATTTGTTTTTATGGTCCAGTTTATTGTAGGGCTTTGTAGGCTTCTTGTATGTTCATGGTCATTTTTTTTTTAAGGTTGGGAATATTTTCTTTTCTAATTTTGGTGAAGATATTTACTGGGCCTTTCAGTTTGGAGTTTTACTCTCTTCTATATCTGTTATTCTTAGGTTTGGTCTCCTAATTGAGTCCTGGATTTTCTGGATCTTTGGGGTTAGAATCTTTTTGATTTTTGCATTTTTCTAACTGTTGTGTCAATGATTTCTATGGTTTCTTCTGCTCTTGTGGTTCTCTCCTCCATCTCTTGTATTCTGTTGGCATCTATGACTCCACATGTCTTCTCTAGGTTTTCCAGCTTCAGGGTTGTTTCCTTTTGTGTTTTCTTCATTGTGTCTATTTCTGTTTTTAGTTCCTTCACCTGGTTGTTTGTGCTTTCCTTTATCTCTTTAAGTGATTTTTGTGTTTTCTATTTAAGAGCTTCAACTTGTTTTGTGTATTATCCTGGTTTTCTGATACTTATTTAAGTGTGTTATTTATGTGTTTCTCAAAGATCTCCATCATCATCATGAAATATGATTTTAAATCTAAATCTTATTTTACTGGTGAGTTGGGATAACCACCATTTGCAGTGGTGGGAGAATTGGGTTCTGATGTTGCCAGGTCCCCTTGGTTTCAGTTTCTTAAAGCCTTGTGTTTGCCTCTTGCCATCTTGTTATAGGTGATAATAGGTGATCTTTTGTCTCTTATTGGAGCTTGTCACTCTTGTGGGTCTGTGGGCCTTTGGTCACCAGAAGGAGATTGTTCCTGGGTGTTTGTCTCTCTGGGTGGGCTATGAGTTCATATGGCAGAGCCCAATCCTGATGCAGCTGGGCTGGGTATAATTCCAGGCAGTGCCACCACCTGTGTTCTGAGAGTTCTGGGCAGCCTCTCCTTGGATAGACAGTGGGCAGAAAAAGTTTACTCACCCTTCCACTTAGGATGGAGAGTGCTCCTGCAGCTTTTCCAAACTTCCACCGACCATTTGGCAGGCTGCTGGTCCTGATAAAACTGGGCCGGGTCTCTCTTGGATATTTTACTTATTTACATTTCAAATGTTATCCCTTTTCCCAGTTTCTTCTTCACAAGCCCCTTATCCTATCCTCTCTTTGCACTGTCTCTATGAGGGTGTTCTCAAACCCGCCTACCCTCTCATGCCTCAGCATCCTAGCATTCCCCAATCATGGGTCATCAAGCCTCCACAGAACCAAGGGGCTCCCGTCCCAGTCAGTGATGCCCGATAAGGCCAGTCCTCTGCTACATAGCCTGCTGGAGACATGGGTACCACTTGTGTACTCTTTGGTTGATAGTTTAGTCCCTGGGAGCTCTGGGAGGTCTAGCTGGTTAATATTGTTGTTCTTCCTAAGAGGTTGTGAATCCTTCATCTCCTATAGTTCCTTTCCTTAAATTCCCCATTGGGGTCCCTTTCCACCTCTTAGCTACCGTGAATAAATAAATATAAATGAAGACTAATGAGCATGAACCTCTATAGTATCATTATAGTTTTGGATATAGTTTGGGTGAGATATATAAATATTATACAGTATATGAATTTTTAGCCTCTGGAAGAAGCTCTGCACTGATTTCCTAAGTGAGTATACAAGTCAGCCATCCCGGCAACAGTATTTGGAGGAATCTTCTTCTTCTACATCCATGCCAGCATTTTTTTTGTTTTTGTTTACTTGGACTTGGAAAAGTCTGTTCTGCATGGGTAAGCTGCATTCGCAAACATAGACTTGATTGTCAGTTATTTTGAACACTTAAAAGAGAATATTTTTAGCCATTATTATTATTATTATTATTATTATTATTATTATTATTATTATTATTATTATTATTATTATTTGTCAATTCTGTGTTCATCTCTGTAGGCCCTTTTAAAAACTGGATTGGTTGTTTCTTGGGTTGTTTGCTGTTTTGAGTTCTTGCATAGTCTAATTCTTCATTGGGATTTGTCCCATTCTGTAGGCTTCTTCTTCAGTTGGAAAACATTTTCCTCTGTAGTACATAAGATTTTTAATTTTATGAGGTTGCACTTGTTCTTTCTCTCTCTCTCTCTCTCTCTCTCTCTCTCTCTCTCTCTCTCTCTCTCTGTGTGTGTGTGTGTGTGTGTGTGTGTGTGTGTGTGTGTGTGTAACTAGTCTTCTATTCAGAAAGGCTTTATATAAGCTCTTCTCCTGAACTGGACTATCTCCTTAAAAGGACTGTCTCTTTTTACTTTATTTTTACTTCTAAAAGTTTCAGAATTTTAGCTTTAATATCAAAATCTTTGGTCAATTTTGGAATTTTTTTTATAAAAGTTGAAAGACAAGAATCAAGTCTTCTACAGCAGAAATCCAGTTTTCCAGTACCATTTATTACATAGGCTATCGTTTTTCTAATGTGTTTACTTGTTTTCTTCTTATTCATTAATGAAAATATGATAGGTATAAGCGTGTGGACTTTTATCAGGAACTTTGATTTTATTTCATTGATCAATAAAACTGTTTTGTACTAATACAATAGTGGTTTTAGTTGTGGTTGGTTTGTTTTATTTTACAATATATCTCTTCTATAATTTGAAATCAGCAATGGTGATACATATAATATCATGGATTTTAATTGTTTATTATTTACATATAATGAATTTTCATTTGAATTTTAAGGTTTTTTCCCATTACTAAGAAGTATTGCATTAGAATTTTAATGGGAATTTCATTGATGCTGTAGATCACTTTTGGTAATATGGTTTCATAATATTAGCCTTATATGTTTTTATTTTCCTGGAATAAATTTTCCATTTATTACTTTACCATAAGACAGTGTTTCCTGATGTGGCAATGTGTGGCAGGCATTCTTTACTTTTTAAAATTCCATGGGCAATAATTTTCCTGAATTCTTGGCTCCATTACATTTTTTAAAGGTTTTCTTACTTCCCCCATTTTTAAAGAATCTTCCAGAATCTATAGCTATGGCTTCAGAAGTAGCAGACAAGGGTAGTAAAATATTATTGTTCTACTTTTTATTTTTCCAACTTTTAGAGGAAGAGCAATTAAATTGATTCTATTCCATATCAATTACAAATAGAATAGTAATGAACATGGATGAACAAGTGTCTCTGGGTTTAGAATATTGAAGCCTTTTGGTATTTCTCAGTCAGTGGTATAGGTATATCACACAATAGATTTATACTCAACTTTTGAGAATTCTCTGCAGTCACACCAACTTGTGAACTTACAAGTACTGAATGTTGGTAGATGATATCCTATAGGAGTAATACAAAAAAAAAGCATTTATGTAGCTCAAAAATGTAGTTGCTTGAATATGACCAGCAAAATCACAACACAAGTTAATTTTCCAATACAGAAAGGGGAAATTCCATATGGGTTTACTCCGTAAAGAAGAGCAAATGTAGCCAGTGGCTGTTTAGAGAAGGGGAAGTAGTTTTCTCCAGCTTTTATTTAAAATCCATATTACTAATCATCATGGACACATGTGTAAATGAGAAATGCTAAATGAACTCAAAGGTTATAGATAAGAGAGTGTAAATATATATTTATATTATGCACATAAATAATAATAGGAAATCAAGAATTTGATGGAAGTGCAAAGGAAAAGTTTGATCAAAGAAGACTGATAGTGATAACAAGATAAGTGTGTGATACCCAGACTCCTCTGGGAGAGAGCTGTTCCCCAAGAACTGCTGACACATCTGTGAGCACAGATGAGACCAACACTTGTGCAAGGGTCAAGCCATTGTCAGAATCAGCTAGACCAGTTAACACCATAGATAAGCAGATGGCAAGAGATAAGTCCATGAATCTTAGCAGCAGAAACCAAGGCCACACAGTTCCCCCACCACAGCAAGTCCAGGATACCCCCCAAAAACAAGAAAAGTAAGATGCTTATTTTAAAATCTAAACTCATGATAATATCAATGACCTATGAGGTCATAAATAATCCCCTTAAAGAAATACAGGACAACACAGGTAAACAGGTAGAAGTCCTTAAAGAAGAACCAAAAAAGTGAACCAAACAGGTGAAGTAATTGAACAAAAGCATCCATAACATAAAAATGTAAATAGAAACAATAAATAAATCACAAAGGGAGGCAACCCTGGAGATAGAAAACATAAGAAAGAGATCAGGAGACATAGACACAAGCATCACTAACAAAAGAGATAAAAGATAGAATCTCAGGGGCAAAAGAAACAATAGAAAACTTTGACACAAGAGTCAAAGAAAAGGCAAAACGCAAAAAGGTTCTGAGCTAAAACATCCACAAAATCCAGGACACAATGAGATCAAACCAGAGGATAATAGGCAAAGAACAGAACAATGATTCCCAATTTAAAGGGCCAGTAAATATCTTCAATAAAATCATAGAAGAAAAATTCTGCAACCTAAAAAAAGATGTCAATAAACATACAAGATACATACAGTACTCCAAATAGAGTAGTCCAGAAAGTATTCCAACGGTCACATAACAGGCAAAACACCACATGCACAAAGCAAAGAAAGATTATTAAAAGCAATAAGGGAAAATGATTAAGTAGCATACAAAGGCAGATGAAACAGAATTATACCAGATTTCTCAACAGAGACTATGAAAGCTAGAATATGCTGGGCAGACATCACACAGATCCTAACAGAACACAGATAACATTCAAGGCTACTATATCAAGCAAATATCAATTAGTATAGATGGAGAAACAAAAATATTCCATGACTAAACCAAATTTACATATCTTTCCACAAGCCAGCCCTACAAAGAATAATAGCTGGAAGACTTCACACAAGGAGGGAAACTACACCATAGAGAAAGCAAGAAAGTAATAGTCTCACAAGAAAACCAAAAGAAGAAAAGCACACAAGCATAATTCTACCAATAACAACAAAAATAACAAAAAACAACATTTACTATCTTTTTTCTTTTTTTAATTAGATACTCTATATTTGAGATGTTATTCCTTTACCCCGCCTGGTCGAATCCCCCTCCCCCTCCAGTTGTCTTCACAAAGGTACACTCCCACCTAATCTCCCTCTACACCCCATTGCCTTGCCATTCCCCTACATTGGGAAAACCTGCCCTTTCTGGAATAAAAGCTTCTTCTCTCATTGATGCCAGACACTGCTATCTTCTGCTACATACACAACTGGATCAATGTGTCTCTCAAAGTGTGAACAAAGTTTGGTGTTTTACTCCATGGGAGTTTTGAAGGGTTTGGTTGGTTGTTAAGGTTTTCTTCCCAAAAGGTGGAAACACTTTCTGATCCTTAGGCCCTTTATTTTAGCAACCTCATTGGGATCCTCGAGTTCAGACCAATGGTTAGTTGCAAACATATATATACATATATATATATATATATATATATATATATATATATATATATATATATATTCATTTTTAGCTGTATCTATATATCCATTTTAATAGGTGTGAGGTAAAATCTCAGGGTTGTTTTGATTTGCATTTCGCTGATGATTAAAGATGTTGAGCATTTGTTTAGGTGCTTCTCAGCCATTTGATGTTCTTCAGCTGAGAATTCTTTGTTTAGCTATGTACCCCATTTTTAATAGGATTATTTAATTCTCTATAGTCTAGTTTTCGGAGTTCTTTGTAATAATTGAATTCTCACCATCTATCAGATGTAGAAATGGTTAAAGATCATTTACCAATCTGTATTTTGTCTTCTTAACAGTTTCCTGGCCTTACAGAAAATTGGCAATTTCATCAGGACCCATTTGTCAATTCTTGATCCTAGAGCAAAAGCCATTGTTGTTCTGTTCAGAAAAATTTTCTCTGTGCCTATGTGTTCTGAGCTCTTCCCCACTTTTATTCTAATAGTTTCAGGGTAGTACTTTGATCCTCTTGGACTTGAGCTTTGTACAAATAGATAGAAAAGGATCTATTTGCATTCTTCTGCATGCTGACTGCCAGTTGAAACAACACTATTTGTTGAAAAGGCTGACATTTTTCCATTGAATGTTTTTAGCTCTTTTGTGAAAGATCAAGTGACCATAGGTGTGTGGGTTCATTCTGGGTCCTCAATTATTTTCCATTGATCTACCTGCCTATCTCTTTACCAATACTATGCAGTTTGTTTTTGTTCTTTTTTGTTTGTTAGTTTGTTTTTTGTTTTTGTTTTTGTTTTTGTTTTATTTGTTTTATCACAATTGCTTTGTAATATAGCTTGAGATTAGGGATGGTGATTTCCCCAAAAGTGTTTTTATTTTTGAGAATAGATTTCACTATACTAGGTTTTTGGTTATTCCAGATAAATTTGCAAATTGCTTTTTCCAACTCTATAAAGAATTGAGTTGGAATTTTGATGGGGATTGCATTGAATCTGTAGATTGCTTTTGGCAAGATGGCCATTTTTACAATGTTGATCCTGCCAATCAATGCACAAAGGAGATCTTTCCATCTTCTGAGATCTTCTTCAATTATCTTCTTCCCAGTCTTTAAGTTCTTGTCATACAGATCTTCACTTGATTGCTTAAGTTCATCCTATTTTATAGTCTTTTTGAAGACTATTTTATAGTCTTTATATTCTGAAAAACTATATTTTAGTCTTTCTGAATACTATAAAGGGTGTCAATTCACTAATTTCTTTCTCATCCTGTTTATCCATTGCATAGAGGAAGGGGGTTGATTTTTTTGAGTTAATTTTGTAGCCACTTAATTATACCAATATCATCTGTAGTGGTGTCATTTTCATTATTTTCTAAAAAAGTCCTTGATTTCTTTCTTTATTTCTTTCTTGAGCAGAGCATTGTTCAGCTTTCATGTGTATGTGGACTTTTTGTTGTTATTAAAGACAAGCCTTAATCCATGGTGATCTGATAGAATGCATGAGAGTATTTTGATCTTCTTGTATCTGTTGAGGCCTGTTTTGTGACTGACTATATGGTCAGTTTTGGACAAGGTTTCACCGATGTGCTGAGATGAAAGTATATTTGTTTGTTTTGGATAAAATGTTCTGTAGATGTTTGTTAATTCTAGTTGGTTCAAAACCTATGCTAATTTGACTGTGTCTCTATTCAGTTTCTGTTTCCATAATCTGTCTATTGATGAGAATGGGGTCTTGAAGTTTCCCACTATGATTGTGTGTGGAGTAATATATACTTTGAACTTTAGTAGAATTTCTTTTATAAATTTGTGTGCCCTTGTATTTGGAGCATAGATGTTCAATATTGAGAGTTCCTCTTGATTGATTTTTCCTGTAATGAGTAAAAAGTGTCCTTCCTTATCCTTTTTGATAACTTTTGGTTGAAAATCTGTTTTATTTGATATTAGAATGTTTATTCCAGCTCGTTTTCTGGGCCCATATCCTTGGAAGGTTTCTTTTCTTTTTTTTTTTTTTTTTTTCTTTCCCAGCCTTTTGCTTTGAAGTAGTGTCTGTTTTTGTCTTTGAGATGAGTTTCCTGTATGCAGCAAAATTCTGGATCTTGTTTACATTTCCAGTATGATAGTCTATGTCTTTTTATTGGAGAATTGAGTCCATTATGTTAAGAGAAATTATAAAATAGTGATTTTTGTTTCCTGTTATTTTTGTTGTTAGAAGTAAACTTATGTTTGTTTGCATTTCTTAATTTGGTTTCCTTGTGTAATAATTCTTTTTTTCTTTTCTTTGGGTGTAGTTTCCTTCCTTGTGTTGGATTTTTCTATTTATCATCCTTTGTAGGGCTGGATTTGTGGACATATAATGTGTAAATTTGGCTTTGTCCTGCAATATTTTGGTTTCTCCATCTATCGTGATTGAGAGTTTGCTGAATATAGTAATCTGGGCTGGCATTTGTGTTCTCTTAGGGTCTGTAAGACATCTGCCCAGGGTCTTCTAGCTTTCATAGTTTCTGTTGAGAAATCTGGTGTAATTCTGATTGGTCTCCTTTTATATGTTACTTTTCCTTTGTCCCTTAGAGCTTATAGGATTCTTTCTTTGTTGGGAATATTTGGTGTTTTTACTATTATGTGTCAGGAGGAGTTTCTTTTCTGGTCTGATTTATTTGGAGTTCTGTAGGCTTACAGTATGTTTATGTTCATCTTATTTTTAAGGGCAGGATAGTTTTCTTCTATGATTTTGTTTAAGACATTTACTGTGCCTTTTAGTTGATATTATTTACCCTCTTCTACATCTATTATCCAATCATCTATTTCTTGTCTCAAGAAATAAGCTGGAGTAGCCATTCTAATATTGAATAAAATAGATTTCAACAAAAGTTACCAAAAGAAATAAGAAAGGACACACTTCATGTAATATTAAAGAAAAAAATCCACCAAAATAAACTCTCAATTCTGAATATCTATTCTCCAAATGCAAGGGCACCTACATTCATAAAAGGAACCTTACTAAAGTTCAAAGCACACATTGCACCACACAAAATAATTTTAGGAGACTTCAACACCTCACTCTCATCAATGTACAGATCATGAAAGCAGAAACTTAACAGAGAAACAATGAAACTAACAAAAGTTATAAAACAAATGGATTTAACAGAAAATATCGACCATTTCATCCCAAATCAAAAGAATACACCTTCTTCTCGGGGCCTCAATGGTACCTTCTCAAAAATGACCATATAATCAGTCACAAAAGAGGTCTCAACAGACACAGAAGATTGAAATAACCCCATGCATCCTATCAGATAACTCTAGACTGACTGCTCTTTAATAACAAAAAAAGTTAGAGAAAACCCACATACATATGAAAGCTGAACAATGCTTTATTCAGGGATAAATTGGTCAAGGAAGAAATAAAGAATGAAATTAAGGACTTTTTAGAATTTAATAAAAATAAAGGCACAACATACCCAAACTTAAGGGATGCAATGAAAGCAGTGCTAAAAGTAAAACTCATAGCTCTGAGTGCCTCAAAAAAAAAAAAAAAAAAAAAAAAAAGAAAAAAACATGGAGAGAGCATACACAAGCAGCTTAACAACATACTTTCAAAGCTCTAGAACAAAAAGAAGCAGATACACTCAAGAGGTTTATACTGCAGGTAGTAATCAAGCTCAGAGCTTAATTAAATCAACCAAGTAGAAACAAAAAGAAATATAACAAAGAATCAACAAAACCAAAAGCTGGTTCTTTGAGAAAATCAACAAGATTTATAAACTCTTATCCAGACCAACTAAAGGATACAGAGAGAGTATCCAAATTAACAAAATCAGAAATGAAAGGGAAAAAATAACAACAGAAACCAAGGAAATTCAGGAAGCCATCAGATCCTGCTACAATAGCCTATATTCAACAAAACTGGAAAATATAAAGGAAATGGACAACTTTCAACAAAGATATCAGGTACCAAAGTTAAATCAGAATCAGGGAACCATATGTAAAGTCCCAGAACACCTAAAGGAATAGATGCAATCATCAACAGTCTCCCAACAAAAAACAGCCCAGGACCAGATGAATCTACTGTAGAATTTTATCAGACCTTCATAGAAGACCTAATACCATATTCTGCAAACTGTTCCACAATATAGAAACAGAAGAAAAGCTACCCAATTAATTATTGGAAGCCACAATTATGATCATACATAAACTAAACAAAGACCCTATAAAGAAAGAGAATTTCAGGCCAATTTTCCTCAGGAACTTCAATGCAAAAATTCTCAATATAATTCTTGCAAACATTTTTTTTTCTTGCAAACGTTTTTCCCCCAAAGGGGGTAGGGCATAAGCTCATCTCATTAGATTCTGTTAAAGCATTTGACAAAATTCAACATTCCTTCATGTTAAACAGCTTGGAAAGATTAAGAATTCAAGACCAATACCTAAACATAGTTAAAAAACAATATACTGCAAACCAGTAGCTAACATCAAACTAAATGGTGAGAAACTTGAAGCAATCCCACAAAAATCAAGGACTAGACAATGCTACCCATTCTCCCTCTACCTATACAATATAGTGCTGGAAGCCCCCACCAGAAGAATAAGACAAAAGGAAGTCAAAAGTACACAAATTGGAAAGCAAGAAGTCAAAGTATTACTATTTGCAGACGTTAAGATAGTATACTTAAGTTACCGCAATATTTTCACCAGAAAAATCCTACAGCTGATAAACAACTTCAGCAACGTGGCTGAAGATAATATTAACTCAAACAAATATGGAGCTTTGCCATAATCAATGGATAAATAGACTGAGAAAGAAATCAGGGAACTGAGACCCTTTACAGCCCATAAACAGCCACCAAACCCAGACAATCACTATTGCTGATGCCAGGAAGTGATGACAGGAATCTTATGTAGTTGTCTCCTGAGAAGTCCTTCTGCCAGATCATGACAAATACAGAGAAGGATGCTGACAGCCAACTGCTGAACTGAGAACGGGGTTCCCAATGGAAAAGTTAAAGAAAGGATTGAAGGTGCTGAAGGGGTTTGCAACCACATAAGTACAATACTAACCAACCAGATTTCCCAGGGTTTAAACCACTATCCAAAGAGGATACACAGATGGACCCATGGCTCCAAGTACATACGTAGCAGAGGAAAACATGGTTGGGTATCAATGGGAAAAGAAGCCCTTGGTCCTGGCAAGGCTTGCTACACCAGTTTTGAGGAATGTCAAGATGGGGAGGCAGGAGTGGGTTCATGGGTGGGAGAGTACCCTCATAGAAGCAGGGGGAGAGGGAATGGTTTAGGGTGTTTGTGGAGGGGAAACTATAAAAAGAGATAACTTCTGAAATGCAAATAAAATATATCCAATGAAAAAAGAAATATAAGTTTTTCTTCATTTAAATATTCTATTTGATGTTCTCAAAAATGATATCAAATAATAACACACAAAATAAAGACTTTTTAAAATTTATATATTGATATAAGTCAAAAGTATTATCAAATAGTATTGTATCTCTCTCAGAAATTTAATGGGGCATTAACTTTTGTATTCTTTTAGCAATTGATTATTTTCTCTCAACTGAATCAAAGAAAATTAATTGTATAATAAGTAACATAAGTTGTAGTTTGAAGAACAAAATTGTAGCAGTTCACTTCTTTCATTTTTGATGCAAAATTTCTGAGTAGGAAGAGAGAGAAGATCAATGTTGCCATAGAGAAACGACACTGAGTGCTTGGTGATCAGGTGGCTGAGACCTTGGCATCTTCATAGGCAACAAGCCTGCAGCAGCTCCCACAGCTCAAAGTTGTTTGTAACTGATAAGAAAGATGCCTCCTCTCAGAGGCTGACAGAGGCAGGGAAGACTAAACAGCCCAGTGAGCTGACACAGAACTGTGCCTCTTGGAGCTCATTTCCTTTTGTTAATTTTTCTTCAAATCTGAGTAGCCAACTAAATAAGGATTTGAGCCAGTGGTTCATTGAACATGGAAGAAGAGGAAGGAATGAATAGCCTTGTTTTACTGACTTACACCATTACTTTACATACCTTTCTCATAAAAGATAGGAGGGCCATCCCCACCTATTCATTATAAAATTCTCAAATACATTGACAAAATTGCAACGTAGTGTTCATAACTTCTTCAAAGTAATAGAAATGGCCACTCTGCAAACAAGATAAACCCTTTGTTTTATATCCAATTAGGTCATCATATTATTAATATTTATCTTCATATAGAAATATTCTGATTTTCTTCATTTAAAATATGCAATATACAGATTCACAAATAAAGACTGGAGACCATCTGTTTTCAAGTGGTAAGAAAATGTTTAAATGTTTCAATTCATCAACTTTCTTCCACCAGAACTGCTTATAATATGAAAAGTTTCCCTGATACAATCTGTGAGAACACAAATATCAAATTGTTGCAAAAGTAATAACTCACCCACTTTTTAATTTTTTACTAACATGCATAACTGAACATTAATTACCTCCTACATTTTAACAATAGCACAATATTTTTTGGGTTTTTTTTTTTTTTGTTTGTTTGACATGCATTCATAAGAGCTTGGCATGGTGGTACACACTTGTAATGTCAGTACTGAGGAGACAGAGACTCATGCGTCTCTGGAGCCAACTGGACATTCAGCATAACATGAACAAACTACTTTAACCAGTAATAGTAGAAATATACACTCTTCTCTAGCTCACATGCAAACTCACCAATTTTTATGACAGTTGAACAATAATATACAAGTACTAAAAATACAAATCATACAATGTTTGCTCAGACCACAATAGCATTAAACTAGTAAGGAATTACTGAAGAATCCTACATACCTTGAGAGAATTCTAGTCATGTGTAAATGTGCATGTGCATGCATGTACAACAATATTTTAAATCATAACCTACAAGGCATGATTTTTCCCCACTGGTAAAAGGATGGTGGGTAGTTTTTAAATACTTCATTTTACTACTGATAATAAAATGGATATTATTTGACATATATATTTTGTCTATTATGAATAGAGGTCTCAAATAAATTTTACACATTTAACCTCCAAAGAAGATGTGATGAATGTTATCTCTCCCTTATGGCCACACAAAGGCAAGACAATACTTGCATTCTCCCCCTCAGCATGTACAATATATAGTCCACCATATTTTGTCTCTTTTGTTGATTTTTATCTCTGTATTTTTTATAGCTACCAATTCTGTCTCAGCATCAGCTATGGAGTGCTGATGTAATACCTATTAAACTCAACATATTTTGCTCTTCTCCGTGGGAATAATTACAAGCTCATTAAGTCTCAGTGTAACTCATGTCACTGTGTTCTGTCTATTGTTTGATAAATTGCTAAATAATGATAAATGACAGTAAATTTACTAGACTGAACTTACTTTATATCTCAGACATTTTAATGCCAACCCTATAATTATTTTTTTTGATTTCAGAAAATATCAATAGCTGAAGTTTGACATTTCCATTGTGATAGCTAAAGGTCTGAAAGCCCATCTAATAAATCCCAGAAGAGTTTGTTTTGACCACTTGTCATTCCCAGGTGCTATATTAATTTCATCGATTTATTCTGTATGTGGAAAAAGAAGTATACAATTGAGTGGAAAACATATTTTGCATCAATTCACACAGCAAGTAAAACAAGAAAAATATTTTGTTGTTAAGACTCTCACATAAGAATGGTGATTTTCTGTAACAGGTAAAGATTCACAAATATCAAAATAACAAAGTGCATGCTTTCAAAATTCAAGTAAAAATGTATCAATTATGAAAGATAATTATAAAATATAAGATAACATTATGTAGTTTTCATAAGTTTCACATAGATACATTTTTAAGTTCTCCCAGGCTTCATTTTACCTTTCTCAACTATTATAGAAGAAGTAAAGGGTTAAACATTTCTGTCGGGTTTAGAGGAAGTAAAAGGTATAAGCATGCAATGATCTACCATCTTTATATTGTGTCTATTTTTCAGTCTATTGGTCACTTATCAAAATGATTCAGTGCACTGGATTGGTTTACAAGACTTTGGGGCATTTCCGAAACATTTAACATGAAGACCGCTTAGAAGACAGTGAGCAAGGGAAAGGGACAGGAACCCTGTTGATATAAACTCTGACAATTTGGCATTGTTTGCAAGAATTTAAGTAGAGATGTAAAGGTGTGGCTAAATCACCATGATTTCAAAAAGTCAGATGCAAAGATGTCAGATACAAAGAAAGAAAGGAATAATGGCAGATGTGGATACTAGTTAGAAATAGAGCAGAAATTTTCCTGAACAGAACATCAATGGCTTATGCTCTAAGAGCAAGAATCTATAAATGGGACCTCATGACATTACAAACCTTCTATAAAACAAAAGTCACTGTAAAAAGAACGAAATGGTAACTAACAGATTGGGAAAAGATATTTACCAATCCTACATCTGATAGAGGGCTAGTGTCCATTTTTTACAAAGAACTCAAGAAGTTCAACTCTATAGAATCAAATAATCCTATTTAAAAAGGAGTACAAACCTAAACAAAGAATTCTCAGTTGAAAACATCTAATGTCTGAGACACACCTAAAGAAATGCTCAACATCCCTAGTCATCACGGAAGTGCAAATCAAACCCACCCTAAGATTCCACCTCACACCAGTAAGAATAGCTAAGATTAAAAACTCAGGTGACAGCAGATGCTGGCAAGGATGTGGAGAAAGAGGAACACTCCTCCACTGTTGGTGTCATTGTAACTGGTGCAAACACTCTGGAAATAGGTCTGGTGGTTCCTTAGAAAATTGGACATAATCCTACATGAGGACCTAGGTATTCCACTCCTGGGCATATACCCAAAAGAAGCTCCAATATCTAACAAGGACACATGTTCCACCATGTTCACAGGAGCCTTATTTATAATAGCCAGAATCTGGAAAGAACACTTCAAAAGATGTCCTTCAACAGAGGAATGGATATAGAAAGTGTGGTACATTTACACAATAGAGTCCTACTCGGCTATTAAAAACAATGAGTTCATGAAATTCCTAGGAAAATGGATGGAACTTGAAGCTACCATCCTGAGTGAGGTCCCTGAGTCACAAATGGACATTCATGGTATGTACTCACAGATACTAACCCCCAAAACTTGAATACCCAAGATCAAAGAGAAGGAATGTCAGAAGGTGGATGGCCTCAGTCCTTCTTAGAAGGGAGAACAAAACACTCAAGGGAAGAAATAAAGGAAAAAATAGAGGAGGAGAAATTGGAGAAATGATCACACAGAAACTGCCTCACCATGGAATTGACCACATATACAGGCA
Organism: Micromys minutus; assembly: GCF_963924665.1. Taxonomy (NCBI): domain Eukaryota; kingdom Metazoa; phylum Chordata; class Mammalia; order Rodentia; family Muridae; genus Micromys; species Micromys minutus. Next base: position 43,814,692 of record NC_137954.1, on the reverse strand, counting down.
CCAAACCCAAGCACTGTTGCTGGTGCCAAGTAGTGTTTGCTGTCAAGAGCATAATATGGATGGCTCTTCAGAGGCTCTGCCAGAACCATACTGATACAGAAGAGAATGCTTGAAGCTAACCCTCAGACTGAACATGAGAACCTGAATGAGGAAGCTAGAGAAAGAAATGAAAGAGCTGAAAGGGTCTGCAACCCCATGGGAAGAACAAAATTATCAACTAACTAAACCCACCAGAGCTCCCAGGGACTAAAATACCAACTAATGAGTTTCCAGGGTGAGACTTATGGCCCCAGGTGCATATGCATCTGAGGATAGCACTCTCTGGCATCAATGGGAGAAGAGACCTTTGGTCCAGTGTAGGTTCATTTTCCAAGTGTAGGGGAATGACAGCATACTGAGGTGGGAGAGGGTTATTGGGAGAGGGTGGTTGGGAGAGGCAGAACCTTCATGGAGGCAATGAGAGGGGGAGGGGGGGATGAGATTTGGGGAAGGAGATAACATCTGAAATGTAAACACAGAGAATATCCAATAAAAATGAGAGAAAGTTTTTAAAAATTAAAAAAAAATCTTCAACTCTCAGAAATATTAATACTACTGCAAGCAATCTCATCCAATCTACATGTGATAACATTCCTCTGATTAATATAAGGTCAACGGATCAGAGGGTGCAATTACACCTGCAAAATATTTGCTAGTAGCAGCTAAATTTTTGCTTGATTGACCTGATTGAGTGGCGTGTTACTTATCTGATGCTAAATGACTGCTTCCGTTCCAGGCTGCCACCGCAACAGGAAACAACTTTTACTTTACTCTAAAAACAATGAAACTGAAGAGTGAATTCTGAAATGTCTAGTTAGTCCAGCTTAGCAAATATTGCATACTGTAAACAAATCAAAGATGTCCTCTGTACCATAATTTATTTTTACGTAAGTGTTATCAGTAATACCCTTGCAGAGTGGTAAATATCCAAGCATCCTCAAATAACTCTTGGCTCCAGAAGAAACTCCTAAATTCACACCATCCTATGGAGTTGCTACTGGCTACATGTGGATACCTGCATCTACTAAATGGAAAAATTAAAATTGAATCCCTTCATAATATCAGTTTTATTTTGGTGTCCGATAATCATACCTTGATTATGACTGAAATTGTTGGAAGCACAGATAAAGAGCAACCTCATCACAAAATATTCTATGGTTATGCTGCTCCTGGACACCACCTGTTCTAAATGAGATGGTCTTACTTGGAATGGTTCCTATTACTCAAAGTGTGCCTTTAGATTAGATCTACACATACAGTTTTTTAAAATGATATGAACTGGAAATCCGTATTATTTTCAAAATTGCACAGTCATTGTAAGTGTAGCACACTATTTCAACTGAGGAATATTAAAAGGATGGGGTACACAGGTGGGTTGGACTATTCAGCTTCAGTGGATACAAGTACGTAAGGGCCAGACGGTCAATGAACTTGTGTTGAGATTATGTTTACTAATGATATCAGAGGCTATACCCAAAATTCTGAATAACATGACTTCCCAAATGTGAATTGAACAAGGAACACACAAATGAACATGCAAAAATAAACAGGGAAAAGCCCATTGGGTCTCAGTCCTTCTCAAAGAACTAAAGGCAACTGGGGCAAGCTGGGAGTAGAAAAATTGGCCTTCCCAAGGCAAGACAGTGGCAATTGGTTTTTCATTGTCTGTGGTCAGTCTTGAAAACATAAAGAAGTAACATTATGCAGACTGAACAGGATATATTTAGAAATATATGTGGATATGCCTATACATATGCATTAGTGAACAACTGGTGAAAAAAGAGGCCATGAACTTCATGGAGAGTGAGGAGGATTATACAGAAGGATTTGAAAAAAAAAATGAAGGGAGAAATTTAATTATATTATAATATCAAAAGTGAAAGTAAAAACTCAAACTTATTTAATATTATTCCTAGTATCTAAAATGTCTTCTTTGAAGATTGCAGATGAGGGCGATTAGGACACAGGTGCAACTCAGTAAAAAATAGAATGGGTGAAATTTATCTGGGGAGGGGAAGGAGAAATCATTGCAGACAGAACGGGAGAGGGTAGAGACAATTAATACTAATGAGTTATGCAACTAGTATAAACTGAAGAACCAGAATGGGTTTGCAACCCCATAGGAAGAGCAACAATATCAAACAATCAGACCCCAAAGCTCCCAGGGACTAAGCCACCAACCAAAGAGTACACATGGGGGACACATGGTTCTAGACACATATGTAGCAGAAAAATGGCCTTATCTGTCATCAATGGGAAGAGAGACCTTTGGTCCTGTGGAGGCTCATTTTCCCAGTGTACGGGAATGCCACAGCACTGAGATGGGAGTGGGTGGGTGGCAGAGGACCCTCTTAGAGGAAAAGAGGAGGGGGAAGGGGACCAAGGATTTGCAGAGGACAGACTAGGAAGGGGGACAACATTTGAAATATATATAAATGAAATAAGCATTAAAATAGGAAAAACTAGTAAAGAAAATTTAATCTATTTTTACTTAAGTGTGTGTGTGTGTGTTGAAAAAAAGTTATTCTTCTTGAGGTTATGATGCTTCTCCAAGAGCCACTGGTCTATCTCAAGAAAATACCAGCACCCAGAATTAAAAGCCTCTCTTTGAGTTGGAAGTCATGGGAGTCAAAGAAACTCCATTGTTTTGGTTGCCTTCAAGAACCTGAAGTGAAGACCATATTGTGGAAGATGTTATATTCTTTGAAGGAACAGAAATGGAAAAGATCTGGTAGCTTTTCTGTTTCAAAAGGTGCTATGCAATTTTACAAGAGTAAAAACTACCGATAATTGTAAGAGGAACATAGCCAAGAGGACACAGCCACAACACTGGCATATGTGTTGCTGATGCTTCTTCCACAGGCAACCCAGCATGGCTAGAGATGACTGATGTGGGATCAGGCAATGAAGAAAGCCAATGAGAAAGGGACAGAACCACATCTGGCTACTTGAGAGCCAATGAGATACAGAGAGTGGTATAGAAATGATTGCCCAGATCCTTTCCGCAACAAACAAATCTGCTTTTGCTACTTGCCTGACTTCCAGAGTCTGTGTCCATGATTCAGCACCTTCTTACCCCTACCCCCAAGAGTCTTGGTAGAAGGAGTGATTATTATTATTATTATTATTGTTGTTGTTGTTGTTGTTGTTGTTGTTGTTGTTGCTGTTGTTGTTGTTGTTATCATTGATTACATAAAGAAAAATAGAGTTTAGTGAGAAAAGGTAGAATTGTATAAATTAAACATTCAATTAAAGTAATCAATGAATTACTCACATTTATGAACAAATATATTTAATATAGAAATTTTGGTGTGATTAAAATTTTTGTTTCATCACTGTATTGTTTAAATAGATTAATATCTAAAATAATTCCTAATACATTGTATGTACTATATAACTAAAATTTCTCTTAATATCACTCCTGAAATTTTAACATCTGAGTTCCTATAAAATTGCTTACAGTCTGACATGTAAAATTTGTCTATGAAATATTTATACAATATGTTATGTACAAATATTAGTATATCTTTAATTTGAAATTTTGTTGACATTTAAAGAACTGCAAGCATATTCCATTGCAGAATAAGCTGAATTCTAAAATCTCTCATGGCTTGGGTAAAAGATGTGCAACCTCAGAGTAATAAAAAGCAACATTCTTTCTTTTGAAGATGCGAGGTCATAATTAAGCAAAACTTCTCCATATATTGGTCTTTTTAAATTTATTTTTATTTATATTTTTTAATTGAATGACTTTATTTAAAAAAACAAAGTTAAATGTACAGATTTTAAAAGCATTTCTTGCATAAAAGTATATGAATACTTTTTGCCAGTACTTGATTTTTTTAAAGGTTTGATAGTATGCATTAAAATGTTACTAGTTACAATGAGCATAAAGTACATGTAAAACAAGATGTAACCTGGAAATAGTCAAAGCTTTCTTAGTGTGTAAAGATTAAGCATAATGGTTTTTTTTAATTATTTTTTTGGCCTTTGTTTTTCTTGAACTTCATATATTCTCTGAGTTGCTTCTGGGGTGTTCAGAGTTTTCTGGGGTTAGTGTACAACTATCAGTAACTGCACATTCTATCTGTGGTTTTGTGACTGGGTTACCTCACTCAGGATGATACTCATTAGATGCACCCATTTTCTTCAGAATTTCATAGAGTCATTGTTTATGATAGCTGCGTAGTACTCCATTGTGTAAATATAACCACAATTTTTGTATCCATTCATCTACTGAAGGACATCTGGGTTCTTTCCAGCTTCTGGCTATTATAAATAGAGCTGCTATGAACATTGTGATGCACGTGTCTTTATGCTATGTTGGAGCTTCTCTGGGGTATATGCCCAGAAATGAAATAACTGGGTCTTCAGGTAATACTACGTTCAAATTTCTGAACAACTGCCAGACTAATTTCCAGAGGGGTTATACCAGTTTACAATCCCACCAGCAGTGGAGAAGTGTTCCTCTTTCTCCACATCCTGGCCAGCATTTGCTGTCATCTGAATTTTTTATCTTAGCCATTCTGACAGGTGTGAGGTGGAATCTCAGGGTTGTTTTGTTTTGCATTTCCCTGATGGCTAAGGATGTCAAGCACTTCCTTAGATGCTTCTCAGCCATTCGATATTCCACAATTGAGAATTTTTTTTTAGCTATAAACCCAATTTTTTAATAGGGTTGTTTGATTCTCTGGTGTATAACTTCTTGAATTCTTTGTATACCTCAGATATTAGGTCTCTATCAGATGTATGGTTGGTAAAGATCTTTTTTCACACTGTTGGCTACCCTTTTGTTTTCCTGACAGTGTCCTTAGCCTTACAGAAACTTTGCAATCTCATTATGTCCCATTTGTTGATATTTGGCCTTAAAGCATGAACCATTGGTGTTCTGTTCAGGAAATTTTCTCCTGAGCCTATGATTTCTATGGATTTCCCTACTTTCCCTTCTAATAGTTTTAGTTTACCTGGGTTTATGTGTTGATATTTGATCCACTTGCACTTGAGCTTTGTACAAGGAGATAAGAAAGGGTCTTTTTTCATTCTTTTGCATGCTGACAGCCAGTTGGACCAACATCATTTGTTAAGAGGCTGTCCTTAATCCATTGAATGTTTATAGCTCCTTTGTCAGAACACAGGTGACCATATATTTGAGGGCTCATTTTTGGATCTTCTATTCTATTCCATTGATCCATCTGCCTATCTCTGTACCACAATTGCCTTGTAATATAGCTTGAGGTCAGGGATGGTGTTTCCCACAGATGTTTTCTTGTTGTTGAGGATGGATTTCACTATTCTAGGTCTTTAGTTATTCCAGATAAAATTGCACATTTTTCTTTACAACTCTATGAAGAATTGGGTTGGAATTTTGATGGGGATTCCATTGAATCTGTAGATTGCTCTTGGTAAGATGGCCATTTTTACAATATTGTTTCTTCCAATCCATGAGCATGTGAGATCTTCCCATTTTCTGAGATCTTCCTCGATTATCTTATTCAGAGATTGTAAGTTTTTGTCAAATAGGTACTTCACTTGCTTAGTGAGAGTCATACCAAGGTATTTTATATTGTTTGTTTCTATTGTGAAGGGTATCTTTTCCCTAATTTCTTTCTCCACATGTTTGTCCTTTGAGTAGAGGAAGGCTACTGATTTGTTTGAGTTAATGTTGTGTCTGGCCACTTTGCTGAACTTGTTTATCAGCTGTAGAAGTTTTCTGCTGGAATTTTTTGGGGGCATTTATGTACACTATCATGTCATCTGCAAACAGTGATATTTTTACTTCTTCCTTTCCAATTTTGTTTCCTTTGATTTCCTTTTGCTGTCTAATTGCTCTGGCCAGGACTTCCAGTACTATATAGAATAGGTAGGGGGAAGAGTAGGCAGCCTTGTCAAGTCCCTCATTTTAGTGGGATTGCTTTAAATTTCTCACCATTAAGTTTGATGTTGGCTGTTGGTTTGCTGTATATTAGTTTTATTATGTTTAGATATGGGTCTTGGATTCCTGTTATTTCCACAACTTTTATTATGAAAGGGTGTTTAATTTTGTAAAATGCTTTCTCAGCATCTAGTGAGAAGACCCTGTGGTTTTTTTCTTTGAGTTTGTTTATATACTGGAGTACATTGATGGGTATCCACCTATTAAACCATCCCTGATTCCCAGGGATGCAGCCTACTCGATTATGGTGAATGATCATTTTGATATGTTCTTGGATTCGGTTTGCAAGGATTTGTTGAGTATTTTTTCATCAATGTCCATAAGTGAGATTGGTCTGAAGTTCTCTTTCCTTGTAGGGTCTTTGTACGGTTTAGGAACAAAGGTTTTTGTGGCCTCAAAAAATGAGTCAAGTTTTTTAATGACTCTATTTTGTGCAATAGTTTGGAGAGTATTGGTATTAGGTTGTCAATAAATGTCAGATGGAATTCTTCACTGAACCCATCTGGACCTGGGCTTTTTTTGGTTGGGAGACTTTTGATGACTGCTTCTATTTCTTTAGGTGTTATGACATTATTTAGATGATTTACCTGGTCCTGGTTTAACTTTAGTATTTTGTATCTGTCTTGGAATTCATCCATTTCCTCCACATTTTCTAGCTTTGTTGAGTATATGCTTTTGTAGTAGGATCTCATGATTTCTTGAATTTCCTCATTTTCAGCTGTTATGTCTCCACTTTCCTTTCTGATTTTATTAATTTGGATACTCTCTTTTCGCCCTCTCGTTAGTCTGGCTTAGGGCTTATCAATCTTGTTAATTATCTCAAAGAACCAGCTCTTGGTTTTGTTGATTCTTTGAATGGTTCTTTTTGTTTCTATTTGGTCTATTTCTGCCCTAAGTTGATTATTTCTTTCTGTCTACTCCTCTTGGGTGTGTCTGCTTTCTTTTGTTCTAGAGCTTTCATCTTTGTGTTGTCAAGTTGCTAGTGCTTCCTCTCTCTAGTTTCTTTTTGGATACACTTAGAGCTATGAGTTTTCCTCTCAGTACTACTTTCATTGCATCCCATAAGATGGGTATGTTGTGTTTTCATTTTCATTATATTCTAGAAAATTCTTTATTTTTTTCTTTATTTCTTCTTTGATCATGCTATCATTTAATAGAGCATTGTTTAGTTTCTCTGTGTATGTGATTTTTTATTGTCTTTGTTGTTATTAAAGACCAGCTTTAGATCATGGTGATCTGATAGGAAGCATGGAATCATTTCAAAGTTCTTATATCTATTGAGACTTGTTTTGTGACTGATTATATGATCAGTTTTGGAGAAGGTTCAGTGAAGTGCTGAGAAGAAGGTGTATCCTTGTGATTTTGGATGAAATGTTCTCTAGATTTCTATTAATTCCAATTGGGTCATAACCTCTGCTAGTTTCTCTGTGCCCTTCAGTTTCTGTTTCCATGATCTCTCCATTGATGAGAATGGGATGTTGAGGTCTCTCACTATTACTGTATGGCATGTAATGCATTTTTTTGAGCTTTAATAGGGTTTTTTTTTTTTTAAATAAGATTGCTCTTGTATTTAGATCATATATGTTAAGCCATTCAGAGTTCCTCCTGACAATTTTTCCCTGTAATGAGCATAAAGTGTCCTTCCTTATCTTTTTTGACAACTTTTGGTTGAAAAATCTACTTTATTCGATATTAGAATGGCCACTCCAGCTTGTTTCTTGGGTCTGTTTGCTTGAGACTTTTTTTCCCAACCTTTAACTCTGAGATAGTGTTTGTCTTTGTCTCTGTGATCAGTTTCCTGTATGCAGCAAAATGCTGGATTCTGTTTATGTATCCAGTTTGATAGTCTATGTCTTTTTATTGGGGAATTGAATCTATTTATGTTAACAGACATTAAGGAATAGTGGTTCCTGTTTCCTGCTATTTTTTCTTTTACAGATAGACTTGTGCTTGTGTGTCTTTCTTCTTTTAGTTTTCTTGCTTAGGAGTTTTCTTGTTTTTAGTAGGATGTAGTTCCCCTCCTTGTATTGGATTTTCCACCTATAATTCATTTTAGTGCTGGGTTTGTGATCAGATATTGTGTAAATCTAGTTTTGTTCTGGAATCTCTTGGTTTCTCCATCTATGGTGATTGTGAGTTTTGCTGGGTATAACAGCTTGTGCTGACACTTGTGTTCTTTTAGGTCTGCATGATGTCTGTCCAGGCTCTTCTAGCTTTCATAGTCTCTGTTGAGAAATCGGGTGTGATTCTGATTGGTCTGCCTTTATATATTACATGACCTTTTTTCCTTACTGCTTTTAGTATTGTTTCTTTGCTTTGGGCACTTGGTGTTTTGACCCTTATGTGTCGGGAGGAATTTCTTTTCTGGTCCACTCTATTTGGAGTCCTGTATGCTTCTTTTATGTTCATGGTCATCTCATTCTTAAGGGTAGGGTAGTTATCTTCTAGGATTTTGTTGAAGATATTTACTGTGCCTCTTAGTTGATATTCTTCAACTTCTTCTATTCCTATTATAGTTAGGTTTGGTCTTCTCATTATTTCCTGGAATTCCTGGGCATTTTGGGTTAGAAGGTTTTTGGTTTTGCATCTTTTCTGACTGTTTTGTCTTTATTTTCAATGTTGTCTTCATTCTCTGAGATTCTCTCTTCCATCTCTTGTAGTCTGTTGGAGATGTTTGCATCTGTGTCTCCTGATTTCTTTTTTAGGTTTTCTACCTCAGGTTGTCTCTTTTAGTGTTTTCTTTATTGTGTCTATTTCTGTTTTAAATTCCTTCTTCCTTTCCTTCATCGCTTTGGTTCTGTTTTCCTCTAGTATTTTATTTTTTTATTTTTTTTTATTTTTATTTCTTTGGGTGTTTTTCATGTTTCCTCTTTGAAAGCTTCTATTTCTTTATGCTTTTCCTCCAGTTTTTTTTTTAAGGATCTCTGTCATCATCTTGAGGTATGATTTTAGGTCTGAGTCTTCTTTTTCTGGAGTGTTTGGCATTCCACTGTTCTATGATGGGAGAGTTGGGTTCTGATGTTGCCTGGTTGTCTTGGTATCCTTTGGGTAAGTTCTTTTGCTTTCCTCTTGCCATCTTGTTGTCTGTGATTATATGTAGTCTTGTTGTCAGTGACTGGTTCCTGTCTCTTCTGTTTACCTGGCCTGTGTCCCTGGATCTCTGCTGTGCCCAGAAGCAATGGCCTGAGCATTTGGTCTGCACACACTGGCCCTCAGGGCAGAAACCAAGTCCCTATGGCAGAGTTCCTGTTCCCCCCCAACCAATCTGGGATCTGTGCTTTCTGCGTGCTTGGCCTAGACCTCTCTATGCCCCGGCTAGTCCAAGTGCAGTCTCACCAGGCCTGCATCCCTGAATCTCCCCTGTTCCGGATGGCAAATAGCCTGAGCATTTGGTCCACATGCACTGGTCCTCCGGGTGGAAATCAATTCCCTATGGCAGAATTCATGCTCTTCTGATCCAATGTGGGGGGGGCTTGATTTTTGGGCACTTGGCCCAGTCCTCTCTGTGCCCTGGCTACTTGCATTGAAGTCTCACCAGGCCTACATTCTTGGATCTCCCCTATATGGATTTTTTAATGTTTTAAGCATTCATCTACCATTTTTGCATTTTTACTTTTACTCACACTATATTCCGTAGTTGAAATTTTCACAAACCTTCTACTCTACTTTCTTCTGAACCTTGCCTGTGAAGAGCATGATGGGACCCTACTTGTCTTCTCCTTGCATTCAAGAACTACTGTATGCCCAAGGAAACCACACAGCACATTGTCCATTAGCACTTTTAGTATAATATTTCATTACTATGGTCACAAAACTCAAGGGTGTGTTGAAGTCCACAGGGAAACAAATGTTTTAATGACTGGGATATTTGGTCTCTCCCTTTCAGGCAATGCCATAAACACTTCTCTGTCCCCAAACTTCTAAGAGTTTATTTTCCATTCTGACTCTCAACTTCATGGTGACATTTTTTCACGTACTCCCCAACTATAATACACTCAAGATATTCTACACAAGAGTTAATTTGGATTCACAATCCACATTCGTACATCTCTGTGCCAGATTGTCCTCTCTCATAGTGTGAGTAAACTGGGTCTTGTCTTGCAGAGAAAGCATTGAACATGACTTCAAGACCCATACCCAAATACTATCTCATACCCACCCACCCCTATCTGGATTAGAAACACAGCTTTATAATTATCTCAACCAACTTTTACCATAGTTGTGTCTTTCCTGGTGCCTTTTCATACATAAACAAACAAATTGAAAATTCTATGCAGTCAAATATCTTTTTTTTATATGAATTCTGTCTCTGGCATCCCATATCTTTCCATTGTACGTAGAATGTGTTTGTAGTTATCATCATGTCTAATGCCTCTTTACTCCTGTTTGTAAAGCTAATTCTCCGAGTTTCTACTCCTAAAAACATCCATAGAATTTTCTGTGTCTCTTCCAATGATAATGAGTCTGTGTCAGATTCAGACTTGCTTTTGCAGCTGTGTAGTCCACAAAAGCACAAATCATTACATTGATTTCTCCATCCCATGCCTGCCTAAGAAGTAATATTATGTCACTTGCAGGCTTTCTCATTTAAATTCCTTCTCTCTGTTCATTTGACAATCTGCCACGTGCACTTTGTTATTTCGTTTCTTCAGTAATCTGTAAAGTAAAATGTTTTCTTTATCAAATTTATTAATCACTGTCTACACTTTTAGTTCTTTACTTGCCAATGTTAGTTTTCAGTAAAAAAAAAAAGAAACTGATTTTAATATTAAAATAAGTGAATCAAAATGGCTGGAGAGTTGATTCTGGGCCAGGGGCATTAGCTGTGCTACCAAATGCTTCTGTTCCTAATCAGAAGAGGTGGTTCAAAAATCTCCTATGCCTCCTGCTCATGGGGTTTGACGCCCTCTTCTGGCCTCTGCAGATACTGCATGCACATGGAATATATACATGTTTAAATGCATATTTTAATTAAAATGTATATATGTTAATTATAAAATGTTCAAACTAAATAAATAAATTTCCATCTAATTTAAAAAATGTATCAGTGGTAACCTGCTAAGCCCATCCCACTGATGTGTGTAAAAAGGATGGTTGCTGGCTCTGAGGTTTGCCATGATAAAAGGAATTCTTGCCTTCTGGACACTAGTCTTATAGAAAGGTAAAATGACAATAACACATATCATATAGATTATCATCAAATGGAAAGTTTATCAAGTACACCAACACAGAATAGAGAGATGAGAAACTGATCTCACAGAACTTTATGAGTCTAGGATCAAAATAAAAGTTAATTCGTAGCTAGCTTAAAATAATATTTTTACAGTATGTATATGTGTCATAGAGAAAACCAACAGAAATAAAGAGTTTCAAAAATAAGTTGTAAGACTATATTATCAAGAGTTAACTTATTGAATTTAACTCTTTTTCATGGCCATATTTTGATAATACCCACCAAAATTGTCTAATTTATTAGATGCTTAAGTCTAGAATTTGCAAATCTTTTCATCTGTATTTTCAAGGTTTTATATTCACAGATATATTGCTAAACCCACAAATATGCTAATGTCAGAGACAGATATTGAATGTACATAAATATATAAATATATATATATACATATATTGAATTTAAATATATTATAAAGCATTGTATTATATGTGTGTTATAACCAGTATAATATAATATGTATGGTATGTGTTTTATTATAGTGTTATATACAATTTACAGTATAATTATACCAGTGTTATATATATATGATACATTATATGCTATACAATGTTACATTAAATTATGTATAATTTTCTTTTATTGTTTTAAATAAACTAGACACATATTGCTAGAGTTTAATTAAACTTTTATATATATTGTCACTTGGCTTATTTGTAGTTGATCAGTATTCCTTTTTAAATCTTTAACTTCCACATAATTCTTAAAATATTTTTCCATAATTCATGCTCACTAACTATGCTTTTTATGCAGCATGGCCTAAACCCTTAGCATTCACTAGGAAATGTTAACTGACCACACTGAGTATGGATGAGAGTTTTTATTAGCCCCTCACTTCGTTTGACTATTTTTCCTTCTTTTATTTCTCATTTTTATACCTGTTTTTTCAAGGTTACTCAGAAGATACCTACCACTTAACTGGTCTTTATTTAAGATCATATTTTTAGGATTCTAAGATAAATTTTTCTGAACTCAGTAATTGAATATTTTAAATTTCCCTTTGCATAAAAAATTTTTGGAGATATTTAAATTTGTTTCTAGAATTGTCATTTTTTGTTTGCTATTCTTTATAAAAAATTACCTGCATTAACTTTCTCTAGGATCACAGAGGAAATATTGTCCATGAATGCTGTCTTTAAGCATTATAAAGTTTAATTCTGAGAAATAAGCAACGAAGTAAAAATAAGCTTACCAAAATTACATGTGTAAAATAAAGTTTATTTATGAAAATACATACAATCATATGTATGTTGAATATAAATAATATAAATATGTTTTCTTAGTTAAAAGTATCTTCAATATAATTTGATTCATTGTGTACTGGAAATCTAAAAAGAAAAAAGTCCTAATGAAAACTATCATTTAAGTCAAAATGAAACTATTTTGTGTCCTTGTGAATTGAATTATTTCTCACATAAATTTCTCAATTTAAAACAACCAGTACAATACTGTTTAATACATCTTTCTGTTTTTCATGTTGATTTATATTTGGAAATGCAGAATTCCATATAGTTGACGATCATGAAATAAACACTGTGGTGCTGTCTAGTTATGTTAACTAGAGAAGGTAGAGTCATCAAAAAGGAAGAACCCTCAATTAAGAAAATGCCTCTATAAAATTAGGCTGTATGCAAACCTGTAGCCTATTATCTTAGTCTTTTACTCAGTAAGCTGCCCTCCTCCAGGGCTTTGTCATCAACTCACATGGTCTGCACATTTTAGTCCATGTCCTCTGCTCCCTGCCTCTCAGTGTGTCTAGTTCCTGTGGCACAACAGGCTGGAAGAACAAAGTGGAATTTAGAATGGGTGAAGTTTTGTAGGACCACAGTCCAGGTGGACTGAGTGCCAGCAGGAAGAGGCAAGAGGAGAGAGAAGGCCTTCTCCTGGGATCTTTATGGGTCTTTTAAGTGATGGCTTTCTCCAGTGATCTTTAATGAAACAGCTTTCTGAGATGATCTTAGCTTGTGCCTATAGTTTTATTCAGGTGGCTTTGTACCCATTCACTTTATTCGGGGTGAACCAGGGGTGTATGTGGCATTTGGAGAATCTGAAAGAGTTTTTGGGGTAAATGGAAAATCATCAGCTAGAGTTTTAAAGTTCTGTGGATGCCTTACATGCCTGGAGAGGCATTCCAGGAATCCCAAAAACTTGCTTGGCAGCTTTTTATTGGGGAAAGAGGAATAAAAAAGGAGGAAGTTGTATTTGTAATCTCACCAAGGCTTTGTTTGTGTCCTGAATCCAGTAGAGAGTGTAGGGGTATTAGGCTCCCTATAGAAGATTAGAGAGGAAGCCCTGCTGATAAAGGGACTCCCCATGTTGTCCCATGACAGAAGGCTTTTAAGGACAATGGTAGAGTTTCACCTTAATTAGCAGGTAGGCCCCAATAAACTCATGCCTCAATGTTTCTGCCCTGTTTAAGATTCAGTGATTTGGAAATTTTCCTTTTCTCCCCAAGTTGCCTTGTTTATGGTCTTCCATTAGAGCAACAGAAAGCCTTAATAGGACAAAAAAAATTCCATTCTTTTAAAACATAACATTTTAAGGAATTACTACTATTTGATTGTCTTTGACCATGATTATAATCTTTATGGCTACCACCCTCCTCTGTAAACTAAAGTATCTATCAGTGAGCACTACTTGGTATCAGCAATAGTGCATGGGTTAAGTGCCTACATATGGGATGGATCTACAGGTGAGGCAGTTTCTGGATAATCTTTTCTCCAATTCCCGTTCCTCTATTCGTCCCATATTTTGTCCCATGAGTGTTTTGTTCTTCCTTTTAAAGACTGAGGCATTTACCTTCTGATCTTCCTTCTTTTTGAGCTTCATAAGTTCTGTGAATTGTTTCTTGAGCATTCAGAGCATTTTTCGGCTATTATCTGCTTATCAGTGAACACATACTATAAATGTCATCTTGTGACTAGGTTACCTCATTTAGGATGATAGCTTCAAGTTCTATCTATTTGTCTAGGAATTTCATGAAGTTGTTTTTAATGGCTGAGTAATACTCCATTATATTAATGTACCACAATTTATGTAACCATTCTTTTGTTGACAGCAACTAGGTTATTTACAACTTCTGACTATTATAAATAAGGCTGTTAGATGTAGAGCTTCTTTTGGGTATATGCCCAAGAGTGGTATATCTGGGTCTTCAGGTAGTACTAAGTCTAATTTTCTGAGGACCTAGCAGACTGATTTGTAGAGTGGTTGTACCAGGTTACAACCCCACCAACAGTGGAGGAGTGTTCCTTTCTCCACATTCACTCCAGGCAGAACCATACTGATGCAGAGGAGGATGCTTGCATCTAACAATTTGACTGAACATGGGGATCCTAATGGAGGAGCTAGAGAAAGGACTGAAGAAGATGAATGGGTCTGCAACCCCAACGGAAAGAACAAAATTATCAACTAACCAAACCCACCACAGCTCTCAGGAACTAAAACACCACCCAATGAGTTTGCATGGAGAGACCCATGGCTCCAGGTGCATATGCAGCAGAAAATAGCATTCTCTGACATCAGTGGGAGGGGAGGACTTTGATCCATTGAAGGCTAGTTTTCTCAGTATAGGGGAACGCCAAGTTGCTGAGGTGGGTAATGGAGGCTGGGAGATGGAGCACCTTCATGGAGGCAGTGGGCAGTGGAGGGAAGATGGGATTGGGGAAAAAGGGATAACACCTAAAATAAATACAGTGAATATCCAATAAAAATATACATAATCAAGTATCTATATATGTAAAGTCTATCAATTAGAAAATTGGATCTTCTAACTATTAAAATATTTAAATAGCAAAAAATAAATAAAGTATCTAATTTTAATTAACTAAAAAACCTGTTAACCACGTAAACATCACTCAGCATAGTTGATATAATGGGTTGTTATTGCTGTTACCATAACATTGAATTCTAACTTTAACTTTAAAATTAGGGTAAAAATGTATAAATAAAACAGTTACATATTTTTTTAAATGTATATATTTTTCTTGTTGAATACCAAGGAGTTAGTTAGAAGGCATGTCTTTCTCAAAGAAACTTAGCACTCAAGGTGGAGTCTTCTAATACAATTTTATCTCATGTGAGCCTGCACACCATTTTCTGAAGCTTTGTTCAACCTGTAAAGCTGGGAAATTACTAGACTTTTAAATATTACTTGTTTCCTTGTATCTGCCAAATTTAGCTAATACAAGTCCTGTTTATGCATACTATTAATATAACAGTAAAGGTGGATTCTTACTACTTCAATTTTATCAGAGAAAAAAAGCAAATAACCTGTTACTAAGAAAATAATTGATGGGAGAGCCAGAAATGAAATACAACCATGTTATGATCCATTAAGAGTATTCTTCCTTTGGAGTTTGATGGATAGTAAAACTGACCAGAGGACTGTAGCTGTATTAGTCCTGAATATCTGAGAAGAGGAATGGATGCTGGGAGCATATTGTTCTTTTATCTTCATCAAAGTAAAACATCCAAGTGTGTCCTGGAAGTGCAAATAGACTTAATAGTCCCTGAACATATGTTGAAACAGTGTCTGTAGAAGATGAGACTTTGGAAGCTCGGAGCCACCTAGGAGATGGGTGGGTTATTATTTAGACTGCCACTTCATCAGAGTTAGAGTGCTGTCTAAATCATACTGCATGCTCTTGCTAACCCTCAGATGTTTCACCATTGAATAAAAGTGATGAGTACTATTTCTGGACCTTGCTTATAAATTGTAGGTTCTGAATCTTTCCTCTCCCTTAATGATCAGGAGGGAATAGTTATAAATGCTCTCCTGTACCCTCAATGGATGTCACATGTAGAGATAGCAGCCCACAACTTTCTTACCACCTACCTAGTTTGTGAAACAGGGATAAAATTATCTTAAATGACTACTTTTTGTATCATTTTATTATAGCATTTTATAATTTTAATTTTAAGAAAATCTAAAATCCTGTGCCTTGTCTTTTGAAGTCAGCAAATCACTCTTTCAAATTTTTCCTCTCTTGCAACAAGTCTGTTTGAAATTTCTCATCCTAAATTAAATTGTAATTATAAATTAAACCCTGCTGACATGATTATCTTATATGGCATGGTGACACTTGCTAATTTAAAAAAAAATGACATCACTTTTTACTGTATATATTTGCCTGTTTAGAATCATAAGATGGATTTTAATTTTCAGAAAAACAACCTACTTTCAAATTCGTTGTTATTGACATCAAATATTCTGAATTAATCTTTGACTATGTCTCATCTTTGTTTTTGATTTCTGTTTGCCTTATACTTATTTTTGAATATTGTTTGAATTAGCAAGTCTTTGAAGACATGTACCTGATCTTTAGTGCTCTATAAAATTTACCTCACACTTCAGTATTAGCTGTACACTGGATAAGAGAAAACAGCTTTCCTCTTAGCCAATTAAATTTTTAACAGATTTATTTTTGTCACTTGGCCCTTGTCTCTATTATTTTAGAAAATTAGTTAGAAAATATTCCTTCTGCAACTTCAAATTACAATACTTTTACTATTCCGTCTGCCAGATTTTTAACTCAGTAAACACTTTCTAAGTGACCCAGGAGAAATATGCATAAGAAGACTACTGTGCACTTAGTGTTGTGTTAGTTCTGCTTTGGCTGTCATACAAGGGTACTTGAAGAAGACAGGGTTTTATACCAGCTGACACTTCTGTGGTTATACAGTTCATCATGGAAGGAAAATATAGGAGCAAAAGAGTGAGGCTAACCTGGGTCAGAAAGCCGAGTGGTCAGCGGAGTGATCACAGTGCACACTCGGATAGGAAGCGGGGGGAAAGCAGAAAACTAAATTATGAAATCATGCTGTAAAACCTCAGAAACTACCTTCTCTGACATATTCCTCTCAGGAAAACATTAATTGTTAAATAATTACTTTTTCAAAACACACTGCCATCTCGGAACCACATGTTCAAGCTCATGAGCTCGTGGGACATATCACATTCAAACCACATGTTGCAAAATCAGTAAGTCCAAGGTTATAATATATTTTCACAAAACCAGAACAAGTAAACTGTTTCATCACTGCATATAATAAATCACATATTTTCTTTTTGATAAGGGGTTCTCCTAACTACTCTAGCTAATACCAGAAGAATTAACATAATTCAGCTTAAATTAGGCACAGGAAAATATTGCAATAACAGCAGGAACACTTCACAGGAGCAAAAGCAAGAGAAATCGCATGTTGCCACCCAATTCCCCTTCTCTTGGCTTAAGGGTTTCCTGAGTCATGGGATCCAGAAATCTTAGAGGAACATACTAAGGGTGAACAAGTTTTATCATCGATCTTTATTTTGTCTTTCAATTTGCTAATAACCTGGTTCATCTTGACTCATCATAATATAAGAACATGGCATTTAGTGCTTTTTTTGACCACAGGTGATTGCCATGGTTACAAAGATAAATAATCACCGAGCAAACAATGCTATGGCATTAACTCCTTGACAAGCTTTGCACATTTGTAGAGAGCTGCGAGGTCCTGAAGATGGCGGTGGTTCCCGCCTTCCACCTCCTTGATGGCAAGTGCTCTCAGTTGTAAACAAGTCCTTATGTGGCTGTGCCTATTCAGCTTGTCTGCTTCCCCATTGCAGGGCCCACGTGACTTACAGGGGTTGGTAGGCGCAAGGGGATTTAAGCCTGTGCAGGAGTCCCCCCTCATTCCCCCATCCCCCCAACCCCCCACCTCCCCACCCGGCGGAGGAGGCAGAGACAGAGGCAGAAGCAGAAGAAGAAGCTTATGCAAGGTTCCTGAATAAACTGCTTGAAGATCTTCCCCGGTCATGTCTTCCTTGCTGGTCGAGGTTGGGAGTGACACACATTTACAATCATAGTCTAAAAACTAATGATAAAAGATCTGAGGTTCAACAAAAGCCTTTAGTAAAAGGGGGAATATAGTATAATCATGGCATAAACTCTGATTTTAAATAGTGTGTGTCTTTGTTTGGTGTGGTGTGATGGTGTGATGGTGTTTTTGCTTGTGTGTGGATGTGTGTGTGTGTGTGTGTGTGTGTGTGTGTGTGTGTGTGTGTGTGTTTCTTGGTTTTTGTTGCTGCTGTGGTTTGAGTGTTAGTTTGGTGGGTAAGGAGGCATGGTGAATCTGGGAAGATTTATGGGTGGGGGAAAACATGTTCAGAGTATATTATATAAACATATTAATTTAAACAAGAAAGAGGATAAAGAACAATGATGCCAGACTGATCAAGTCCTGAGTGAAGCCAGGAAGTAGCAGTTTTTCACAGGCATCTTTACACTTTCTGTCCCTAGCTTCTTCCCTGCTTGACATCCTGCCTTGATTTACACAGTGGTAGTTTATATAAGATGAAATATAGCCATACCCCCACATCTCAAAATAAGAAAAATCAGATGCATACAAATAATTATTGGAGAAAAAATCAAGTAAATAGTAGTAAATAGAAAAAAAATACTCATTATTTTCTAATGGCAAACATGGGAATTGCCAACACTGCTGACATTTTCCCCACATTTCTCAAGAGAAGGGATGCTCAGTTTCTGCCAGAGAAGAATAAAACAAGACATGGTCTGGCAAGATGGCTCAGCTGTTAAAAACATTTGCAACCCACGATAGAAGAAAACTGATCCCTGAAACGTCCTCTCATCCCCATATGTGAGTATTCTCTTTCTCTCTCAAACACATAGTCACACACACACAAACACCTAGAGACTCCTATAATAATATAAGTAAAAATAAAATTAAAAAATAATCGTTTGAAAATTAGTGCAAGTTATTAACCTTTTAGGCTACTTAAAGTGTTTCAGTTTTTCCTTGAAAAATCAAGCAATTAATACAGAATCTTCTATTTCATGGTGACTTCAGTGTTGCTCCTTTGCACACTAAACAGAATGAGCATGTGGATGTCAGGACTGAATCTTTTAGTCACACTCTGTGCACGTTTACCAAAGTGACCTCAGGGTCTCCTTGGCACGCGCTCTGAGAGGATGTACTTTCCTCATTCCTGTCTGGTCTGGAATATCAATTGTATACTCAGTAAACAGGGGTGATCTTTCAGCTCCACTCAGTAGCTTTGCAGCATATCATGTGCTGTGACATCCAGGGGTCATGGTTGGCTGTTTGACAAGCTCTATCCTTTTTTCCTGGCTTCATCAGAAATTCTTAATGTTAAAATGAGACCTTTGCCCTCCATCTTTCATTTTTGAATTTATCCCAAATTTTTATCCAATGTGCATATATATATATATATATATATATATATATATATATATATATATATATATATATATTCTTATTAATTAGGTGCAATCTAAAAGGTACTATTTACTTTTAAGATAATAAATGAATAAATAATGAATTCCTAGGACACTTTACTTTTGGCAGGGTTATATTTAGCTATATATATTATGTTACTTTGAATTTTGTCTTTGATTCAATGTATCTAAGTCTAGCTGCTCACACTGTATCTTCCTGCTCCTGTCTCCCCAGTGATTTATTTATAGGTGTGTATGGAGAAATCAAGAATATTTAAAATTTTAAATTGAAGACCTAGATTACAGATATGACTAATTGCTGGGTATTTGTCAAAATACATTTTGTTTCATTGGTATAAATATGCTTTCTTATTTTAACACATAATCAATTCCCAGGATTCCATTGCCCAGTGGACTAGAAACATAAGGAGATAGTAAGATTATTAGAGAAAAGGGGTAACCTTGAGAAGTTAGCATAGGTAGGAAACTAGTTTAGTGATACAGTAGTTGCATAGTACGCTTGAGAGCCTGATTATAGTCTGGAGTAATGGCCAATAATAATATTTAAACTCTTGCAATTTTACCTAAGTGATTTAGTGCTTGTGTAGCAGGTATGAGGACTAAAGTCTGTTCACTATTACTTCAAAGAAAGAAAAGTAAAATGTGTTTCAATCTTAAGACTAAACAGCAGCTAATAAGGTAATAGTAACTCCCTTTAGCAGAGGCACCTAATTATGAGGAATATAATACCATATTTTGAATGAAAAATATATTGCTCTATAGCTAAAGTAATGGATTTAAAAAAAAAATCTGATTAGGTCAATGTAGCTGACTCATTAACCAAAGTGTTTGCCATCTGTTTCAGTTTGGGATTTATTGCTGTTAAGAGATTCCATGACCAAAGCAACTCATTTTCTACTCCATTAATTTGTTTATTTATTCCTTTTTTATCCTAATCATAGTTCCCACTCTCCTCACAGTCCTTGTCTCTCACAGCCTCTCTCCTATGCCTCCTCCTCTCTCTGAGAAGGGAAGGTCCCCTTTGAGTACCAACCCACCTTGGCATAACAAAGCACTGAAGAACTAGGCATATCTTCTCCCACTGAGGCCAGACAAGGCACCCCAGTTAAAGAAACAAGATCTACAGGCAGGCAATAGTGTCAGTGTAAGCCACTACTCATGTTTTGGGGTACCTTCATGAAGACTAAGCTACACATGTGCTACATATATGCAGGGGACCTAGGTACAGTCCATGTATGCTTCTTGGTTGGTAGTTAAGTCTTGGTTGGTAGTTAAGTCTCTGGGAGCCCCCAAAGGACCAGATTAGTTGACTCTGTTGATCTTTTTATAGAGTCCTTATTTCTCCAGGTTCCTGAATCCTTCCCCCAAAACTTTCCTAACCATGAACATAAAAGAACTTCTAACAGATTGGAACAATGAAAAAATTCTTCCCAAGATATAATAGTGAAAACACCAAATGTTCAAACAAAGAACAAAATTTTAAAGCAGTAAGGGAAAAAGGACAAGTAACATATAAAGGCATATAAAACAGAATTATATCAGGCTTCTCAACAGAGACTATGAAAGCTAGAAGGTCCTGAACAGATATTATACAGACACAAAGAGAACACAAATGCCATCCCAGGTTACTATATCTAGCAAAATTTACAATTACCATAGATGGAGATATCAGGATATTATAGGACAAGACTAAATTTACACAATATCTATCCATAAATCCAGTCCTATGCTCATTGTAACTAGTAAGATTTTAAGGCATACTGTCATACCTTAAAAAAAAATCAAGTACTGACAAAAATGTATTCATATACTGTTATAACAAAAATGCTTTAAAACTGTACATTTTTCTTTGTTATTTTAAAATAACGTTGTTCAATTTAAAAAAAAAAAGGATAATAGATAGAAAACTCCCAAAGAAGGAGGTAAACTAAACCCTAGAAAAGCAAAAAAAGTAATATCCCTACAACAAATTTAAAAGAAGAAAAGAATGCAAACACAATTCTACCTCTAACAACAAAAATAACAGGAAAGAACAATCACTGTTCCTTAATATCTCTTGCAAACTGAATCCAAGAACAAAGCAGAATGATCATTCACCATGAACAATAGGCTTCATCCCAGGGATGCAGGGATAGTTCAATGTATGGAAATACATCAATGTAACCCACTATATAAACAAACTTCAAAAAAAGAAATCACATGATCATCTCATTAGATGCTGAAAAAGTTTTTTGACAAAATTTAATATTGTTTATGTTAAATGTCTTGAGAAAATTAGGAATTTAAAGGCCATATCAAAACTTAATAAAAGCAATATACAGCAAACCAGTAGTCAACATCAAACTAAATAGTGAGAAACTTGAAGCAATCCTACTGAAATCAGAGACTAGACAAGGGTAGCCACTCTAACCTACATGTTCAATATAGTACTAGAATTCCTAACCAGAGTACTTAGACAACAAAAGGAAGTCAACGGGATACAAACTGGAAAGAAAAAAGTGAAAATATCACTATTTGCAGATGATGTGATAGTATACTTAAGTGACCCGAAAAATTTCCACCAGAGACCTCTGACAGCTGATAAACAACTTCTCAGATGAGGAATACTGAATGGCTGAAAAGCACCTAAAGAAATGTTCAACATCCTTAGTCATCAGGGAAATACAAATAAATATCCCTGAGATTCTACCTTATACTCTTCAGAATTGATGAGATCAAAAACACAGTTGACAGCAGATGCTGGCAAGGATGTTGAGAAGGAGGAACACTCCTTCATTGTTGATGGGATTACAAGCTGGTGCAATCACTCTGGAAATAAGTCTGGAGGTTCCTCAGAAAATTGGACATTGTACTACCTGAGGACCCAGCTATTCCACTCTTGGGCATATATAAAAAACATGCTCCAACATATAACAAGGACACATGTTTCACTCTGTTCATGGCAGTCTTATTTATAATAGCCAGAAACTAGATAAAACACAGATGTCCTTCAACAGAGGAATGAATGCAGAAATTGTGGTCATCTACCCAATGAAGTACTACTCAGCTATTAAAAACAATGACTTCATGAAATTCTTAGGCAAATTAATGACACTAGAAGCTAACATTTTGAGTGAGGTAACCCTGTCACAAAAGAACATATATGGTATGCAGTTACTACTAAGGGGATACTACCTCAAAAAACCTTGAATACCCAAGAAACAACTCACAGACCTTATGAAGTTCAAAAAGAAGAAAGGCCAGAATGTGGATGACTCAGTCCTTTTTAGAACCATGAAGAATACACTCATGGGAGGAAATACAGGAACAAATAAAGGATCAGGGATTGAAGAAATGATCACTGAGAGGCTGTCTGTTCTGGGGATCTATCCCATATGTAGCCATCAAACACAAGAACTAATGCTGATGCCAAGAAATGCCTCCTCAGAGGCTCTGTCAGAGCCATACTGATACAGATGAAGATGCTTGCAGCTAATCATCTGACTGAACACAAGGACCCCTATGGAGGAGCTAGAGAAAGAACTGAAGTAGCTGAAAGAGTTTGCAACCGCATGGGACACATAATGTTATCAACTAACCAAATCCTCCAGACCTCCCAAGGACAAAAACACCCATTAATGAGTACATTTGGAGTGACCCATGACTCCAATTGCATATTTAACAGAGGATGGCATTTTTTCTATCAATGGGAGGAGAGGCCTTTGATCCAGCAAAGGCTTGTTTTCCCAATGTTGTGAAATGCCAAGGTGCTAAGGTGGGAGCAGATGGTTGGGAATGGAGAGGGAGCACATTTATGGAAGGAAGGGCAAAGTTGATGGGAGTGTGGAAAAGGGGATAACATTTGAAATGTAACTCGGAGAATATCCAATAAAAATGAAAAAAAATGCACATATATTTGAAGGAGATTATTAACCGGTATATAAGAGTACGTAGCAGGAGGAAATGGAAGGGCAAAACATTATTAGATTATAATTTTAAATAATATAAATAACACTACAAAGGTATAATGTCATAAACACCAGAGGATGATGTTTGGCAACACAAGAAGATGTTTTCTGAAGTCTGGGGCTGGCCTACCAGAACCTTAAAGGAAGAAGTGTAATTCTTCATTGAACACTCAGGGAATGGCCATGACAGCTCTGTTGCTTTACACATATCAAATATTTTTAACATGCAGGGAGAATAGCAATAGAAGGAAAAGCTTTCCCATAGTATGCATAGGACTTCATAAACAATCTCCAGTAGTAAAGCAGGGCATTTACATAAATCATATGTCACAAAATTTTTTATAATGTCAAATTTATGAAACTCTGTTAAAGTGTCAATCAGAAAGGAGTGCATAAAGCCTTGTAATTAAAAATACATATACTTTGAAGAAATAGCTCATGGTTTAAAGGCAGTGACTGGTTATTAAAGAACTTAAGTTTAATTCCTAGCACCTACAAGACACTCAGAACTGTCTGTAACTCCAGTTCCTAGGGAATCCAATACACACACAAAGACAAGCACTTGCATGCAAAACATCCAATGCCCACAAAAAATTAATATATATAAAAGAGTAATTTCTGCATTTTTACTTAAAAAAAAAACTATTACTAAAAACTCCTTTGATAGATACACCAAAAAAGAATATGAGATAACTTACTCTAAGCCAAATACATATGGTCTTATTACCTGGATTCAGGCTTCTCTAAGTGGCATATTTCCACCATGGATACATTTATACAAAATTTTATGATTGCAGAACAAAAACCACCATAACCCAATGAAATCACGATGCACATTAGCAAGGATATATGATAGGCGAAGAGGGGAAATCTTTCTCTAGATTTCAGATGGCACCCAATGCAACTATTTTATTTAAAATCTCCTTCTCATTCTTCCCCCATAGCATTCTATCTCCTATTTGCCAATTCAATGTATATTGTTCACTCTAGTACCAGTAATTCTCCTCTTATAGAAAGGGCCTTAAGTCTAATTCGACCCAGCTCTAATCATCCAAGCATGAGTCTAATTTGTGAAGAGTCTTGAGAAATAGGTACATACTTACTTCTGAAAGGCAACCAAGCACAAAATATAACCTATATTTCTCTGGTACTCACTTGGAATACCTTGAACACAAACCCAAGTAAAGATCAATTACTAAAGGTTGTTTTTAAAAGTACATCTATAGGAGTCAGATTGAGAATTTAATAAGGGTATTTCAAGCATTGAACAATACAAAGGTCTGCATCATTGTAAAGGAAACTAAAAAATATAACATAAGACCAATTTTGAGTTGAAAATCACCATTTGGTAAAGAAAAGAATCTAATTGGGTAAATGCTTAAAAGCCTGGACATTTTATACTAAACTTCAAATTTTCTAAAAGTCCTTGATTGCGCGTTGCAAACGTCTGTCCTGGAGCTAGAATATTAAAAGACCTCTCATCCAGAATAAAAATTAATTAGTTTCTACTTATATATTCCATTGTTGTAAATGTCTGCACTTTCTTTCTGCTAATGAAAACAAAATTAACATTTTCTAGGTAAACAACATTTCCCTTGCATGTGTCTAAGTAGCTAAATGATTTTGTCACATATGTTTTCTTCATCAAGGATTTTACTTAAAAGTTTCTAATCTTTAACTTTCCAAAACCTTAGAGTTTAATTTAGGTTTTCTCTGTTACAGCATTTCCTATTAGCAAGAAGTAACATTGTGTCAGATGCTCTAACTGACATCTGTGGAGTATTCTGTAACTCTTCATTCATCAGGCGATTCAACTTCTGCCATGCTATTTCTTCATTAATGAGTCCCAGGGATAGGGTTTTGCCTTTTGAGAAAGTGAAAAACAAGACAAGCTTCATCATTTATATAATAAAGAGAATGAAAATGCCCACCCTCCAGGAACAAGTTCAGAGAGTCATTCACTATTGCATGCTTGACAGTTAACATAAGTGAATCTCCTCAAATGCAAAGTCTTTGTTAAGGTTATTTACCTTGTTTTAATTAGGAACCTAGATAAGAGTAGGCTTAACATTCATTGTTGTTTGACATCTTCCTCAGGGTAAGCAGCTGGTGAATGTAGGAAAAAAAGCTCAAGACTTTAGACAATGGTCTAGAGAACTGGATCTGAGTCATATCTTTAGGTCAATATAGAAATAGGAGGCATAAAATTACTGGCCACAGATGGGTTTTCTAACAAAGAAAAATGGTATGTAGCATTTTTCTAAGAATTAATCCCAGTGAGTTGGTCAGTCATCTACACAAGAACATTCCCTTCATGAAAAGCTATTTGTCAACATATTTTAAAAATAGCACAAGACAGAAAGTTCAGGCACACTGCCATCAGGACTTACGACCCGTACCCAGAAAACTGAGAACCCAGAAGAGAGACACAGGAGCACACTATTTACTGAGCTCATGGGTGAGCCCACACTGTCTCTCCACTGATTATCTGGGGAGAGACCTCTGGGCTCTCAGGGTGCAAGGATTGCAGTTCAGTCTGGGATCAGACTGGTCCAGCCTCCACCTGACCCCAGTGCCACAGGCAGATCAGGTACATAGCCTGTGGCCTTATGGTCTCCATCTGCACCTAGAGGTAGAGCTGGCCCATCACCATCAGAATTCAAAGCCTGACCATAGAGAGCAGAATACCCTCAGGAGCCAATGACCCACAGACACACAGGATAGACAAACTCCATTGGGAGACAAGAAGATCAACTAACATAAAGGATAAGAAAGTGGCAAGAAGCAAGCACAAAAATCTAAGAAACAGAAACAAAGAAAACCTGGCAACATCTGAACCCAGTTCTCCAACTACAATAAACAGTGTATATCGAAACACACAAGAAAAACAAGATTTGAATGTAAAATCATGCCTCATGCTGATGATAGAGGGCCTCGAGAAGCACATGAATAAGTCCCTTAAGTAAATACAGGAGAACACAGAAAGGAGTACAAGCTCATAGAGAAACAAAGGAAAACACAAGCAAACAGATGAAGGAATTGAACAAAACCATCCAGAATCAAAAAAACAATAAAGAAAACACAAAGAGAGACAACCTTAGAGGTAAAACACCTAGGAAAGAGATCAGGAGTCATAGACACAAGCATCACCAACAGAATACAAGTAATGGAAGAGAAAACCTCAGGGGCAAAAAATAACACAGAAAGCATTGACATGAATGTCAGAGAAAATGTAAAAATTAAAAAGCTCCTAACCCAAAACATCTAGGAAATTCAGGACACAATGAGAAAAACAAACCTAAACATAATAGGTGTAAAAAGGAGCAGAGAATGAAGGGCCTAGTAAATATCTTCAACAACATTATAGGAGAAAACTTCCCTAACCTGAAGAAAGAGATAACTGTCAAAATACAAGAAGCCTATAGAACTTCAAATAGATTGGACCAGAAAAGAAATTTCTCCAGACACACAATAGTCAAAAACAACAAATGTTCAAAACAAAGAAAGTATACTAAAAACAGTAAGGGGGGGGGAACAAGTAACATATAAAGACAGACCAAGTAACATATAAAGACAATTATACTAGACTTCTCAACAGAAACTATGAAAGCTGGAAGATTCTAGAAAGATGTCATACAGACCCTAAGAGAGCACAAATGCCAGCTTAGGTTACTATATCAAGCAAACTCTCAATCACCATTAATGGAGAAACCAAAATCTTCCAGGACAAGACCAAATTTACACACTTCCTGTTTACAAATCCATCCCTACAAAAGATAATAGGTGGAAAACTCCAACACAAAGAGGGAAATTGCACCCTAGTAAAAGTGACAAAATGATTTCCTTGCAGCAAAACTATAGGAAGAAAAACACATAAACATCATTCTACCACTAACCACAAAAATAACAGAAAACAACAATCATTATCCCTTAATATCTCTTAATACCAAAAAAACTCAATTCCCAAATAAATAGACATAGATTATTAGAATTGATACGTAAACAGGCACAACATTTTGCTGCATACAAGAAACTCATCTCAGCAACAAAGACAGGCCCTACCTCAGAGTAAAATGTTGGGAAAAAAACTTCAAATCGAATGATCCCAAGATATTAGCTGGAGTAGTCATCCTAACATCAAATAAGATTGATTTTTAAGCAAAACTCATACAAAAAATAGAAGTACACTTTTTACTCAGCAAAGAAAAAAATCTATTAAGATCAACTCTCAGTCCTGAACATCTATGCTCCAAACCTCAACTAACACTAAAACATTATACCCCATACACTAATAGTGGAAGACTTCAACACTCCATACTTATCAATCGACAGATCATGGAAGCAGAAACCGAACAGAGACACAGTGAAACTAACAGAAGTTATGAACCAAATAGAATAGATTTAACAGACATCTATAGAATATTTCATCTATAAAAAAAAAGAATATAATTTTTTCAGCATCTCATGGTACCTTTTCTAAAATTAAATTTTTTCGATCAAAAAACAGCCTCAGCAGATACAAGAATATTGAAATACTCCCATGCATCCTATCAAATCAATATGGACTAAGGCTGTTCTTCAATAAAAAAAAAAACATAAAGTCTACATATGCATGGAAACTGGTCAATGCTCTACTCAATCATAGCTCGGTCAAGGAAGAAATGAAGAAAGAAATCAAAATATTTTAGAATTTAATGAAATGGAAGCACAAAATACGCAGGCTTATGGGAAAAAATGAATACTGTGCTAATAGGGGATCTCATGCTCCATAGGGGTGGAAAGATAGGGGATATACCCAAAAAGTTTAGACAGCATGACAGCAGGAAATAATCAATTCAGAGCTAAAATTAACCAAATAGAAATAAAAGGAACTATACAAAGAATCATCAATACCAGGAGCTGGTTCTTTCAAACAATCAACAAGATTGATAAACCCTTAGCCAGACTGAAGAAAGAGCACATGGAGAGTATCCAAATTAACAAAATCAGAAATGAAAGGGGATACATAACAACAGAAACTGAATAATTAAAGAAATCAGCAGATCGTACTGCAAAAGCCTGTACTCAACAAAACTGGAAAATCTAGAGGAAATGGACAATTTTCTAGACAAATACCTGGTCTAAAAGTTAAATCGGGATCAAATAAACCATCTAAATAGCACCATAACCTATAAAAAAAAATAGAAGTGGTCATCAAAAGCTTCCCATCCAAAACATGAACAGGACCATATGGGTTTAGTGCTGAATTTTATCAGACAATCATAGAAGACCTAATACCTAAACACTCCATACTATTCCACAAAATAGAAACAAAAAACACTACCAACTTATTCTTTGAAGCCACAATTAGGCTCATTCTTAAACCACACAAAAACCCTACAAAGAAAGAGAACGTCAGACCAGTTTTTCTTATGAACATTGATGCAAAAATACTCAATAAAAATTTTTGCAAACTTAATCTACGGCCACATCAAAATGATCATTCAAAATTATCAAGTAGGCTTCATTACAGGGATGCAAGAATGGTTCAATACATGGAAATATATCAAATTAGTCCACTATATAAACAAACTCAAAGGGGGAAAAACACATAATCATCTTTTTAGATGCTGAGAAAACATTTTATACAATTCAACATCCCTTTGTGTCAAAAGTATTGGAAAGATTAGGAATTCAATGCCCACACTTAATCATAGTAAAAGCAATATACAAAAAACCCCCCAAAAAACAAAAAACCCCAAAACAAACAAACAAAAAAGTAGCCAACATCAAACTAAATGGTAAAAAACTAGAAGCAATCCCACTAAAATATGGGACTAGACAAAGATGCCCTCTCTCTCCCTACCTATTTAATATAGTACTAAAAGTAGTAGCCAGAGCAATCACACAGCAAAAAACAGGTCAAAGAGATACAAATTGGAAAGGAAGAAGTCAAAATATTACTATTCTTAGATGATATGAAAGCATATTTAAGTGACCCCAAAAATTCTACCAGAGACTTGTACAGCTGATAAACAACTTCAGCAAAGTGGCTGGATATAAAATTAACTCAAACAAATCAGTAGCCTTCCTCTATTCAAAGGATGAACAGGCTGAGAAAGAAATTAGAGAAATGACACCCTTTACAATAGTCACAAAGAAGACATAATGCCTCGGTATGACCCTAAGCAAGCAAGTCAAGGATCTGTATGACAAGAACTTCATGTCTCTGAAGAACGAAATTAAAGAAGACCTCAGAAGGTGGAAAGAACTTTCATACTAATGGATTGGAAGTATCAACATAGTTAAACTTGCCTTATTGCCTAAAGCAATCTACAGGATAAATGAAATCCACATCAAAATTCCAAATTAATTCTTTATAAAGAAAGAACAATTTTCAAATTCATTTAGAAAAAAAATCCCAGGATAGCAAAAACTATTCTCAACAATAAAACCTTTTTGTGGAACCACCATTCCTGACCTCAAGCTGCATTACAGATCAATTGTGATAAAAACTGCACAATATTATTATAGAGCAGGTACGTAGACCAGTGGAATAGAATTAAAGACCCAAAAATGAGCCAAAATGCATATGGTCACTTGATATCTGACAAAGGAACTAAAAAATTCATTGGAAACAAGACAGCCTCTTCAACAAATGGTGTTGGTTCAACTGGCAGTCAACGTGCAGAAGAGTGCAAATCGATCCTTTCTTATCCCCAAGTACAAAGCTCACATCCAAGTGGATCAAAGACCTCCACATAAAACTGGGTACACTAAATCTAATAGAACAGAAAGTGGGGAAGAGCTTAAAACACTCAGGCACAAGGGAAACTTTCTGAACAAAATAAACCACACAAAAACCCTACAATGTGGAGAAAGAACACCCTTTCACTATTGCTGGGGTTGTAAACTGAAACAACCACTCTGAAAATCAGTCTGGTGGTTCTTAAGACATAGAACTACCTGAATACCTAGGTATTTCACTCCTGTGCATATACCTCAAAAGTAGTCCCACATATAACAAGGACACATTCTCCACCATATTCATAGCAAACTTATTTATAATAGCCAGAAGCAGGAGAAAACCCAGATGTCCTTCAACAGAGAAATGTATACAGAAATTGTGCTATATTTACCCAATGGAGTATTACTCAGCCATTAAAAACAATGACTTCATGAAATTCTTAGGCAAATAGATGACGCTGGAAGCTACCATTCTGTCACCAAAGCACACTCATGGTATATACTCAGTGATAAGCGGATACTAGCTCCCAAACCCCAGAATACCCTAGAAAAAATTATAGAAATTATGAAACTCAAAGAGAAGAAAGGCCAGAAGGTCTATGCCTCAGTCCTTCTTAGAAGTGAGAACAAAACTCTCATGGGAGAAAATAATGGGACAAATAGAGGAGCAGGAATTAGAGAAAAGATCATCCAGAGACTGCCTCACCTGGGGATCCATCCCATATGCAGCCACCAAATCCATGTACTATCACTAATGCCAAGCAGTGCTTACTCGTAGGAATCTGATATGGATGCCTCCTCAGAGGCTCTGCAAGAACCATACTGATACAGAGGAGGATGGTTGCAGCTAACCATCAGACTGAACAGGAGGACCTTATTGAAGGAGCTGGAGAAAGGACTGAAGGAGCAGAAAGGGTCTGCAACCCCATGGGAAGAACAAAATTATTAACTAACCAAACCCAGGGAGAGGGAGCACCTCCATCATGGAGGTAATGGGAGCTGGAGGATAGGTGGAATTGGCAGAAAGGGTATAACACCTGAAAGATGGAGGGAGGGAGGGAGGAAGGGAGGGAGAGAGAGAGAGAGAGAGAGAGAGAGAGAGAGAGAGAGAGAGAGAGAGAGAGAGAGAGAGAGAGAGAGAGAGAGAGAATTGCAGAAATATTAGGGAATATTTAGTTGGTGCTGTGTTCTCTCGAGCCATTCGTTATTCTTCCTATTGTACAATGTGTTCTTTCCTAAAACACATTGAAACCTCCTTTCTTCTCTGCCTCCTCTGAGTGCTTTCACTGGAAACCAAGAGGAGAAGGAAGCCAAAGGGGACGGCTAGGGACACTTGTCTTATCATTTCCAATTATTCTTTTGGCTCTGTAAGCAGTGGCTTTTGGTGAGCTAGTACTGCAGGACAGGACATGGGAGCATTGACATTGACTCTGCGAGGTCCATTTTCTAACAGCCAACAAGAGAGAGATGAAATCTTTGTGAACTATTTCGCAAAGAGTCCCATTATTTAACTACCATTAGTGTCTAGTAGAACTTATAGTTGGGGACCTACTTCTAAAATTTCAGGAAGTATTTAATATCCCAACCATAACAAAGAACTTTTAAATTATATAGTGACATAGTGAAATACGTTTGTTTTTAAGAGTTCCAAAATTTTTATTTTTGCTTAAGGACATTATTTTATTTTTAACATTGTTTGCTTTTGGTTTTGTTTTGTTTTTTTTTTTTTTTTTTAAGACAAGGTCCTGTGCAGCCCAGGCTGGCTTCTCAAGTGCTAAGATTGTAAGCAGACACAACCATACTTAGCTGTATAAACATAGTTTTAAGTATTTTTTTGTTTTAAATATTTTATTGATTACATACTAGCAAGTTGTTTTTATTTTGTAATTATTTTATTTATTTACAGTTCAAATGTTGTCCCTTTCCCACTCTCTCCTCCACAATCCCCACACCCTATTCTCCTCTGCTTTGCCTCTAAGAGGGTACTTACCCACCTACCTATCCAACT
The DNA here is from genome assembly GCF_963924665.1 of Micromys minutus. Taxonomy (NCBI): domain Eukaryota; kingdom Metazoa; phylum Chordata; class Mammalia; order Rodentia; family Muridae; genus Micromys; species Micromys minutus. The sequence goes on along the minus strand of NC_137954.1, from coordinate 43,782,549 downwards.
TACCCCTGTATCATCCCCGTTCTTTGGGGCATCAAACCTTCCCTTCCACTAGAGCCATATAAGGCTTCATATGTAGTGGGAGCCACATACCAGCAACTGTGTACTTTTTGGTTGGTGGCTTAATCACTGGGAGCTCTGAGGGTTCCGGTTAATTGATACTAATGTTCTTCCTATGAGGTTGTTCCAATGGATGCCTCAAATTTTCTACTATTTAAATTCCAACACTAGGCCTGAAATCACTTTTACACTGATTGCAATTTTGCAGCAATTGTCTCTAAATTTCTTGAGGCTAGGCATGATGGCACTTGACCTTAACTGGTTGTATATAATCACAGATGATAAACACATCCTCAAATAAAGAAGACCTGTGAGAAGTCAGACACAGTCATTCATGCCATAATAGCATCTGAATAACCATGAGTTTGAGATCAGTCTGAACAGTCTAGTGAGACTTGGAACCCAAAAAACAAACAAACAAACAAACAAACAAAAACCCAATTTTCCAGTGTTTTAGAAATGATATAAAGCAAGACACAAAGTTAAATCTAGAATAATGTATCTTAACATATTAAGCTTACAATTACTTGGGAAGTTGATATAACCATTCCAATTCTAAATGTTTGCTATCAGCATTTTGATATAGCAGTAAAAATCAGCTCTTGCAGAAAAATGAACCAGAGACAATTGAAATAAGTCATGTAAATTCTGCTATTCAGTAGTAAAACAGAAGGTTTCACACTGGAAATAACTGGATATTTCCCATATAGAAGTTGTACATTTAAACATCCATGAGATAAAATTATACCTAGTATACATGTAATTAAAATGATGTCTATTTAAAACCAAAATGGTTTAAAAAATAAGCTATAAAGAAGAACAGAACAAAACCTAAACAAATGACATGAAACATTTACTAAATTGATTTATGAGAACATCCAAATCTTATTAAAGCTAAATATAATTGTAATTTTATTCAGATATATGAGCAATGATTACTCAGTCTTAATTTTTATAATGTAAATATGTTTTCTCTGATTTGGGAACTCTGCTTTTAGCCGAATTGCTTTTAAAAAGCTGTTTTTAATTTTTGTTTTGATTCTTGTCCTTGTTTTTTGTTGTTGTAATGGGATTAGTGCATTTGTTTTGCAGATATGGTAATAGTTATCCTTAAAGTAGATGTACAATTTAATTATAAGCAATAGTTTTATTTATGGAGAATATTAGTACCGATCAAATAAATTTACCAACATTTTGAAGTAGTGTTGATAATTGGGTAGAAAGCAAACTACGTTTTAATGCTTGCTTTGATTCTAAATTGCTATGGCTGCTTTTGAAAAAATATGTTTTTCATATATCTTTATGTTCTTGGTGTTTGTCAGAGAAAAAGAAACATAGATGAAGATCAACGTGACATCTTGGTAGAGTACAGAGACCTGTCATGCAGTTTTATCTGACTATCATGCTTTGTATTTGAAATAGCTATTTTCTTCAAGGTTGGCTTAAACAGCATTAGAAATTACTGCTTTTTAAGTTTGTTCTCTCAAATATACATGAAGAAACTACAAATGTTACCAAGAAAACAATTTTGAATTGCAAAATGCTTTGAACCTTAGCTAGAGCAACACATTGAGATCTGAGGCTTTAAACATGTTTAAGGAAACATATTGCATGATTGGTAGAGTTTAGTATTGTGTAATGACGGGTATGAAAAAAACTAGAAAATTACTAATAGTATAAACAATTAATCACTGTAACATATCCTAAAATTGAAGCTGGTGAGAAAGTATCTGAATGGAAGTCAAAGAAAACTAAGGAAATCCTTTTTAGAAAAAAAACAAAAACATATTTTGTAAATTTTAAAGGAGGCAAAAATTTAAATCATCATAGAAAAAGTTCCCATACAAAATGAGTGTATTTTTCTTTATTATTGGCTGAGATGTCGGAATTTATTGTTGAAGTGAGAAACTCACTAGAAAAGTATTGTGTTTTGTTTTCTGTTTGTTTTGTTTTTTCTTGTTATTTTTATTGTTGCTGTTTTGTTTTATTCAGAGGAACGTTATGTTTGGGCTCAAATAGCCATTACTTACAGGTGTTTTCTGAAACTAAAGAATAGGTCAGAGTGAAATTTTGAAAAATGAACAATGTTTTATACTGAATTATTTGGCCCCGATTGCTGTTCAGGTTTCCTCTGATTATACACATTTCAGTATAAATTTGATTCTGATTTTGGGTTAGCCAATTCACTTTTCTAATTAAAAATTTAATTCCCTAAATAAAAATAATAAAATTGGCAAACGTTTTGCCTTTTTTACATGTTATGTTTTTAATGTCTCTCTTGTTAAAGGTCAAGTTAGCAATCACTCTCAAAATTTAGGAAACTTTTCAGTGAAGTTTGACAAGAATAATATGACAGCCTACTCACTAGAAAGTGTAGGACTAAAATTTAATGATCAAGGTTAGTCTGCCTTTCTTTTAGCTTTCAAATTAACATCTTGTTAATCTTAAATATCATTAGTGTGCATTTTTGAGTGTGTGTGGGGGAGGGGGAAGGAGGGGGAAGGAAGAGGTATGAGTGCTTTGTGTGCCAGAGACAGAATTCTGTAATTAAAATTTCTCTCTCAAAATTACATGTGTTAGTGCTTAGTCATCAGTGTGGGGTTGTTGGCAGTTGGTTAGAAAGTCTAAGAAATGAAACCCTGGGATTGAAATGATTATATGGCCTCAGCTATTTCCTCCTTTGTTACACTCCATCCCAGTGATTTTACCTTGTGCTCATTCTATGATACACCAACTCAAAATAACCCCCAAAGCTACCTGGAAAAATGCTTATGAACATAACCTAGGTAAATGTTTTCTCTTCATTAAATTTTTATCTCAGATATAACAGTGAAGAAAACTGAATGATGAATGACATACTTTAGGAGGGAGAGCCTGTTGTCTTTTTTTTTTTTTTTTTTTTTTTAATTTGGATATCTACTTGTTCCAGCAGTATCTGTTGAAGAAACAAGCTAACATTATGATAGTGAAGTCATTATTCACTTTTAAATCAGGTAATCAATTTTGTATGTACAAAAGAACTTGATTTTATGTACTTGTTTTATTTTTAAATTTAGCTTATTTTATGAGTGTTTGCATGTATGTTTGTACATCGAATATATGCATGGTCTCATCACAGGCCAATGAATATTATCAGGTTTTCTGGTACTGGATGTTACAGATGGTTGTGTGCTCCTTTGTTGGCACTGGGATTTGAACTGGGGTCCTCTGGAAGAACAGCCAGTGCACCCAATTAATGTGTCATTTCCTCCTCCCCAGTATGTGACCCAGTCTTTAATAATCTAGTAGTTCTAAGAGATTTTTGAAAGATTTTAGTTTCCTACATTAATTATTATTTTGGAAAATAATGTTAATTTCATCTCTTAAGTTTCTGTCTCTATATATTGTAATTTGAGTTTTTATTTTTATGTATTTATTTTCAAGAAAACATCAAGAGTTTTAACAAATATCTTCTTTGTCTTATTTTCTTTTGCCTTAGAGGAAGAATAACCACCTCATCTTCACAATAAACTGTGTTAGTTCTATATCAAGAAAAAAAAATATTTATCAAGGAGTTGGCTGAGTTTTCAAACCTTAATGAAGGCTGGGTCATATCACATGATTATTTATGTACTATATTATACAATCACATAATTTCTATCTATGGTCAGGTGAAAAGGCCAATTCTCTTAATTTTTATACTCAATTTTAAACTTTCATTGATTCTGAGAAAAATCTCACTTCATAACATCATAGACTTGAACTTTGAGATTTAATCACATGTACTTTAAATTTTCAGTCTTTTCAAATGAAAATTATTAACTGGTAATTTACTTTTATATCTTAGTTTTTATTTAGAATAGAATTATGTTAATGCTAGGTTGTTTGGATATAATAGAAAATACAAATTCTGTAAATAAATTGAAATATAGTTTTAGAGTTGCTACACCAAATTAAAGTATGTGATAAAAACAGTATAACTTTTTCCAGTTCTAAAAGTGTGAATTAGAGTAGGATAGAAGTTTATTTCCAATGAATGCTCTAGGGGAGGATGCTTTTTTTTGTCTTCCAACATCTGAGAGCACACTGTGTCTGCTGGTTTACAGCAGCATAGGTCTATTCTCAACCTTAGTTACAGAACTGTCTCATCTCTATATCTTTATTTTCCCATGAACTATCCTCTCATTCTGTGTTTGTAACTAAGGGGGGAACTTGTAAAAGTTCTACTTGATTAGCACTCATTTAATTTAATTTAATTAATTTATACTTAATTCTAATATAACTGCACAGTCTTTTGCAAACACATCACAGAAACATATATTGGAGACAGGAATTTAATGTATCTAGTAGAGGTACACAATTGAACCATTAAAATAAATCTAATCTTTGACTCTCTGGCTTACCCAAATTCAGACTCTTCTTTACAAAACATTTTCATCTTATCTTGATTTCACCTGCATTTTTTATTTTACTATTCTCGCAGTAGTACTAAATCCATAGACTTAACTCCTAATCCTTTAGTGGTGGGTGTTACAGTATGATTTGTCACAGAACAAAATATGGAAACCTACTAAGCATGAAATCAAAGGCAATATTTGTTTCTAATATCCAAGGAAATGACAAACATGGGAGGAGAGGAAAGGACGCTTAGATGGGGGAAGAAGAAGATATTGCCCCACAGTGACCTTGCCATCAAATTTAAATAACAGATAACCAGTATGCCTTGATGCTCTGTCCTCTGATGTTACTGGACTTACAATCCTGCAATGTCAGTCACTGGGGAAGTGTTTATTATTCTGTTTTATTTTATATTTACAAGAAAGAGGGCATCAGAGGAGAACTCTAGTTTTGTAAATCCCGTTCCTCATGCTAGACAAATTCCATTGAAGTTAGCATTTCATGACATGCATGTTTAAAGGAGAAAACAAAACTGGTTTTATTTCAAGTGAGTACCTTTATGCCTAACTGACCTAAGTACAACACAACTTTTCACTATTAAAACTTAACAGGTTCCCCATAGAGAGGGTTCAGCCAGTAGGAACATTTGGGAGGAACAGTCAACCTGCAGTGAAAAAACAAAAGTAAAGCTAAGTTGTCCTCTCTCCTCCAGACTCAGGCTCTGCTTCTTACATGTCTGCCTTCAATCATATACACACACACAGATCCACTACATAAATGTACACACACACACACACACACACACACACATACATACATGTGTATATATATATACACACAACACAAGCACACATATACAAACAACACATGCAAATCAACAATAACAACAACAACAATAATAATAACAATAATATTTTTATTGTAATTAAAGTATTTGATAGATTTTATTAAAAAATTCTTGGGAGATCTAATCCTTAGTCAATTAATTAATAATAATTATCTAATAATACTTCAATTACCACTTAATATCTCATTGAAATTATTTTCTATAAAAATGATTTCTCTTATTTTCATATCTGTAATTTTTGTGGAAAGAGTCAGAAAATTGCTGCATGGTCTGTTATGTAATGGACCTATGGGAATAATGTTATTTTTGACAATCTTTTTTCTTTTTATTGACAGAAGTAATGATGACTTCCAACTTTTTTAGTATAATTCAGCATTTGTATTCAGTATTAGCAAATTTTATTTTATGGTCAAACAATGGTTTATTAAAGCAGTTTAATGGGTACTTGAACTGATACAATAATAAACAAAATAGAATTTGCTGAATGTCAGGTATAAAAAAGTATCTTTTATGTTCTATGTTACTTTTAATCTCAAAATGTCGCACTTGCTAAAATAACCATGTAGTTTCCACTTATTTTACAAAATTTTTCATTAAGTTGACTTTTCTAAGCATGATCTTTAGCTCTACAATTGGAATTATTTTCATCTAGCTTATGGGTTATTGAAAGATTAAATTTAATGAAGAGAAAAATAGTTTTAAAAGCAGATATAATTTAGACACAAATAATAATATACTAATGTTTACATGTTTTACTTTCCCTAATTTTCCTCCAATGTTTGAAGTACTGTCTTCTTATAAAACTTCTTTCAAGACAAAATAAAACATTATGTTAAATCTGGTATAACATAGTATAATTTTGGGGAATTTATTTCAAGATCAAAAGACTGTAGCAATATATGCTATAACTATAATATATTATCTATTAGAGGTTACATTTTAGTCATAAAAGAGAGAGTTAAAATGCCAATGTTATTATTTTATGAATATTATATCTGTATATATATGTATATGTATGCGTGTGATTGCATACTCATATGTATTCATACATATATTGGAAGACATGTGTGCTGAATCCCACTGAGTTCATACTTTTAATTGTTACTTCTTTAAGCAGGTTCCAAAGTGGGTAGCCCTTCTTTTTCTATACTTCCCCATAGTCTTAAAAGTAGATCATAGCTTCTATGATGGGTCATAATGTCTTCACTCTAGAAAGTACTGGCTTTGCATCCATGTAGTTCTATGAGTTGGCATGTTGTTCAGAATTCAATCATTGTAAAATTCCAGTTAAATAAAAAGTTTTAATTGTGTTCAGTTATGAAACGGTACAAATCACTACACATATGTGTCACATATCACAAGTTCTTCTAAAGCTGAGTTTCTTATCATTCTTGACCTAAATTTCAAATCCAATTACTGGAGATAGAAGAGGAAATTTACTTGTATAGCCTAGGAACTACATCCATTTGCCTTGTGTCAGGTGTTTATTCCCTTTAGATTTTTAAGTGTTGTGAAAGATGCCAGACTGATAATCACCAGAAGTGGAATAACTGGATCTTCAGGTAGTACAATGTCCAATCTTCTGAGGAATCGCCAGACTGGTTTTCAGAGTAGTTGTCTCAGTTTACAACCCCACCAGCAGTGGAGAAGTGTTCCTCTTTCTCCACATCCTCGCCAGCATCTGCTGTCATCTGAGTTTTGGATCTTGGCCAATCTGACTGCTGTGAGGTGGAATCTCAGGGTTGTTTTGATTTACATTTCCCTGATGGCTAATGATGTCAAGCACTTCCTTAGATGCTTCTCAGCCATTCAATATTCCTCAAATGAGAACATTTTGTTTAGCTCTGTATCTCCATCTTTTTAATACAGGAGTGAAGTCTGCTATTCTCTGCAACTCAGAACACCCTGAACAGACTTATTGCTATGGTGCCAAGAATTTGAAGCAGCAGAATTAGAATATATAAGTTTTCTCTAAAGATATTGCTTTCAGCTCAAAAGGATCATTCAAATATTGGGGTCAGTAGTCCAATCCCTAATCACTGCAATGAGATTATGACTTATCATTTTATGTAAAGGTCATGCTAATTTATACTGGAGTATCATCAGAAGCTTTCTGGTCATGAATAAAAATTTCACATATTGTCAATCCAAGATAAATATTAATAACATTTCATGGCTTTTTCAGTTTCTATAGCATCTAGGTTCAAAGCTGAGATATAATTAAGTATTTAAGTAGCAGAAATATAGATGATGTGGAACTCTGCTCACATGATGTGTATATAAATGAAAATTTGACTAATCCATGAAATAAAAATTAATTCACAACTTATAAAGAATTTAGAGCATCTTAAAAGAGGACGCTGAAGAGAGCAGGAAGTAGGTCCATATCCAAGTCGTATTTCCTTTCCATATACTCTGTTCTTTACTTGTTACCTTACCCTTGAATTTTGTTCACTATTTCATCAACAACATTGACGCTCATCTCCTGATACAAAACAATATATTGCAGTTATACTATTAACCCTAACCTCTATCATTACCCATGAAAATAGTAGATATTCCTTAGCAAGTAACACAAAATGTAACAGTATACAAAGTGGAGGTAAAAATAAAAACCATAGTCATGAATATCATAATCGTTCATTGACTTGTCAAGTTTGTTGAATTCTTAAGAGATTCTACCAGATTCTTCTGCTCACTCTCTCTTATTTTTCTCTAGTGTTTGAAATCAAAAACTGCCACTCAAACCACATTCTTAATCTGAGAGTATTAATTGTTTTAAAAAATATCTCTATAGAATTATGAGTAATTTAAATATCCAAGGTAAATAGACAATTAAATACTGAGCCTGGGTTTAAATGTTTATTCTAGCCTTAAAATGAAAAAGAATGCAGTCTGTTACAATGGTCAATGGGAAGACATAGCATATGCTCTATCCTGCAGAGCTGATGGATGTAATGGCATAAGATAAGTCAAGTTCTTGTATTTTTGAACTTTCAAGGCCACTAACACTGCTAGGAAATCTAGTGATAGTTACAGAGCTAAAAATATAAATAAATAAATAACAGTTTGATATGGGAAGAGACAGGAGAATATAGAGTCAGGAAATTGAATGGATATATGTAGCAGTGAGAGATGGGGTACAGGGGTGGGCACTAGAATGTTCCAAATGCTAGGGAATCTAGAGGTTCCTAAGATCCTACATAAATGACTTTAGCTGAAATACCCAACAAAAGGGAGATAGAACTTGTAGAGACCATATCTAGTAGATAGACATGCCCCCCCTCCAGTTGAAGAATGGGGCTACCCATCTATTTCAAAAAATTAAACTGAGAATTGTTCCTAGCTATAGAAAATGCAGGCACAAAGAAATGGAGCAGAGATTGAAGGAAGGAAAGGTCATTCAAATACTACCCCACCTAGGAATTCATCTTATCTACAGACACAAACCCAGACATTATTGCTAGTTCCAAGAAATTCTTGCTAACAGAAGACTGCTAAATTTGTCCCCTGAGATTCTCTGTCAGCATCTGACCAAAACAGATGCAGATGCTCACAGTCAGTCATTGAACTGAACACAAAGACTCCAATGGAATAGTTAGGGGAAGGATAGAAGGAGCTGAAGGGGATTTCAACTACAAAGGAAGAACAACAACATCAACTAACCGGACTTTCTCAGAGTTCCCAAGAACTAAAGAACCAATCAGAGAGTACATACATGTGGATGGACCCATTGCTACAGCTACATACATAGCAGAGGACTGCCTTATCTAAATCACTGGGAGGGGAGGCCATTGGTCCTGTGGAGGTTTAATGCCCCATCATATGGTAATGCTAGAATGATAAGACAGGAATGGGTGGGGTGCACCTTGATGGAGGCAAAGAGGAGGGAGTATAGGATGGGGGTTAGGAAGGAGAAACTTGGAAGGGGGCAACATTTGAAATATAAATAAATAAAATAACCAATAATAGAAACGAACAGTTTGATAATTGAGGTTATTATTGATATTTGAATGAATAAAAAATACTTGTGTGAATCTGGTTGTATAAATTGTTACAAAAGAATTTATATAATACATGATAACACTATAAAACAATGCTGATTATCAATGCAAATGTATAAATATATCGACTAGCATATGATGTTTGTTAAGTACTGTCCATTATTGTGGTTTGAGAAATTCACTTATTATGGTAACTGTTGAGGGCCGAAGGCTGCACCTTTACAAGATGGTGCTGGTTTCAGGTGCCATGAATCAGCTAAAGTGTGGTAAATAACCACTGGGCACATGTGCAAAGAGTGGTGCGAGCCAAGTCACCGCCCATCCCGGGGCGTCATGATCAGACCACTGGCGGGCAGCCAATCACACAGCGACACGCCACCCTTGGGGGGTATAAATTAGGGTGCCTTTTCCTGCCCAGTGTCTTCCTCTTCAACATACAATAAAGGTTGTTCACAGAAGAATGCTGTTGTTGCACACCTTTTCCTGCCGGCGGGAAGTGGGGCGCGCGACAAGTAGTGCCGAAACCCGGGATCAAACAAGTGGTGCCAAGAATCCCAGGAGCGCCGAGGGGACCCTTCAGTTCGCAGAAGTGGATTCAGAACTGCGAAAAGGTAAATGGTAAGCTCTGAGAGACATGTCTCTCTTTGGAATTTACGGGGTGCCAAAAGAGCGTGCCAAAAACTTAGGCATGTCTCTTCTTGGATTTTCTCCAGAAGTAGAAGGGTTATTGCTTGCATTTGTGGTAACTGTCGTAACATTACTGTTGTGGAAGTTATCTAGACAGCACCAAGAGGGTGGGTCTGAAATGGAGCGTAATGAAAGAGGGAGCGCGCAAGAAAAAATTAAAAGAGGTAGGCTCCGAGAGACATGTTCAAAACAAGTCAGAGACGGAGAGATGGCAGAAAAACCACTGAGAAAAGAAGGGAGCATGCCAGAAAAAACTATAAGTAGTAGTCTCCGAGAGACATGTTCAAAACAAGTCAGAAACAGAGATATGGCGAAAAAACCGCTGAGAGAAGACAGGATATCATCCGGGGAAACAGAGTACAAGTTTCCCGGAGAGAATGCTTTGTATCTGCAAAAGGAACAAAAGGCCTTAGAGCTGGCAGGAGAAAAATTAGAGGATGAGTTATTTGAATCTGTGGAGAAAGATTTAGAGGAGGAGGCAGAAAAATGTGAGGTGGAGCGGTTTCAGCCCGGATGGAGGACTCCTGTAGCACAACCGGAAGATCTTAAAGCAGCCGCCGCCTCTGTTCCTCCGCCTCACTCAGAGAGGAAGTGTGAGTTCTTTTGTATACCAGAGACATGCCATGCCCTCAGGCAAATGTTTCTGGTGTTTGAGGAAAATAACAACATCAGCAGTTATCACCCTCTAGAACATAAACAAGTCAAAGAGTTGGCGGAGTCAGTCAGAGTTTATAGAATCACTGCTAATTATATAAAAAACCTGGATAGGCTAATGCCACCTGGATTGCCGGTTGCTGGCCTATTTCCCAGCCAAAGGGTAATTTGTTTATTCCAGCCCAACCTAAGTGGTCACATTTTTGTATAAGAAAAAGAGATTCAGCCCTGCATCCTTAGACTGGCTGTCAATCTCGGGGAGTACATTGGGCAGTTAATGACCTCTTTAATTTTTCTCCTAATATAAAAACTGTTTATTCCTGTTCCGGTGGATGCCCCCAGTAGCTTAAGTTTGTTTAGAAAAAGGAGAGATTTCAGGATTTCTGCCCTCATTGTCAGCTTGATTGTCACAGCTGTGGTGGCTGTCTTGGTTACAGCCTAGGCTCTTGCACTCTCAACATCAGTATTAATGGTGCAAACTATCAATGAGCTTTAACAGGCACAGCCTTAAATCAAGTGTCAGCCGCAGTGGCAGATGCTGTTGATTTTCATACCTCTGCTAGTGCCCAGTTAAAGGGCGGATTAATGATTGTTAACTAACACCTCGACCTGGTAGAGAAAAGATTAGATTTTCTCTTTCAATTGGGCCAGTTGGGATGTGAGAGAAAATTAAGGGTGCTTTGCATTACCAGCGTAAAATATGAAAATTTTACCCAAGCAGCTAATCTGTCTAGATTGTACCTTGCAGGAAATTGGTCAGCAGGATTTGACGAGACTCTCGAGGCTTTGAGGGCAGCAGTGTTGGCTATCAACTCAACACGAGTGGACCTGTCTTTGACAGAAGGCCTCTCCACCTGGATCTCTTCGATTTTCTCCTATTTTAAGGAATGGGTGGGGGTGGGGTTTTTTTGTGCAATATTTTGCTGTGGGTTGGTGTTCCTGCTGTGGTTGGTTTGCAGACTCTGGTCTTAACAGAAACGTGACAAGGTCGTTATCACTCAAGCACTTGTGGCCATTGAACAAGGGGCCTCCCCTAAAATTTGGTTATCAATGCTCAAGAATTAGTCGGCTTCTGAGTTCTCTGCTCTTGCACCCCACGGATTTATGGATCCATTGCACTGGGATGAAAGAGACTCAGCAGTCATTGATCAGCCCTTGCACATCGCTGAGGTTTCCTCATTGCACGCGATAGGGTGATCATGACTTCCCCACTAATTCATTTTTTGGCTGGCCTCTTTTGTAGAGTTCGCCCTAGGCCATTTAGCAGTTGTTGTCACACAGCACTGTAGTATCCAGAGACGGGCAACTTTCCTCATGCACAGTCCAATCTAAGACATGGGGCCCAGTGGCGATAGGGTCACCCTATGACGGATAAGGCTGTGACATTGGAGGAATGACCTAAGACAGGAGCCACAGCAGATAGACATAACTACAGAGGCCTAGACCAGCCTTGTTCTAGTAAAACAAAAAGGGGGAAATGTTGAGGGCCGAAGGCTGCACTTTTACAAGATGGTGCTGGTTTCAGGTGCCATGAATCAGCTAAAGTGTGGTAAATAACCACTGGGCACATGTGCAAAGAGTGGTTCGAGCCAAGTCACCGCCCATCTTGGGGCATCACGATCAGACCACTGGCGGGAAGCCAATCACACAGCGACACACCACCATTGGGGGGTATAAATTAGGGTACCTTTTCCTGCCCAGTGTCTTCCTCTTCAACATACAATAAAGGTTGTTCGCAGAAGAATCCTGTTGTTGCACGCCTTTTCCTGCCGGCGGGAAGCGGGGCGCCTGACACGGTAACAATTTAACTAAAGTTATATATTTAACTAAACACATTGCTATTTTTTTGACTTATTAAAATTACTTTTTGTGCAACTTTTCTGAGATGGGATCCCTGGTTTGAGTGGAACTTGTTATGACTTAAACTCAGATAACAACTTGCTTATGATGACTGAGTCTTGAGATTAAGGACATGTGTCATCATGCTTAGTTGAAAATCACAGTTTAAAACAGTTTATCTTTTGGGTGCATTCCCAATACCCAAAGGATACTCCACCATGTTGCAGGGACACTTGTTCTACTATGTTCATAGCTGCCTTAATTGTGACATCCAGAAACTAAAAACAACCCAGATGTCCTTAGACAGAGGAATGGATACTGGAAATGTGATTTATTCACACAATGACATACTATTCAGCTATTAAAAATGATGATATCCTGAGTTATGCCGACAAATGGATGATGGAACTAGAAATTTCCATCCTGAGTAAAGTACATCAGACCCATGCATGGTATGTACTCGCTAATAAGTGGATATTAGCAAACAAGAAAAGTACAGAATAACCAAGATACAGTTCAGAGAAATCAAAAAAGTCAATAAGCTGAAGGGTCCAAGTGAGAACATATCAGTCCTAGTTAGAAGGGAGAAGAATGCAACCACAGGAGGGAGAGAAGGGGGACCTGGAAGGGAAAGGACATGGGAGGGAGAAGGGAACATGATCTGGTATTGTGTGGCAGAAAAAGACTGAAGCCCTGAGCCCAGCAGAAAGAAAGGAAATAGGCAACCTTAGGAGGTAGAAGTGGCAGAGAACCCTCCAGAATAAACCAGAGATCTGGGAGATGAGAGATTCTCAGAACTCAATGAAAGGGACATTAGATGAAATGCTCTACAGGAGGGAGAGAGAATTTGTAGACCACCTCCAGCAGAAAGACAGGGTATCAAGTAAGGAATGGAGTTGTTATCCCACAGTCAAACACTCTGACCTATAGTTGTTCCTGTCTGAAAGAACTGCAAGGATAGAAATGGAGAATATCCTGAGGAAAAGAAGGTCCAGAGACAGGCACTAAGTTGGATCCAGCTCAAGGGCAGGCCCCAAGGCCTGACACTATTACTGGGACCATGGAGCTCTCACAAAAAGGGGACGATCATGACTGCCCTCTGAAAGATCCGACAAGCAGCTGAAAGAGTCAGATGCAGATATTTATACCTAAGCAATGAACAGAAGCTGCTGACCTTTGTGGTTGAATTATATAAAAGCTGGAAAAATCTGAGGAGGAGGGTGACCCTGTAGGAGGACCAGCAGTTTCAATGAACCTGGAACCCAAGATCTCTCAGACACTGGATCACCCCAGACAGCATACACTAGCTGATATGAGGCCCCCATTTCATATACAGAAGAGGACTCTCGGATCTGGGTTCAGTCAGAGAAGATGCATCTAAGCCTCAAGAAACTGGAGGCCCCAGGGAGTGGAGAGGTCTGGTAGGGTGGGTGGGTTTAGGGCCTCTAGGTGGAAACAAAGGTTGTGTAGTGGGGAAGTAAGGGATGTGGAACAGTGAGAGAGTGGAAGTCTGGAGTATAAAGTAAATAAATACATAAATACATACATACATACCTGTCTATCTTAAGAATTATTTTTTTCATAAACACTGCCTTCTCTATGATTCAAAGAATTGTTGCTCTAAGAGTTGTTGACTTAAAACTGTCTATAGGTTATTGTTACTACACATATTTTGACTTCATTAAAAAGTGAAATTAAATTTAATTGAAATTGACTACAATTTTTTTTACCATTTTATATAACTTGTGACATATTAGTATATATTTTATTATGGATGTGCCTCATTCAGAAGGAAACAAATCTTATTTTTTTGATTGCTGATTATTTTATTTAATTTTTGCACAACTTTATTTTAAAAAACAAAGATAAATGAACAAATTTTAAGCATTTTTGCATAAAAGTATACAAATACATTTGTTGTCAGTGCTTGTGTTTTTTTTTCTCAAAGGTTTGATAGTGTGCATTAAGGTCTTACTAGTTACAATGAGCATAAAGTACATGTTAAACAGGATGTAACCTGAAATTAGTCAAAGTTTTCTTAGTGTGTAAGAATTGAGCATAATGGTTTTTTTCTTTTTCTTTTTCTTGAACTTCACACAGTCTGTGAATTGTTTCTGGGGTGTTCAGAGCTTTCTGGGGTTAGTATCACGTTATCAGTGACTGCATATTATGTCTGTTCTTTTGTGACTGGGTTATCTCACTCAGGATGATATTCTCTAGATGCATCCATTTTCTTGGGAATATCATTAGGCCATTGTTTCTGATAGCTGAGTAGTACTCCATTGTGTAAATGTACCACAATTTTTGTATCCATTCATCTACTGAAGGACATCTGGGTTCTTTCCAGCTTCTGGTTATTATAAATAGGGCTGCTATGAACATTGTGATGGATGTGTCTTTGTTGTATATTGGAGTGTCTCTGGGGTATATGCCCAGAAGTGGAATAACTGGATCTTCAGGTAGTACTATGTCCAATTTTCTGAGGAATTGCCAGACTGATTTCCAGAGTGGTTATATTAGTTTACAACCCCACTCTTTCCTAATTCAGGGTTCTTAGTCATCCAAAAATAAAATGATGTTTCTGGTAACCATAAAACATTCTTATCTCTAGTATTCATGCTAAAAACCACCTGTTGAGAGTATTAATAAAGAAAAGTAAAATAATTTTGTCAACCAGCTCAGGTAATTAGGTTATTAGTTATCTAAACTCAGTGACAGGATGAGGGATACTATGTGGTCTTAAATGTTGACATAAATTCTTTGTATCTTTTTGCTATAAGAATTGATCTTCCTCTACATGATGGTATCCCAAGAACCTACTCAGCATCCAACTCAAGGATTATTAGAGATGAAATTTTGTTGTGTATGAATGCTGCTCTCCTCATTTTTCTGTTATAATGACCCAAGTTGACAGAAGCAGACAAAATCTGAATCAGGCTTGTAATTCAAAGTTCTACATTACCATTAAGTCCTGTGTTTTATATACTAGAATTAGTAATCATTACCTTCCACAATGTTTTTACTTTGTAGAAGCAAAAGAGAATGAAAAAAAAGAAAGAGAAGAAGATAAGAAAAAACGCCATATATTTATATGTGGATGTGAGTATGTATATGTGGTAATTTTTCCCAAATTTAAATAACAGGCTATTTTAACGGTTCTTCATGTATACTTTCTGACATCACAGTAAAAATGCTAAAGCATATAGTTTAAGGTTAATCAGAAAAATTATATGCATACTTTTCTATTTTGTATTCCTAGAAATTATATTAACAGAACAATGTACATTCAGATAAAAGTCCATTCATTCTTTCTTATTTCCACTGAGGACATTCTCACCTGCAGTTTCTTAAAGAACACTTGAGAGTTAATTAAGGAAACTAGTTACAGCATCAAATAAATGACTAAATTCTAATTACATGTGGCTGGCAAAGAATACTACTTTCCTTCAAATGGCAGTCCTAAATAAGCTCATATTTTAGTTTTGATTTTATTGCACTTTTAATTTTGCTTTTGAAATTGACTGTCACTTGCTTTGCCTATATGCTGTCCATCCCACTCTTTCAGGTCCTTGGAAACAGATAGCAGTGTACTGCATTTGTTACAGGAAATGCACAGTAACAAGCACATCACAGATATGGCGATTGCTCTACAAGGAAAATGGTTTCTTTGTTTATGTAAGTTAGAATTATAGGATAGGAATAGCCTTTGAGCTCCTCACAGTCTTTCTGTTGTGAATTACAAAGGGTAAGTAATCCAGAAAAACAAATTATTTCCAGAGTTTTCCTGGATTTCGACTCCAACTCTGAAATGAGAAAAGGTGATGCTACAACGTTCTCTTCCTAAACTCTGGCTTGCAGTTTAGGCATTTCACCCCTGTGTAATTCTGTGGCTTAGGACAAGTGATTTGGTCTCTGAACTCAGAGTGAGCCTGGTAAACAGAACAGCATAGAAACAGATTCTTTTACATGTTATAGATGAAGCAGAAAGCCAAGCTTGGACATAAACTGAACTGTGGAAACAAAATGTTCACACTCATGCTTTCTTGATGCCTAGAATTCACTGAATTCTCACAAGTGCTCTTCTTCATACTCTACCATTCCAGGCACTGCCTGTTGAAAGCCGCTACTCTACTATAGTGAATTATTGTGAGCTATAGAGTCATATAAAAGTGCAAGAAATTATGAAGATTATCAATGAGATCTCTACATTATTATCCCCAAGGTTCACATCTTGTAAATTACACAGATACAATATTGGTATTAATAATAGGTATTCAAGTTTTCTTTACAAGTAAAACAATATATATATATATATATATATATATATATATATATATATATATCTACAGATCTATATCTATAGATATATAGAGATAGAGATATATAGGTATATGTATAGGTATAGGTATAGGTGTAGGTGTAGGTGTAGGTGTAGGTGTAGGTGTAGATAGATTAGATATAGATATAGAGATAGAGACAGAGACAGAGACAGAGACAGAGACAGAGACACAGACAGAGACACAGACAGAGACACAGACACAGACACAGACACAGACACAGAGACACAGACAGAGACACAGACAGAGACACAGACAGAGACACAGACAGAGACACAGACAGAGACACAGACAGAGACACAGACAGAGACACAGACACAGACACAGACACAGACACAGACACAGACACAGACACAGATATAGATGTGTGTGTATGTATTCATCTCTTCCTTGATATACAGAAACAAGGAAGTGTGTCATTTGTTAAGATATATTTTCAGGAATCTGTTATAAAGGGATCATATAGTAAGTAATATTTAGAATTTGATTTGTCATTTGGAATTACTTCTGGGACAGTCATTCAGATTGCTTTGTATGTAAACATCTTGCTCATTTTGTTACTAAATTGGTTCCATGGTATGGCATATGACAGACTACATGAATGTCTGCCAAAAACTACAACTTATGAGAACTTCTTATTCTGTTTTTTTTATAAATAATGTGGACAGAATAGACTTTAGCAGTTTTTCAGAAAACAGAAAAGATTTTATCATAGGATAACAAAATCACCTCCCTACATGTTTACCAATCCTAAAAGCAACATATTCTGAAGGTCTTGCCCTTTTGCTGAGTGTGCTCCTAGGAAGATCTTATTAAAGTGTGGGTGATAGGTGCACAAGGTAAAGGACAGATCATGGACTTCTTTCAACCTCCTCATGTTCAATAACAGCCGGATTACTTACTGGGTTTTCTTATGTGCTTGAAATTTAATTAGTCATTTAATCTTAAGTAGTGCCCCACCCTCCACACCAACACTATTGAAGTTGATCAGATTTGTCAAGTGTGTATAAAAAGCCATAAAGATGTAACATAACTTGTCATGTCTTCGTGATATTTGTGATCCTCAGAGATCATATTTGAGTTTGCAGATTATAAATCTGTAAATAAACACATTTATTCAAAAATGTATGTTATTACATATTCTTACATGGGAATATTTATAGTCATTAAATTATATGGGATCTAGTGCTTGGATTGAAAGTCATGGTCTTTTGCATAAATGTTAGATATGTGCTGTTCTACAGACATACAGTCCCATGCCTGCTATATGCACAATCATGACTAACTTTAATTAAATTGTATGTTAACAAGTATATCAATCAAATGAAATGTGTTAGTTATAAAATGCAGGCATGAATAAATGTACACAAAAATTGAGGTAGTCTATATGCATATCAGTAAATGAAGCAATCAAGTTTTGAAAGATAACAAGGTGATATATTTTATAATTCTGATTATATCACATTCTGTACAGAAAAAAATGACAAAGGTGATTAAAGTAGCCACTTTTGTCAAGATATATGAGGTAAACAAGGGTTGACTGTAAATTTAAAATATTTAATATGGTGGAACTTTGAGACATTCGTAAGTAACATTATGTAGTTTTCAAGACAAAATTTTACAATACAAGGAAAAAACAGCATATATACATAAAGAACAAGACAAATTTATCAAGATAGAAAGTCACATATTAAAAATAAAATACATAAAGCAATAAATTAGTGGATATGAAATTATTAGCCTACAGCACCTTAGATGTAAGTATACTTTATAAGCCCAAAAGCTAAAGAAATCAAATACAAATATTATTCTGTAAATTACAAAGTTGTTTCCTATGAGAACAAGTCAATAATTTTGAAACCAGCATAATTTATAATAAAATTGAGCAATTTTGAAAATGTATGCTGAAAAGTGAAGTTAAACATATTTGTGATTTAAGGTGAGTTGTGAATAAGCAATGGATTAGAATGTTCACATAGGAACTGGTTAGAGTTGAAGAAGTAGCATAGACTCATGCTAAAGGAAATGCAGATTGGCTCACATTGTTCCAGGTGTATGTATCTACACATGACAACACATATATATCTACCTTTTCTTTAAACTGGAAGACCTAAGAAACGATATTCATGCTTTAAACCTAGATATTATATATATATATATATATATATATATATATATATATATATATATATATATATATATATATATAAATATATATATATATATGTGTGTGTGTGTGTGTGTGTGTGTGTGTGTGTGTGTGTGAATGTGTATGTAGTTACAATTAAGAAAAATGTGAAAACCTAGACTCTAAGTGACTTGTTCAAAGACTGAGTGTGGGAACAAAATAGAAAGAGAATCATGATGTACAAAAAGCAATGAAATGTTTAAACAGCACACACAATGAAGGAACTCTGAAGATGTTACATACAAAAGTCTTTTGGTCCCAATTTCAGCAATAAAGAAATTAATACCAAATTATAACACAGTACCTATCTTCAATTACATACATGTACAATAAATATTGACTGTATAAATATAAATTTGGAGACTAGATTATTCTTTCAACTAGACCTATGCAGATTTTAATTGATTGCATACTTTTCCCTTAAAGGTGTGCTTCATTTATTCTCATTCCTCAAATGTGGACTACATGTACACTACTCTCTTACAACATGGCAGACAACAGGGGAAAAAAGATATGAATGATTTTACAGTGGAGAAAGCACATAACTTTTACCTGAAGTGATGATTACAACTGTCAGTGGAATGCCTGGCATAGTCTGGATGGACAGTCAGATCTAAAGAGAACTGAGAAGATCAACAGAAAGCATTCAGCTATTCTCAGTCCCCCCTGCTTCTCTGCATGGATGGCAATGCAATATGTCTTCATGCAGTTGCCATTGTTGGAAAAAGAACTACCTTGGTGTCAAAAAAGTTCATAGCAATAAAGTGAAAGTAGCAATAAAAGGCTTTTTTTTTTTTTTCAGAATATATACCTCAAGACACAAACCCATTTAGCAAGCACACTGAGGACAGTAGGTCCTCTTGGATCTGTGATTGTTGTTGTTGTGTTTGTAGGCATAAATTATTATGCAACCTATATTTACTAAGTGTTCAACCTCTCCTCTAGCCCTCCATGCAGTAGAGGTAGTGGAAGAGAAAAGTTATTAGGATATGGAGGAAGAAGACCATCAATAGGTTTTTGGGGAGAAGCTTGGTCATCTTTGGAAGCAGCTGAGTCCCATAGCAAACACCAAATAGGACCCAGCAGCTTCATATCAGTCCTCTAGGCAGGCAGACACCAGGCATGAACCAGCAGCTACAGTCCAGTGCTCTCTGCAAGCAGACACCAGGCAGCTGTAGTTCAATCCTGAAGGAACCGCTACAGAAGTGGCAAGCTGCCGGGAACCTCACGTGTTCCTGGGTGAGTTTCTCTCAATGGCAGTATTACCATAAGTTGAGCTCAACAAACCTATGTAAGGCGAACTAATGCATGCTTGTCATTAGCAAAGAATAATGAGATGGAACAGACCAAACAAAGGCTGAATATTTGTCTCCCACTGTCTGTTGGGTCATATTTACATGCTTTCCCGTGTTTCTATATCTAAATATCCTTTCACCTGTGTCTGCATCAAGTAAACATTGTTTCACATGTTTGCTTTAGCAAAACATACTTTTCAGCTGTGTGCCCCAGCAGAATGTCATTTGACACAGCTAACTTTCCATAGAACTCTAAGTTTACACTTCAGTTGATGTTCTTTTGTTTGATTCTGTTGATTTGTTTTTCCACATTGCCTGTTTTCTGACTTCACAGTCTTTTCCATTTGACTAGTTTTAAAAGAATGAAAGAAAAAAGAATAAAGAGAAGAAATATTGGATTGGTCACTTAAATTTCTATAATTCTGAAAACACAAAAGCAAGGGGTCTTTGTATAAAAAATTTTAACATTGAGAGGGGAGAGGTAAATGAAAACATTTGTAAAAATATTTTATAAGATGGTAGGGGTAAAAAAGATTTAAATCCTAGACATAAACAGGTGTTTGGTGTTAGATGGAAAAGATTAGTGTTTAATATGTTCTTTAGACCATGTTGCACTTCAGTGGCCCTGATGAAATGTTTCTGCTTTGCAAAAGAGTATTTGGAGGAAATAGATGGTTTTAGCATTACATGTCTAATGTGTAGAAGGAACAGCCAGAGGATTACCTCTGAAAAACAAAGAAGAAAAGGTCAAAGAGTAAAACAAGGATTTTTCCATCAAAGAAGTAATGTTAGTATGCATCACATTGAAATGTAATCCCTTGATCTGGAATAGTGAGAGCAGCCTTTTATCCCTGACATCTTTTTTCTCAATGCCCCCCACCCCAGCGGTTACAGTCTAATAGATAGGAAGACACTGCAAAGACGACATTTAAGAACAGTCTATAAAACACATACAAAATGTGCATTGAAGCTGCTGACATTGTCCAGAATTAGAAAATAAGAAATGGGCACTGTTACAGAAATGATCTCCACTCTGTAGATTTAGAGATGGTGGAAGAGTTCCTTGTGGAAGTGCCTGGTCATCTGTGACTAAAGCCCAAGTAACAGATTTTTGGACTGATTTTCCTAGTTTAAGTACACTTTAGTTTTATTGATCTCACAGTGTTATCCTTCAATCTCTTTCAGGTGATAGACCCAGTATATACTTTGAACTGTTTGAACAGAGACCTGCTTCAAGACTGGCCACTCAGGCAATTAGGAGATCTATTTGCCAAGATATTTCAAATCACCAGAATTATTTTTACGAGCCTAGTGTTGTTCTTTTTTGAATAGTTGTTACCCAATGTCTTCTTGTCCACAAGGCAAAATTATGTTTATTCTGGTCAGAGCACAAGAGACTTAATAGCAGACTAGGACTTAATGATCATGTGGCGCTATACTAACTACTGTTAGAAACCCCTCTAACATTTTGGAGATATGCTCTTTTGGGATAAGACTAATGTCTGGCCAGTGCTGATGAACAAGCATTAACATGCTAGTTTATAATGTTGCTAACCTCTAACACCCCTGGTTAACAGTCCTACTTATCTTGGAGTATGAAAAAGCATTGTTCCCACTGTAAATTCACCTTTGTGTGATTTAACATCTCTTAAGCAAATCTACTAACACATGTTCTATAACATCCATGATATTGCTTTGAGTGTCTCATTCTTTATCATACTAAGAGGTCTCTTTTGGGACCCAACTACTAATTGTAATTTGACATGGCCATTCTTGTAAATGGGTGGGGGATAGGTAACAATGACTCAGAGAATTTAGATCAAGTTACAAAAAAGTGAAGCATTTGAATATACTGTAAGCAGAAACAGTATCAGTAGTCACTCACCATCTATAGCAATTTAGCATGCTAACGTGATTTCCTGCTAATACTTTCACTGTATTTGGAGTCTGCTGTAGTGTTACATTTTTCCAACTTTTAAGTAAATCTAGACCTCAAAATCATTTTTCATAAATAGAAATATTGTATTTTATATTAACTAGTTAAGCAATTGGGTTTATTTTATTTAAATGGGCATAGAACTTGGTTTTATTTTGTTGTATTAAAAATAGTTTTAAATAATTAAGGTGGAAATATAAACTTTGTTTCAGAGCTTGATGCTAGTAATGAGGGATATGCTTGTAATTCCAGAATGCAACTGGCCATGACATGAAATTGCTATGATTTGAAGGTAAGTCTAAACTATATACCTAGTAACTATCAGAGACAACAATAATAATAATAATATTAATAATAATAACTTATTATTATTATTATTTGATTTTCAACCTTTAGAGAATAATTATGCAAATTCCCTCTATTATGTTGTTGATTAGTAATTCGCTTTTTCATTTTCTTCTTACTTTGTTTTTTGCAAGTTTTTTCAGATTATTTGACACCCCTTTCTTCCACTCACTCATACGACTCGACTTTGCATGTTATCATGCAACGCCACTTCTTTAAGATATTGTTAATATAACATTATCCTACAAACATTGTCTGGCAATTTGTTGGATATTAGTGATGTCTAGTAAAGAAACTGTGTCATTGTTTTAAATAAGCACATTTTGCTCATTACAATTAACAAGTATCAGCTGCTTCTTTTGCTACATGCATTGGGGACTAATTTGATTATTTGAAATTGAAACTAGAATGTCTTATTAGTCCTTTAAAAACCAGTGATCAGCATTAACTTAGGTAAGTCTTAATATAAAACATTTATAATAATATTACATTGTAAGCTAAATATTTAGGTACTGATATATTTCCCGGCAGAGAGATATCAAATTGGTTTCAAATATTAGTTTTAAAGAAAGATTCAGTAACACTATTGTAAAAACTATTCTGTTCCTATTTTTTTAAAACACAAAATGGAAACCACAGTTTCTTTTTAATGTAGCTATTTGTGGCCATTAAGTTAGGTGTTTTTGTGAAGTACATGAAGAGTGTTTTGGTAAATCACAAACACTCAGAAATAGCTACTTATTTTAGCTATAGAAATCCTCAATAAAATGCCACATAAATGTCCCCATGAATTATCTCATATCCCATTTTGTGATGTTCACATTCTATTTAAAATATGTATTATTATGTCAAAACCAGTGAGGAGACCATAGTAAAGGTATGCTGTGTAAATCATCAACGAATAAGGACACACAAATTCAGAAACCAAAATGATATCTAAGATAGGATTTATGCCACAATACTGTGATTAATTTACATAGAGAACAATTCAAATTGCCAGAGAACTGGTCAAATATTAGTATGGCTGATATCATTATGAACACCTCCCCACCCCACTCCTATTTTTTTACAGGTAGTTAAACAGTGACTACAAATTTACACATGCAGAATAAACAAAGGTGTCTCTCTTAGATGGTAGAATCAGCTTTGAAGTATGAACTCGTGTTTGTGCGTTTGTGTGTGTCTGTGTATGTGTGTGTGTGTGTGTGTGTGTGTGTGTGTGTATCTTCATATGACTAAATCAGCCTGCATCTGTCTTAGGCTTAAAAGACATCTTTTTTTTTATTAGATACTCTGTATTTACATTTATGAAGTTACCCTTTATCAGGCTCTGCTCCCATTCCCCCAACTTGCCTTCACAAAAGTGCACTCCCTTCTGATCCCCCTCCCCAACCCATTGCCTTGGCATTCCCCTACATTGGGAAAATCTGCCCTCTCTGGAACAAAAGTCTCTTCTCACATTGATGCCAGACACTGCTATCTTCAGCTACATATACAACTGAATTAATAGGTCTCTTGAAGTGAGCACAAAGCTTTGTGTTTTGCTCCATGGGAGTTTTGGAGGGTTTGGTTGGTTGATAATGTTATTATATTTCCATGAATATTGCAACCCTTTTCAGCTCCTTAGGTCTTTTATTTAGCAACTTTATTAGGATCACCAAGTTCAGACTGATGCAAACAAGTTCAGGTGTATCTATATGACTCTGGCATACTCCCTGAGGCAGCATCTCTGTCTGGTTCCTGCCAGTAAGTACTTTTTGGGACCAGGCATAGTGCTTGGATTAGATGACTACATATGTGGTGGATCCCCAGGTGAGGTGGCTTCTGAGTGATCTTTTCTTCAAATCCTGCTCCTCTATTTGACCTTCCATTTCTTCCCATGAGAGTTTTGTTCTCTTTTCTAAGAAGGACTGAGGCATCCCCATTTTGGACTTCCTTCTTTTTGAGTTTTATAATGTCTGTGAATTGTTTCTTGGGTATTGGGTTTTCCAAGATTTCTGGGGCTGGTATCCACTTATCAGTGAGTACATACCATATATGTTCTTTTGTGACTAGATTTCCTCACTCAGGATGAAATGAGTCTCTAGTTCAATCCATTTGCCTAGGAATTTCATGAAATCATTGTTTCTAATAGCTGAGTAGTACTCCATTGTGTAAATGTGCCACATTTTCTGTATCCATTCATCTGTTGATAGACATCTGGGTTCTTTCCAGTCTCTGGCTATTATAAATAAGGCTGTTATAAACATGGTGGAGCATGTGTCCTGATTATTGTTTGAAGCATCTTTGGGGTATATGCCCAGGAGAGGAATGACTGGGATTTCAGGTAATACTATGTTCAACTTTCTGAGAAACCACCAGATTTATTTCCAGACTGGTTGTACCAGCTTACAACCCCACCAATAGTGTAGAAGTGTTCCTCTTTCTCCACATCCTTGCCACCATCTGCTGT
The DNA here is from genome assembly GCF_963924665.1 of Micromys minutus. Classification (NCBI taxonomy): domain Eukaryota; kingdom Metazoa; phylum Chordata; class Mammalia; order Rodentia; family Muridae; genus Micromys; species Micromys minutus. The sequence goes on along the minus strand of NC_137954.1, from coordinate 43,757,531 downwards.
CACCTGAATTTCTGATCTTATCCATTCTAACTGGTGTAAGGTGTAATCTCAGGATTGTTTTAATTTGCATTTCTCTGATGATTAGGGATATTGAGCATTTCTTTAGGTGCTTCTCAGGCATTCAATGTTCTTCAGTTGAGAATTCTTTGTTTATCTCTGTACCCCATTTTTAATGCCCACCCTACTCCTAATCTGCATCTTTAAAACCAGTAACTGAATCTGAAAAACTGTGACTACTTCTCTGAAGAGCAGTATCTAAATAATTCCTCTATCCTTGGATGTACACAAAACATTCATATCTTTTAGAAAGATTATAAGATTACTACTTATCCAGAAGCTTGCTGATTTAAAAAGAAAAATATTTATTATCATCCCTTCCTCAAAGATTTAATCCAAATGAGTCTGCCAGTTACCTGAACTGACACTCCTCCCCCACCCCCACTCAGACATGAAGCACTCTTTTCCAGACACTGAAGAAATAGTATAAAACCTATCTAAACATCTTCAACCTTGAGAGTGCCTCATATTAGTAGTTTACTGTTTTACTTTTGAAATACATATGCATGGATTGTCTTTCTGTGCTCAATAGAGATTCTGGACTCATGAGCTATGGTATTGAAGACCCATGCATTCACAAATAAGCCCTAGAGTCCAAAAATGTTAAGCCTGGGTGGTTGTCTCCTCAGGGGAAGCATTTATACCTGTTTTTCACCCAGCATCTTGGATGTAGTTGTTGTTAATAGCCTGGTCATCTTTGCTATCTTTAGGGGAAGGCCACATCCAAACCTTACAGAATGCTTATGCCAGACTGTCCCTTCCTAGAAATTTATCTTTATCTTTCTTTCTCAGTCAATGGAACCCATCACTTTTTTTCCCATTGGATATCTTGGTATTTATATTTCAGATATTATCCCCTTTTCCAAATCCCTCCCTCCTCCCCCTCCCATTGCCTCAATGAAGGTGCTCCCTCTCCCACCTCAGTGCCTTGGCATTCCCCTACACTGGGAAGGCAGGCGTTCACTGGACCAAAGGCCTCTCCTTCTATTGATTCCAGAAAATGCTGTCCTCTGTTGTATCTGCACCTAAACCCATACGTCTCTCCTTGTGAATGAATTGGTTGGTATTTAAGTCTCTGAGAGCTGTGATGGGTTTGGTTACTTTTTAAGAAAAAACTTTATTTTAAAAAACAAAGATAAATGTACAAATTTTTAAGCATTTTTTCATAAAAGTATGGGAATACTTTTTTTAGGTTGTAATTAAGCATTTGTGGGTACATATACATATATATATATGTATATATGTAGCAATAATATAGGAAAAGAGGTTATTAATTTGAGGGAATAAGAGAGAAACTAAGAGGGGCTGTAGGAAACAAAAGGGGATGTGATACAGTTCTATTTTAATTAAAATATATTTTTTTTTTCTTGAACGTCACACAGTCTGTGAGTTGTTTCTGGGGTATTCAGAGCTTTCTGGGGTTGGTATCCCATTATCAGTGACTGCATATTATGTCTGATCTTTTGTGACTGGGATATCTCACTCAGGATGATATTATCTAGATGTATCCATTATCTTAAGAATTTTATAAAGTCATTGTTTCTGATAGCTGAGTAGTACTCCATTGTGTAAATGTACCACAATTTTTGTATCCATTCATCTACTGAAGGACATCTGGGTTCTTTCCAGCTTTTGGCTATTATAAATAGAATTGTGATGAACATTGTTGTGCATGTATCTTTGTTGTATGTTGGAGCATCTCTTGAGTAAATGTCCAGAAGTGGAATAACTGGGTCTTCAAGTAGTATTATGTCCATTTTTCTGAGGAACCGCCAGACTGATTTCCAGAGAGTTTATATCAGTTTACAACCCCACCACCAGTGGAGAAGTGTTCATCTTTCTCCACATCCTTACCATTATCTATTGCCATCTGAGTTTTGGATCTTGGCTAATCTTACTTGTGGGAGGTGGAATTGCAGGGTTGTTTTGATTTGCATTTCCCTGATGGCTAAGGATGTCGAGCACTTCCTTAGATGTTTCTCAGCCACTCGATATTCCTTGATTGAGAACTTTTTGTTTAAGTCTCTTCCCATTTTTTAATAGGGCTGTTTGATTGTCTGGTATCTGGCTTTTTGAGTTCTTTGTATACCTTAGATATTAGGCCTCTATCTGATGTGGGGTTGGTAAATATCTTTTCCCACTCTGTTGGCTGCCATTTTGTTTTCATGATAATGTCTTTAGTCTTACAGAAACTTTGCAATCTCATTAAGTCCCTTGTCTCAATCTTTGACCTTAGAGCTCGAACAAATGGTGTTCTGTTTAGGAAATTGTCTCCTGTGCCTATGTGTTCTAAGGTTTTCATATTTTCTCATCTAATAGTTTTCGTGTATCTCGTTTAATGTGGAGATCTTTGATCCACTTGTACTTGAGCTTTGTACAAGGAGATAAGAAAGGGTCTATTTTTATTCTTCTGCATGCTGAGTGCCAGTTGGACCAACACCATTTCTTGAACAGGCTTTCCTTTTCCACTGAATGTTTACAGCACCTTTGTCAAAAATCAGGTGACCATATATGTGAAGGCTCATTTCTGGATCTTCTATTCTATTCCATTGATCCACATGCCTATTTCTATACCAGTACCATGCAGTTTTCAGCACAATTGCCTTGTAATATAATTTGGGGTCAGGGATAGTGATTCCCGCAGATGTTTTCTTGTTGTTGAGGATGAATTTCACTATTCTAGTTCTTTGTTATTCCAAATGAAATTGCACATTGATCTTTCCAATTCCATGAAGAACTGGGTTGGAATTTTTATGGGGATTGCATTGAATCTGTAGATTGCTTTTGGTAAGATGGACATTTTCAAAATGTTGATCCTTATAATCTAAGAGCATGGGAGATCTTTCTATTTTCTGAGATCTTCCTAGATTTCCTTCTTTAAAGTTTGATGTTCTTGTCATACACGTCCTTCACTTGCTTAGTCATAGTCACCGCAAGGTATTTCGTATTATTTTTGACTATTGTGAAGGGTATCTTTTCCCTAATTTCTTTTTCGACATGTTTGTCGTTTGAATATGGGAAGGATCCTGATTTGTTTGAGTTAATTTTATATCCAGGCACTTTGCTGAACTTGTTTATCAGCTGTAAATGTTCTCTGGTGGAATTTCTGGAGTCACTTAAATACACTATCATGTCATCTGCAAACACTGATGATTTTACTTTTTCCTTTCCAATTTGTATCCCTTTGATTTCCTTTTGCTGTCTAATTGCTCCAGCCAGGACCTCCATTAATATGTTGAATAGGTAGGGGGAGAATGGGCAGCCTTGTTGAGTCCCTGATTTTAGTGGGATTGCTTCATATTTCCCACCATTAAGTTTGATGTTGGCTGTTGGTTTGCAGTATATTGCTTTTATTATGTTTAGGTATGAGCCTTTGATTTCTGTTCTTTCCAAGAGTTTTAACATGAAGGGGTGTTGAATTTTGTCAAATGCTTTCTCAGCATCTAGTGAGATAACCATGTGGTTTTTTTCTTTGAGTTTGTTTATATGGTGAATTACATTGAAGGATTTCCATATGTTAAACCATCCCTGCTTGCCAGGAATGAAGCCTACTTGATCATGGTGATGGATTATTTTGATGTGTTCTTGGATTCGGTTTGCAAGGATTTTGTTGAGTATTTTGCATCAATGTTCATAAGTGAGATTGGTCTGAAGTTCTCTTTCCTTGTAGGGTCTCTGTGTGGTTTAGTAATGAGGGTTATTATAGCCTCAAAAAATGAATTAGGTAGTTTTCCATCTGATTCTATTTTGTTGAAGAGTTTGGAGAGTATTGGTCTTATGTCCACATAAATATCTGACAAAATTCTCCACTAAACCCATCTGGACCTGGGCGTTTTTTGGTTCAGAGGTTTTTGATTACTGCCTCTATATCTTTAGGTGTTATGGAATTATTTCGATGGTGATGGTTTACCTGGTCCTGATTTAACTTTAGTATCTTGTATCTGTCTAGGAATTCATCCATTTCCTCCAGATTTTCCAGCATTGTTGAATATAGGCTTTTGTAGTACGATGTGATAATTTCTCGAATTTCCTCAGTTTCAGTCCTTATGTTTCCACTTTCCATTCTGATTTTGTTAATTTGGATACTCTCTCTTTTCCCTCTAGTTAGTCTGGCTAAGGGTTTATCAATCTTGTTGATTTTCTCAAAGAACCAGCTCTTGTTTTTTTTTTTTTTTTTTTTTTTTGATTCTTTAAATGGTTCTTTTTGTTTCTATTTGGTTTATTTCTGCCCTAAGTTTGATTATTTCTTGCCCTCTACTCCTCTTGGGTGTATCTGCTTCCTTTTGTTCTAGAGCTTTCAGCTGTGTTGTCAAGTTGCTGATGTATGCTCTGTCCAGTTATTTTTGGAAGCACTCAGAGCTATGAGTTTTCCTCTCAGTATTGCTTTCATTGCATCCCATAGGTTTGGGTATGTTGCATTTTGATTTTCATTGAATTTTAGAAAATCCTTAATTTCTTTCTTTATTTCTTCTTTGACCCTACTATCATTTAATTGAGTGTTGTTTAGTTTCCATGTGTATGTGGTCTTTTTGTTGTCTTTCTTGTTGTTAAAAATCAGCCTTAGAACATGGTAATTTGAGAGGATGCATGGGAGTATTTCTATCTTCTTATATCTATTGAGGCTTGTTTTGTGACCAATTATGTGGTCAAATTTTTAGAAGGTGCCATGAGGTGCTGAGAAGAAGGTGTATTCTTTTTTTTTTTTTTTCAGGATGATATGTTCTGTAGATATCTATTAATTCCAGTTGGTTTATAACCTCTCCTAGTTTTACAGTGTCCTTGTTTAGTTTTTGTTTTCCTGATCTGTCTATTGGTGAGAGTGGGGTATTGAGGTCTCCCACTATTATTGTGCGGCATAGAATGTATTTTTTGAGCTTTAGTAGGGTTTCTTTTATGAATATCAGTGCTTTTGTATTTGGAGCATATATGGTAAGGATTGAAAGTTCCTCCTGACAAATTTCCCCTGTACTGAGTAATAAGTGTCAGTCCTTATCTTTTTTGAAACTTTTGGTTGAAAATCTACTTTATTTGATATAGAATGGCCACTCCAGCTTGCTTCTTGGAGACTTTTGCTTAGAAGGTTTTTTCTCACCCTTTTACTCTGATATATTGTCTGTCTTTGTCTTTGAGATGAGTTTTTTGTATGCAGCAAATTGCTGGGTTTTGTTTATGTATCCAGTCTGATAGCCTATGTCTTTTTATTGGGGAATTGAGTCCATTTATGTTAACAGATATCAAGGAATAGTGGTTGCTGTTTCCTGCTATTTTTACTTTTGGAGGTTGAATTGTGCCTGTATGCCTTTCTTCTTTTCGTTTTCTTGCTTAGGAGTTTTATTGTTTTTATTATGTTGTAGTTCCCCTCGTTGTAATCGGTTTTCCACCTATAATTCGGTGTAGTGTTGGGTTTGTTGTCAGATATTTTGTAAATTTAATTTTGTCTTGGAATATCCATCTATGGTGATTGAGCCTTTTGCTGGGTATAGCAGCTTTGCCTGGCACCTGTGCTCTCTTAGGGTTTGCATGATGTCTGTCCAGGCTCTTCTAGCTTTCAAAGTCTTCATTGAGAAATCAGGTGTGATTCTGATTGGTCTGCCTTTATATGTTACATGGCCTTTTCCCCTTACTGCTTTTAATTTTTTTTTTTTTTTTTTTTTTTTTTTTGCTTTGTGCACTTGGCACTGTGACTATTATGTGTCGGGAGGAATTTCTTTTCTGATCCAATCTATTTGGAGTTTGGTAGGCTTGTTTTATGCTCATGGTCATCTCATTCTTAAGGGTAGGGAAGTTTTCTTCTATGATTTTGTTGAAGATATTTACTGTGCCTCTTACTTGATATTCTTCACTCTCTTCTATTCCTATTATCCTTAGGTTTGGTCTTCTCATTTTTTCCTAGATCTCCTGGACATTTTGGGTTAGGAGCTTTTTGGTATTTGCTACATCTCTGACTGTTTTGTCCATGTTTTTACTGTTGTCTTCGGCCCCCGAGATTCTTTCTTCCATCTCTTGTAGTCTTCCTTCAGTTACTCCTGATTTCTCTTTTAGGATTTCTCCCTCTCCTCTAGGGTTGTCTCTTTTAGTGTTTTCTTTATTGTGTCAATTTCCATTTTAAATTCCTTCTTTCATTCCTTCATCTCTTTGGTTCTGTTTTCCTTTAGTTCTTTGAGTTCTTTGAGTGTTTTTCTTGTTTCCTCTTTAAAAGCTTCTAATTCTTTATGCTTTTCCTCTCGTTCTTGTTTAAGGATCTCTATCATCATCTTGAGGTATGATTTTAGATCTTCATCTTCTTTTTCTGGAGTGTTTGGCATTCTGCTCTTTGCTGTGATCGGAAAGCTGGGTACTGGTGTTGCCAGGTTGTCTTTGTTTCCCTGGGGTACATTCTTTCCCTTTCTTTTTGCTATCTTGTTGTCAGTCTTGTGTCCCTGGATTACTGCTGGATCACCACTGGCTCACTGCTGTCCCTGACATGTGTCCCTGGATCACTGCTGGCTCACTGCTGGCTCACTGCTGGCTCACTTCTGTTCTTGGAAGTGGATGGTCTGAGTGCGAGTTCTGCACTCCGTGTTGTCAGGCTGGGAATAGCCCAATGCCTGGTTACTGGTTTCCTGAAGCAAGCTGGGGCGGGGAGGGGGAACCGGGGGACTTCACTTTTTTCAGAGCTCAGCAGAGATCTCTCTGCACCCCGGCTAGTCAGAATGTCTCCTTGACAGTCCTATGTCCCTATCTCACCGCTGGCTCACCACTGGCTCGCTGCTGTTCCTGGTGGCAGATGGTCTGAGTGCGCGTTCTGCACTCTTTGTTGTCCCGGGTTTGGTTACTTTATCATTTTGTTCTTCCCATGGGGTTGCAAAACCTTTCAGCTCCTTCAGTCTTTTCTCTAGCTCCTTCATTGGGGTCCCCATGTTCAGTCCTATGGATAGCTGCAAGCATCCTCTGTATCAGTATGACTCTGGCAGAGCCTCTGAGGAGACATCCGTATCAGGTAATGGAACCAATCCTTAGGGAAGATATCACACATACTTTACAGCCTATTTCTTTCTATGTTAGCTTGGTCAGAGACCACACCAGATCTTGGTTTCTGTTGAAATCACATTTTCTTTGCAAAGAATTTCAAAATATCTATGCCTTGTTGTGCATGTGATACTGTGATAATTGTAAGGAGGTATTATTTTTTTTCCCAATTCTGCAGGACTTAAACATGTCTAAAGTGAACTGCCCTGGTGTGACACTCCAGAAGTTTGGTTCAGCCTGGCTTGCTCACCCTGAACCACATTTCCTACTTATCACACAGGCATAGATTCTCTGTTGTAACTGGCACTGGCAAGGACTCCACACTGCAAGTGTCAGAACAAAATAACACAATCTGGGAAGAAGAAAGAAAGAGACTGATAAACAAGTGAAAGCTTTCTAGAAAATGATGATGGAAAACTCCTCTATAATGTTTACCAAGAATAAAATATTTAAACGTGAAGAAGAACTAGTCAAAGCAGCTGAAGTAAGACAGCAAAGCACCCTGTACCTTTCCTCTAAAATTAACTTCATACCATTTTAAACCCATAATTTGTATAAGATCTCAACTTTTTCTATTGCATTTCTTTCTTTTTTTGGCATTAACTTACCTAATGTTTAATATATACAACTTCCCCACTTATACAATTCCTGTCTCAACTTTAACATATATTTAAGACACCTTAAATGCACCAGGAAATGATCTTCCTAGGTGCCCAACAGATGTCTGAGTGAGCATCGTATTTCTCTGATTCTTTTTCTCTTCTTACACTGCCTTACAGTCTTCATATGCTAGATAATTATTAAAGAAATATCATTAGGTATTCTTTCATGAAAAGTTAGTTTTATTTTTACTTATTTCTGAATTTGCCAACAGTGTGAAATTTTTATTCAATGTGTATTTTATAAAAGGCCACGTTCCTTGTCCTTAATCATTAACAGTTAAATTTTCTGAAACCAGATCATGGCTGAGCCATATTTCTCTCTGAGATTATCTATTTTAAAATATTTTGTTTGGCTGAAGCCTTTTGCCATTTGAAATGTTCTTTGGTGGCTTTTATTGCTCAGTCTGCCAATGTCACATTTCCTGACCCTGTAAATTAGTCTTTTGTGTGCTGTACAGTGTTGAAAGTGCTCTCATGCTGGAAGCAGATTAGTCCTCACATTCTCCTGCTGGCTCTTTGTGCTCTCTCTTCAAGAACAGTCACATTTATAGGCATGGCCCCTGCATTCGGTGATGCCAAACTGTGACTTTATTTAATCGACCTTTTTTTTTTTTTTATTTTTAAGAGTTTAGAGGTATTGCTATAATTAACATTTCTAAAATCCCCTTCTTCAAAATTTCTTCTCATCTTAAGTTACAAAGATGTCTAAAGCTTTAAGAATGTTTATAAAATTAAGGCTTCTGATTACTTCTCAGCCTCAAATGTTTGATTTAGTCAATATGGAATCCTGGAAAGAAAGGGGGAAAATGAGAAATATAATTTGACCATTTGTAAGCAGAAAGAAAAATCTTGATGTAAGTAAGATTAATCCAGGTATGCCTCTTTTATATCATAACATCTGACAGGGATTTGAAACTGTGTTCTTATATTACAAACATAATTGAGTTTTGAGAGCATGGCCTGATATCCCCAGGTCTGCTGCCTTCAAACAATAGTATGGATAAAACATTTAAACAGCAACAAAAAGAAAATAATGTCTCAAGTGAAAAACATAAGAGATTTAAAATGAGCCAAAGCTAGCCACAGGACCAGGCTCTAAGTTCAAGAGGAGTTGGGTTCCCTGTGAACTTTCAAGGGTCATTTGTATATTATGAGTTATTTATGCACAAACATTGTTGAATATACCCAGTTGTCTCGCAGACTTTCAATCTTCCTATAGCATTGTTTTATTTTACATTTTATTTTTGACAACTTTGGAATTTCCCCTCTACCATAGTCTCCTATCTCAGATTTTGTCTGAATATTGTAGTTTCTGAAATTTATCATTTCATTCCATCTTCTATGCAATTGAAAGTCTACGTTACTAGCTTTTTTTTTTTCTATCTCCACGACATAAATATAGGCCAGTTTACACCTGATTAAAAACAGATAAATGCAGATTTATTAGGCCCTAGTCTGGGGCAGATTTATCAGTCAAAAAGAGATTTTATAGTCCTTAATTGTGGGATAATGACATGTAAGCTAATAGCTAGAACTGTGGCCAGGTGTGGTCAAAGTCTAATCCTGTAGATGTACACTTGGCTAGGTGGGCCATGTCAGAAATTTTGCTTGCATCAGCTGCTGAAAATGTGAACCTGGGTTTTTGATATCATTCCTTTGTTTAGAGTCTATTAACAGACTTCCAGCAGTAAAAATGTCAAGAGTTAACATTCAGAGCTATCAATATAGGCCCAAGATTGGGAAGATTTCTTCAATAGTAAACTATGGAGGGTCAAAAGAGACACCACGATACACAGATATCACCTTATTTGGAACAAGACAGAAAATTTCATTTCAGACACACACACACACACACACACACACACACACACACACACACACAAAGGATATAACTAGTGTCTTTTATTTTACAGCAATAATTGGCTTGTGGTTTAAAACACAGTAGAAAATATATATGGAAAAGTTCTGTATTGAGATACAAAAAATTTATGTTTCCCAAGACCTACAAAGACAGAGTGTTTTCAAATATATAATAATCTACTTGGAGGAGAGAGGTGTCACAGAGGAATATGGCAGGCTCATTCTACATGATATGGATGATTGGACTGTATTGTGGAGAATAATTCATCTATGCTTTCTTATGCTTGAATGTAAATAAGATCATTATTTCAGCAGAAATATGCAAAATCTTTGCTTTCAGTATGATGGTTAGTAAGGCAATTTAGAACCATTACAGAGAGTTTTGTTATCCTTAAACACAAGGAAAAGGAGAACATTGTGTTTGTTTCCATCATTGTTTTATTTATATGATTAAAATCATGTGGCCATGGAAACTTATAGAAGAATGTAAATAAATATATAATTTCAGATGGCTGGCATTCAGGTTAGCAGAGCAAAGGACTCCATTGCATTAAGACTGAGAACACACATCTAAGTACAAAAAAAGAGGCATAGGGCAATAGTAGTCTTCAGAAACACCAAAACTTATCACCAGTGATATACATCTTCCAATCAAGGAATATCTCCTAATTCTTCTCAAATAGTTCCATCACATAGAGACCAAGTTTGAGGTTTTTATTTGAGCTCACTTTGAGCTCAAACATATGAGCTTCTAGAGGTAATTCTCATTCAAACTACCACAGTATTTATTTTAGAAGTCTTCATTTTGTTTCCCAATGTGGTCCATCTTCTCTTGCTTATTTGGTACACTAGAATTGCACAGGGACAATTTGGGATCCCTATGAATGTACCAGGTCCATAAAAATGAAAAGAAGAAAAGAAGAAGAAGAGAAGAAGAAAAAGGAAAGGGGGTGGGGACTGGATGGTGAGGAGGAAGGGGAGGAGGAGGAAGAAGAAAAGAGAGAAAGATAATTACTTTTTTGCATGTGAATTTATGTGACCTTTTGTTTCTAAGTCATGTGCCAAGGGAGTAGGTTCCTAATTTAAGCAGTTTAGTCTCATAGTCCCGTTTCCTCCTCTGTTTAAGGTTTCATAATATAAAGCATATTTAAAACCTGAATGAAGGGCCATAGTGTGGGCCAATGCTACTGTATGAATTGGGAGATAACGTAGGATAATTATTTTTGTAGTAGTTGTTGACTATATAGCAACCAAAAAGCTTGATGTGGTAGGGTTATTTGTTTTAGTAGTAGCAAGCAAATATCTCATTCTCATAGAATGGAAACAAATTAGTAAATATTTGCATCTATGTTTATTTGGTTTAGTAGGAAAGCGAAATGATACCATTTTGCTAACAGCACACACACACATTGTTTTGAGGATTGTGATTAACATAAATACAGATGTAAAACAGGAGGAGCCTGAGCAGGGTATATTTTAGACTACCTGTATTTGTGATGATCAGGGTATGATTAATCTTTGTTTTTCTTCAGAGAGATCTGTTAGATCTTTCTTTCTCACAGTTGCAATTTTCTCCTCTGGGTCTTTTTAAGATGTGGTATCTAGTTTGAGGTTACTAGTTTTAATCTATGGAATATGGGACCAGTTGTAGATTTCCAGGCAGTGCATTCTAAGGACCACTTGCAAAGGTCCCTTACACTGAGGACTAAATTGTCCCATGGTTCTTCTTATGTAGAGTTTTAATTAAGGAACTAGTCCAAAGGGTATACAATTTTGAAGGCCCTCTCAAAGGTTATAACTTTTTTTCTTCTAGTCCTCAGCAGAGAAATTGAAGTTTTCAGGGAATTTAATATCTTGGATTTTTCATTCGCTAAAGGAGAAGATCTTTTGGATCAATATTTATTAGCCAATCAGACATAGCATTCTTAGTTTTAGAAAGTGTAAATGGAAACTGAGACTCTTTATAATCAATTGTTAGGAATCACAGTGTTGGTATTCAACCAATAAGAACTGGAAGCCGACCAGTGGGAACAGAGCAGGAAAAAAAAAAAAAAAAAAAAAAAACAACAACAAAAAAAAACTGCTGTAGTAGTCTTCTATTGCTGTGATAGGACATTAGAACCAAGGTAACTTATAATGTTAAAAAAAAATGTATCGCAAGCTCACAGTATCTGAGTTTTAAAGTCCAGGATCATCATGGTAGAAAACCAAGGCAGACATGACACTTTAGCAATAGCTGAGAGCTTATATTTTGAAACATGAATACAATATGAATGCACAGAGAGCTACCTGGTAATGTTATGAACCAAAGACAAATGCCAGTGACATACTTCCTCCAGTAAGGCTACACATCAAATTATTTTCCAAACAGTTCAACCACCTGGAAATGAATTATTTAAATATATCATGCTATAGAGCCCATTCATATCCAAATTCTCACAGGGGCCAAGCAACTACCCTTCTGTATCAGTTACTTTTCATGTTGCTAAGACAAATTTTCAGGAAAAAGCCCTTAAATGAAAAAAATGAGAAAATTACTTTTGGTTTACCATTCTAGAGGAGATAATTTATCATGAAAGTGAAGGCATCACTGCTGGATCACTGCTGGCTCACCACTGGTTCACTGCTATTCCAGACCAGTTATTCCACTTCTGGGCATTTACCCCAGAGATGCTCCAACATACAACAAAGATACATGCACCACAATGTTCATAGCAGCTCTATTTATAATAGCCAGAAGCTGGAAAAAACTCAAATATCCTTCAGTAGATGAATGGATACAAAAAATGTGGTACATTTACACAATGGAGTACTACTCAGCTATCAGAAACAATGGCCTAATGCAATTCCTAAGAAAATGGATGCATCTAGAGAATATCATCCTGAGTGAGATAACCCAGTCACAAAAAACCAGACAAAATATGCAGTCACTGATAATGGGATACTAACCCCAGAAAGCTCTGAACACCCCAGAAACAACCCATAGACTGTGTGAAGATCAAGAACAAAAAGAAAAAAGAAAGAATATATTTTTATGAAAATAGAACTGTATCACATCCCCCTTTCCTTCCTACAGCCCCTCCCAGTTTCTCTCCTGTCTCCTCAAATTAATAACCTCTTTTCCTATATTATTGTTCCATATATACATATGTGTATGTATATATACCCACAAATACTTAATTACAACATTATAAAAATGTATTTGTATACTTTTATGCAAAAAATGCTTAAAAATCTGTACATTTATCTTTGTTTTTTTAAATAAAGTTAAAAAAAAGAAAGTGAAGGCATAACTACAGGGTCAGGAGGCAGCTGGTAACAGATTATGCACAATCATAAAGAATGAATGGTAAATGCTTGTGCTGTGTTTGCTTTCTCTTTTTCAATCTCTCTAGTGGTCCATATGATGTAATAGCACCATCCACACTTATAGTGGTTTTTCCTATCTCAATCACAATTAACCCAACCTAGGTAATGTCTTGAAGGCATTCCCAGAGATTTGTTTCCATATTAATTCTAACAATATCAAGGTAAAAATTAAAAATTAACTGTTTAAGGTTACCTATGGTGACACTAATGGCTTGTCCCATCCATCAGTGGATCGCTATGGTACCTGTAAAAGATCAGATTGCAAAATTCAGTCCTACCAGCACTATGTGAGCACAGAAAATGCTAGGTTGGATGAAAAAGAATCTAGAGGCAAGACGTTGACAGGTAGAGTCTTTTCATACCCCAAGAAGATATGGGTCAACCCTCAACATGACAGTCACTTTAGAAGAGTGGAAGCAGTTATGTTCCTAAATACTGAAGACATCTACACAGTCCTTTCTTATTTTCATGACATTTTATTCTCTCTATCAATAGATATTATCTGAATAAAATTAAATCTCTAAAGACAAGTATTTAACCCCTCTGGAACCTTTCAATTTGAGTTCTTAATTGTCTTTCAGTATCATTTTTTTTTTTTCTATTTGGGAAGTGCTTTCTTTAAATTTCTAGAGTAATTGTGAGATTGCACCATACCCCAGGTTCCTAAAAATCTCCACCTTCAAAATATTCTAACAAAAGTTATGAATTATAATGTAAATATTTGATATGCAGGATACACGTTGTGGAACACCCATGAGAGGGTCACTTAACCCCAGATATGTCACAACCCACACATTAAGAAACACTGCTCTAGAGTATGATCAAGATCTTACCTTCAATTTTTAAATACTTGAGGAAGAAAGAGCTAGATGTTGATGGAGAAATCTTAAAAACAAGATGGAATTCAACCTACTTACCTATGTCTATAGGAAAAAAACGACTAGTAGCAAGAAGAAAAGGGCTTTTTTAAAGTGTAGATTATGATTAAAACATATTAAACAAGTTTAAAATCAGTCAATACATATGTACAAAAATGAGGTTACAATTGTTAAAAGACATGCTCTGCATGGGGTCATAAAGAAAGAATCTCGAAGACAGTAGCCCACTTATATAAAGTGTGAAATGTAAGTGTACTTTGAACTCTTAAAACTGAAATCCTAATCTGTGAATGCTGTTGAAAATGATCACTAATCCTGGAAACGATCATCTAGGGAAATATTCCCCAGGATGGTCAAACAAAGATAGCTGTAGCTATGCTGCAGAGAGGCCTGGCTTTATCCCTAGCTTGTTGAAAAGACTGACAACGTTATCTACATAGTACTGACTTTGTAGATGGAAATGATGAAGTGGTCCTGGAGTCTTACTCTATGGTTTCAGAGATCTACTTAATCCATACTGCAGTTTCTGAAAGAACACCTTAAAGGCCATTTCATAAAACTGTGAGATTAAAGGATAAATTATAATGGAGATTCCTGGAGATAGAAGATGCCAGAACCATTGGATAAGTGCCATAAAAAGCTGAGTGATGGAGTGGAGCTGGCCCAAAAGAATGTGTGTGCAACTAGAGAAGCTAATGGTATATGTTAGCATTCCTTTTTGGCTCTACCACACAGTTACCTGGCAACAACCAGGTATGCCTGACACCTTATAAAATGTGCAGTTTGCCCCCTGTTCTTTCTCTTATTCTCCTATTCTCCCACTCTTACTCCCTTATCCTCTCTTTCCTTTCTTTCCTTATTCATCTACCAGCATCTTTCCTTGTATTCTGGCTTTCCTCTCCTCTCTCTTTTCTCTCTGTCTCTGTCTTTGTCTCCATCTGTCTCTGCCTTTGCCTATCTGTCTGTCTGTCTCTGTGTGTCTATCTGTCTCTGTCTATCTCTTTCTTTGTCTCTCTCTCTCTCTTTCTGACTTTTTCTGTATTTACTATCTCCTCAACTCCCCTCATTATGCCCTAAATAAACTCTATGCCATATTATATCTTTCCTATGGCTGGTACCTCAGAGGAAGGGATGGCTCAGTATGGGCCCACAGAACGATGCCCTTTCACCTTATAATATGTCATTATATCAAACATACCTTGACTCTTTATTTTTTATAAAAGCAATAATGCTTTAGAACTGACTAGCTAAGCACTTTGAATCTCATATGATTCCACCACAAACCAAGAACATGTAAATATAGAGCTACAGAATTTGAAGATTGACCTTGCTTTGGTCCTATCCCTCATTGCTAATGCTCTATTCTTCCCTTTTTTCATGCTAATGATTAATATAAAACTTTGTGAAGCATATAAATAGTTTATTATTATATAATTATTGTTTCTAATAATAGTGTATTATTTGTAATAATAGTGTATTATTAAAATTATTATAGTTATATTGTAATAAAATGTATTGTTATACTTTGTAAGTGGATTATATAGTTAGTATAGAGTCTTGAGTTTCAGGAGAGACTGTAGGATGTGCTTTTCAATAATGTTGGAGTTATTGAAGACATTCTTTCCCATCTGGACCTGATTCCTGCCCATTTGGGACTCTGCTACATCCGTTCAATTCAGTATATAGTGAACTCTCCCCACTACTGGGGTGGGGTTGGCATCTCTGTCAAAAACTCTGACCCAGAATTGTTCCTGTCTAAAAGAACTGCAGGAACAAAAATGGAGAAGAGACTGAGGGAAAGGAGTTACAGTGGCCATCCCAAATTGGGACCCATTTAAGGGGGAGGCTCCAAGGCCTGACACTATTACTGATGCATGATATTTTACAGATGGGAGCCTAACATGGCTGCTCTCTGAAGGCCAACAAACAGCTAACTGAGACAGAAGCAGATATTTACACCCAAACAATTGACTAAAGTCAGGGACCCGTGTGGTTGAATTAGATAAAGTCTGGAATAAGTTTAGGAGAAGTGTGACCCCATAAGGAAGATCAGCAGTCTCACCTCACCCAGAGATCTCTCAGACACTGAGCCACCATCCTGGCAGTATACCCTAGCTCTTTTGAAACCCCCAACACATATACAGCAGAGGACTACCTTGTCTAGCCTCAATGAAAGAAGATGCACCTAATCCTCAAGAGATTTTTGTTCCCATGAAAACTGGAGGCCTGGAGTGTTGTGGGGTGTGTGAGGGTGGGGAGACGACATCCTCTAGGAGACAGGTGAGGAGGAATGGGATGAGGAGCTGTCGGAGAGCAGAACTGATGGGAATAACTACTGTACTGTAAAAATGAAGACAGAAAGATTAAAAAACATATAAAAATTGATTTTTTTCTAACCCTTCTCAAAAACACAATGTTTTGAGGGCCTGGTGGTGGCTAAGTAGGTAATAGGACTTATTGTGCAAACATGGGGATGTGAGTTTAGATACCAACACCCACACTCATTTCAGGCATAGACACATGCACCCACAACCCCAGCTCTGTGAAAAACAGACAGGATGATGGCTGGGGTTTTAACACCTGCTGCCACTCTATGTTCATTCAGAGTGAGTGAGAGAGAGCTAGAGCGAGAGAGAGAGTGAGAGCGAGAGAGAGAGAGAGAGAGAGAGAGAGAGAGAGACAGACAGACAGACAGACAGACAGAGAGATAGGACAGAAATGGATAAGACAGAGTGTCAAGTACAATGCTTTCTTTAGCCCCCGAATCCATGTGTACCAATACATGTATCTGTAAACATGAGTATGTATACACCATACACCACATACATGTACTGCACATGGAGAGAGAACAGAGAGAGAAAGAGACAGTTGAATAACATTCAGTTAATTGCTTCTGTACAAAACATAAAGAAATATCTGTCTTATCATGTCTATGTAGAGGCTTGTAAAAAAAGAAACAAAACCAGAACAATTAGATGACACTTTTTTCCTTTGAGACACTTGTCTTCTGTTTCTCCAGTCTCACAGCTCAGGAAACTGAATTTTCATGCTAACTAGAATGATCTTGAGAATGGGTCCTATCTCTGAGCTTCTATGTTTGCCTAACTAACTTGGTATCTTAACTTAGCTCTTAGAAAAATAAAAGTTGGTAGCTCAGGGACTTCTGATAGACTTCTTCTTTACAAAGCTGAATCAGAAAAGAGCATATTGTTTTAAGAAAATGAATTTGTAGCAACCTGATACAGAGTAATGGAAAACTCCCAAGGACAGATATGAACAACATCTCTTGCTCTTATGATTGACAGTTGAATTTACATTTCATTTTTTACGGTGACATTTCACAGTTATTCCCAACAATTCCTCTCTCGCGTACAGACTTTGTTATGGGTTGAGAGAGTCCTTGATATCTCTGAAGTGCTCTCCCATTGGGGAAACGAGATGATAGGAGTTGCTCTCAACTGTGGTAAATAAGGGCTGTTTTAAAAACACTCCTAAGCTTAGAATCTGGGAAATTGCTCTTTAACTTGATGGGACATTTTGTATGCTTTTAGATAAGATACTAATTTGCATCCTTTTGAAACTTTTCAATTCAAATCAATGCTCATTATACTTTTTCTTCATTGTTAGGCATCCAGCCTTATGCATGCATATTTTAGCACCTCTTGAAATGACTATAGTCCTTTGAACAAACTAAGTGCTAGAGAAAATTAGAACTGTTATTTCCCTGAATCTTGTTTTCTGAGATGGATACATATTCCAATAGAAAATCCCTAACAAGCTCAATGATTTCAAGGCCCCTTTCCATTGATGAGAACCCTTCTCGGTACTGTGTAATGTATGCCTTCTGAGATCTGACTTCATAAAAGACTAAAAACAGTATATATTTGTAGTTTATAAAATGATTTAAGTGACAAGAAGAACAATGTTCTAGTCACCATTTTTAGAAAGATTTCGCCATTTTAAAATGAAAACCTTTATTTCTGTTGTTGGTAGTTGTTTGTTTTAAACTCTAGTTTGGCCCTGTTGGTCTCTTCTGCCATTTCCTCTTTATTAAAGTTATAGAAATATTAATAGTGCTATGCTCTGCAAATTCACTGTTCTTGTAGATTTGCAAACGATGCTTTTATAAGTAAACCATAGTGTATATATTCATTTTACGTTTTAATTGCTAATTACTGTTGAATGAAAATATGAAGATGCAGGGCTGGGAAGAGAGCTTCAAGAGAAAGGCACTTGCTCTGGAAGCACAATGACCTAAATTCAGTTCCAATCTCAGTGCCCACATACGAAGCTAGCCACGGTGATGCACTTCTATCATTTCCACTTCAAAGTAGACATCGGATAATCACTCCTGCTGCTACCTGGCAAATTAAGATGATCAGAGAGCTTTGGGTTTATGGGTAGACCCTTTCTCAAAAAATAATGTGGAAGAAAAATGCCACCACCAACATCTTCTTTCACATACACACATCTGTACACAAAGCCAATCTTTCACACTTGTGTACACAATCATGAACATGTACTAACAAATACAGTGAAATGCATTTTGATGTTCTTGAAAAACTCAGTAAAGAATCAAAGGGAGAATGACAATACTTTCCCAGTGTCACTCAATGGAAAGACTTTTATTTTCACATAATACAATTCTAAACTTGTTGGCTTCTTGATGATACCATTTGTCCTCTGGCTGAATTATTTATTTCACATGGCATAACTTTTGAAATGTTGTTTTTAATTTTATCACTATTCCTTAACAGATCATTTAAGCATAGCTGTCTCCATATTGGTTTATTCTCTTTCTCTGTTCTTCATTGGAAAGCATTGGTTCATGGACTATATCACATTATAGAAAAGAAAAAGATAAAAACTTGACCCAAAGGTAAAAACCGCATTCTATATAGCAGTTGATAATTTTAAATTAAATGTGCTCAATTGTTCATTTCTTTATGAACACCCCCAAGAGCTGTTTGGTTTGTGATAGAGTGTCTGAGTAATTAAAAACAAGAATTCCTTTGAGATATAGCTGACTTCATTAAATCATCATCAGTCACCCATAGTTTAGAAAGTAGTGTTTGCTGGAACAGCCTGTCTCCCTAATCTTTGTTGAATAAACAGGTCTGGGAAGAAGAAACTACAGACAGACCTGCCCTTAGCCCCTTGTAGCTCCACCAACTTTCTCATTCCCAAACATTAACATAAACTCCAAGTATTCTTCTTTCTCTTTTCAGACCTTTCCCTTACCATTGGAGAGAGGTTGCCTCTCATTGTGTATGCTAGAAAACAGTCTCATCTGTCAAAGTCAGATCCTGGTACCTTTGCTGTCTTTTGTCTCTATATTCTGCATCAGGAAATCTAATTTTTGAGAGGAGGAATAGATACATTTCACTTTTACTTCCAGATCATATTTCATTACTGAGAAAAATCAGGGCAAGTACTTAAGCAGGGAAGGAACCTAGAAGCAGAAGCTGATGCATAGGTCTTGGAGGAGTGCTGGTTACTAGCTTGGTCATTATTGCTTGCTCAGCCTGCTTCTTTATAAAACTCAGGTATGGTAAGACCCACAGGAAGATGGCCTTTCCCACATTAATTAAGACATTGACCTAAATGTTTTTGTATAGCCTATTCATTGTTATTATTATTATTATATTCATTTATTATCATTATTATGTTCAATTATTATAATTTTGTATTCAATTATTATCATTAATATATTCAATTATTATTATTAGTATTATATTTAATTAGGTTTTTTTTATTTAGACAGAGTGTCTCTACATAAGGCACAATTATACTGAATCCATTATGTATACTATGGTGGGTTTGTATTCACAGACATCTCTTTGCCTCCTGTCCCTGAGTGCTAGGACAAAAGGTGTGTTCCAGAACAACTGACCTGAATGGAGGCATTTCTCAATTGAGAAATTGAGAAAATAACTTTCACATGTTTCTAGTCTGTATCACATTATCCTATAAACTAACCACCACAAAGTCTAGATGTTTCTTTCAGATAGGTTAAAATATACATTGAGGATCCCAATTTATATAACTTTAAAAGATCATAATAAACTTGCTATAGTAGTTTTTAAAGGAGTAAGGTTGTTAGGAGTGATGCCAACTTATAGATTCAGAGTAAAAGCCATGTAATTTATCATAGCTCCTATTAAAATTATCTATAGATGACCACACAAATATATGTAGGTATTATTATGTTTACCTAAATATGTTTTGGTCCTTTTGAAAATATATTTTCTTCATGAAACTACTTCTAAAGCATTAATTCATATGTGTCACCTGCAGTTTACATCCAGCATCAAAGTATTTCATGTGAATATGTAGGTCAAAGGGCACAATGTTTGAATCATGTTTGTTTTGTAGCAGGAATTAGCCTAGAGGTGATACAAAGAATTAGGAAGGTTGACCCTGAGACAACAACAACAGCAACAACAAATTAAGAAGTAATTGGTTTCAGTAGACTTCGGTATGAACTAATTGAAAAGTTAATTTTAAGCTTACTTCCTTGAAATGAATGGAGTCTTATATTTTCAAAATCTACTTCTGAAACCTGTGGTACCGGGATGAGCATCTGAAGGCAGACTAACAAGAGAAATGGCTGAGAAGTAATTAAAGGTTTAAAATATGCTAAGCTTAAATGCAGAGGGAAATGACTTCTCAGCTCTTCCTTTTGCTAAGCAAACATAAAGGGTAAAATTAAGAGAATAATTTTCATGATATCATTCTGTGATTTCTGTGTATTGTTCTATTTGCAATATGCGTATTTTTGTCATTGTTGAAATGGGCTAATTTTGTTAATTGGAACATTGCTAAGAGATCATATACTTTGCTTTCAATAATGTTACAGTAGCTATGTATATTGCTTGTGACTATGTTTCCTTTTGTATGATTTTACAGTTTTTGGTAGAATTTGTTAATCAATCCAGAAGGATGCTAGAAGAGTGTTTATTTGGATGGTGAGAGAAAATAAGCAGAAAAACAGGCTGAAAATCCTGACAGTTGCCCAGAGGTGGGAGAGAGACAGAGACAGAGAGAGAGAGAGAGAGAGAGAGAGAGAGAGAGAGAGAGAGAGAGAGAAGAAAGAAAACCATATATTTTCATTTAGAATCCAAGAAAGCACACAAGTTCAGGGGGCAGTCTGATGCTGCAACTGATACCCACATTTCTACTTGTAATATCTTATGTCACACATATAATTTAAAAATGACAAAACTTTTTGGTTATCCATATAATACATTTTAAGACTTGATATTAGCAATGCTATTTAAATCACCAAACATAAAACCCCTGTTTTCTTCCTAAATTTACAAAATTCAAAATTATTATTTTTTTATTTTAGATGATTTATAACTATTGCAAGCCTGCACCAAAGGCTAGAGAAAACAAACCAAGAAATGGGAGGCAGGTGTGGAGGACAGTGATAAACTCAGGGTGTATTTCATAGTAAGTTTAAGCCAACCAGTCTCAAAAGATACCAGAAAGTTAGTCTCTCCCTCCCTCCCTCCCTCCTTCCCTCCCTCCCTTCCTCCTTCCCTCCCTCCCTCCCTCCATCTCCTCTCCATTCCCCTCCTCTCCTCTCCCTTCCCCTTCCCTCCCCTCCCCTCCCCTCCCCTCCCCTCCCTCCCTCCCTCCCTCCCTCCCTCCCTCCCTCTCTCTCTCTCTCTCTCTCTCTCTCTCTCTCTTATATTGTGTGAACTTCTTTTCTGAATGCAACATTTCACATCCAATTTAATAGTCAAAGCATTTATTTATTGTATTTCTATTTGTATTCCCAAAGAGAATATTCTTTATTGTCTAATAAGTGCAAACTTACTATTGCTTGAATATTAAATTCAGTTACAAAATTTTGTGATTAAAGTTTTCGAAAAATCTGAGATATTTTGGAGATCTTCAATCATTTTGGAAAATCTCTAAACAGATCTTTATTTGTCATTCAAGTTTGGAACTTTTCTGTACAAATTTCCTGAATTTGCTCAGGACTCTTGTGAAATAGGCCAATATGCAGTGATTATCAGTCACCTGTCTAGAACATATTATTAGACACGTGTCGTGTGTGTGTGTGTGTGTGTGTGTGTGTGTGTGTGTGTGTGTATGTGTGGGGGATGTTTGTATATTATAGTTTGTTTCTATTTCTACAACTGGGTACCAAAGACTGGATAACTTATAAAGAATAAATTGAGTGTTGGAAGTTGAAGATGAAGGGCTTTGCTTGGTGATACTCTTCTTCCTGATGGAAACTACAGAGAACATAGGCAGCCCAGATTATTACAGAGAAGAAAGGTCATTACAAGAGACAGAAATAGACTGGCTTCTATAACACAGATAAGCCATTAAACATTCAGTCTTGTAATGCACTGATCCATGAATAGATTAATTCATGAGGAAGAAGACATAATGACCAAATAACCTTGTACAGCTTTGATTCTGTCTCTAATATGCAAGGTCACACTTCAATATGACTTTAGGAAGATTTGCACCATGTATATTTAAATTGAGCTGTCGAGTTTGTATTCTTTTCAGAACTTAATATTTATTATTCATTGAAACTTGATTTATAAAATAGAACTTAGAATTAGTTTGTACCTCTTTTTGAGACTTTTGGAAGAGGAGGTTTTAGAAATTTGAAATAGAAGCTTACATTAAAATGATACTTTTAAAGTACCCTTGTAAATAGAATAGTAAAATATAGTCATAATCTAGTTTTTGGATGATAAATCACTTTCAGGTGGATTTATATTGCTAGACAATTTACTTTTGACAGTACACAAATTTGAAGCTACCGAATCAAAGAACAAGCCACTGCTAATTTTAAATATGTAAAAAACACATTTGCTCCTTTATAGGCACAGTTAACTAAAGAAGCTTACCAGTGGGGTAGAGGAAAATCTTCATGTGTATGATGTAGACAATACATGTGAATTAGGTTTCAGGGTGAAGATGTGAAGCCCAGGGTCAATGGACAGCCGAGTTTTATGACTTAGTGCTCGTTAGTCAAAACCTTCCCGTGCTTATGATTCAGTTGGTCTTGTGATTAGGAAGTCACAAAATGAGGCAATTCTAGCTGTGACCACAGGTAATTCCCTTACTGACTTCTTTCTTAGGGAACGACAGATTTTATTAATAGTATTAACTGCCTTCCTTTTACTGACACAATAAAACTCTTGCTATTTTTCTCAAAAGTATGGCTTTATTGTTTTGAGATTATAATACAATTAATCACACATTTTTTCCCAAACTTCCACATATATTCTTCTTGCTATTTTTATTTTAAATTGTGGCCTGTTTTATCATTAACTCTTGGTTGCTACAGGATGTCTGCTTTATCCTGCAAGTTTCACTTTAGTTGGAAATATAATCCATGAAATCTGTTTAATTACCAAGAGGTATGTTTTGTAAAGAGATGCTTTACTGATAGCAAATAATTGTAGTAATAACAGAAGTTGACTTTATTGCTTGTATTCTGTTTAAAAACACCTGCCAATTGATTTTATATTGCTATGATAAAAGACCAGGACCACAATGATTCATAAAAAGAAGAATTGATTTTGCTTTATACTTTTGAGCAAGAGTCTATAATGGTATAAAGACATGGCAGCGGGCAGCAAGACAGGAAGCTGAGAGACCAGAACTGCAACCACAAACACAAAATATAAAACAAAATAAAGTAAGGTGAGGATCATACAGTGTCACCAACTGGGAACCAGTGTTTAAATTCCTATACCTATAGGGACAGTTCCAGTCAGCCACAACAAAACATATTAAATGATTTAATAGAAAAGGGATGAGATACAGTTATTATTGCAACTTTGAAGCTATGTGGATATATTTGTGAAGTTAGGTAAATGCAAAAAGTCACAAAGTAAGGGGTGAGTGTTAGATTCCAAGAGAATCCAATATTATGAATTGATTCGTATTACTTTTACAAACAATGTTAACGTACTTCCAGACACAGCAAATGGAAGTGAAAGTAAATTAAATTGTTTACTCAAATTCTGCCTTACCTAAAACAAATAACAAGAGACTATTTGTGGCTTTAAATTTTATCTTTATCCTGAAAAATTATAAATAAAATTAGTATCCATATATTGTTTCCTGTTTTGTAAAAAATTCAATTTTCTATGATAAGTATTAATTTAATTTTGGACTGGCTGTAAGGCTGAGGTTTTATAAATGAGATGTTAATAAGTGTAAGTTAAAATCTTATCATGTTGAAAGTTTGAGTCAATCAATAATTTAACTCATTCATAAATACTCAATTGTCACCATTTGTTACTGTTTATTTATTGTGTAATAGGTTGATAAGGTATGTTCATTTTGTTCCAATAAGGATGAAAAATAATATCTGTAATACATTTGTCAACGAGTTTCAATATAAAATTTAAAATTATATGAGAATGTTCATGTATTTATTAAGTCAAATTTGAAAAGGATTATTTAAAAGCAATCATTTAGAAATTAAAACTTATTTACAACATTCATTAAAACTACACTTACCTAAAATGATCTTCACTTGATTATGAATATTATAATTAAATGAATCTTAGTATGCAAATACCACTTAGCTTCATTTACATATGTTATTTAAATCACAGCTCATTCAATCACAGTAAAGTTATTAAAAATACAAAGATGTCTGCCTAATAATGATAAGAAATTACTATTTTGAAAACATTAACAGAAATTTAAAATAGCATGTTTGTTCTTTTAAAAAGTGCAGTGAACATTTTAACTTAAAAAATTTAGTAATGCAATTCCCATCAAGATACCATCCAAATTCTTCATTGAGTTGGAAAGAGCAATGTGTAATTTCATCTGGAATAACAAAAGACCTAGAATAGCAAAATCCATCCTCAACAACAAGAAAACATCTGCAGAAATCACTATCCCTGACCTCAAGCTATATTACAAGACAATTGTGCTAAAAACTGCATGGTACTGGTACAGAAATAGGCACGTGGATCAATGGAATAGAATAGAAGATCCAGAAATGAGCCATTACATATATGGTCACCTGATTTTTGACAAAGGAGCTGTAAACATTCAATGGAAAATGGACAGCCTATTCAACAAATGGTGTTGGTCCAACTGGCACTCAGCATGCAGAAGAATGAAAACAGACCCTTTCTTGTCTCCTTGTACAAAGCTCAAGTGCAAGTGAATCAAAGATCTCCACATTTAACCAGGTACACTGAAATTATTAGAAGAGAAAGTAGGGAAAACCTTAGAACACATAGGCACAGAAGAAAATTTCCTGAACAGAACACCAATGGCTCAAGCTCTAATGTCAAAGGTTGACAAATGGGACTTAATGAGTTTGCAAAGTTTCTGTAAGGCTAAGGACATTGTCAAAAAAAAAAAAAAAAAAAAAAAAAAAGGCAGCCAATGGATTGGGAGATCTTTACCAATCCCATATCAGATAGAGGCCTAATATTGAAGATATACAAAGAAAGCAAGAAGCTAGACACCAGAGAATCAAACAACCCTATTAAAAAATGGGGTACTGAGCTAAACAAAATGTTCTCAGTAGAAGAATACCGAATGGCTGAGAAGCATCTAAGGAAGTGCTTGACATCATTAGCCATCAGGGAAATGCAAATCAAAACAACCCTGAGATGCCACCTCACACCAGTCAGATTTGCCAAGATCAAAATTTCAGATGACAGCAGATGCTGGTGAGGATGTGGCGAAAGAGGAACACTTCTCCACTGTTGGTGGGGTTGTAAACTGATACAACCACTCTGGAAATTTGTCTGGCCATTTCTCACAAAATTAGACATAGTACTACATGAAGACCCAGTTATTCCACTTCTGGGCATTTACCCAAGAGATGCTCCAACATGAAACAAAGACACATGCACCACAACGTTCATAGCAGCTCTATTTATAATAGCCAGAAGCTGGAAAAAACTCAAATATCCTTCAGTAGATGAATGGATTCAAAAATCGTGGTATATTTACACAATGGAGTACTACTCAGCTATCAGAAACAATGACTTTATGAAATTCTTAAGATAATGGATGCATCTAGAGAATATCATCCTGAGTGAGATAACCCAGTCGCAAAAGAACAGACATAATATGCAGTCACTGATAATGGGATACTAACCCCAGAAAGCTCTGAACACTCCAGAATCAACTCACAGACTGTGTGAAGTTCAAGAAAAGAAAAAAGAAAAGTAAAACCATTATGATTACACCTTACACTCCAAGATAACTTTGACTAGTTCCAGGTTATATCCTGTTTCACATGTACTTTATGCTCATTGCAACTAGTAAGAACTTAATGCACACTATCAAACCTTAAAGAAAAAGCCAAGCAATGACAAAAATGTATTTGTATACTTTTTTGCAAAAATCCTTAAAATGTGTACATTTATCTCTGCTTTTTAAGATAAAGTTCTTCAATAAAAAAAATTTTAGTAAGACATAAACCTGTGGGTATGTATGAAATAAGTATGATTCTAATATAAGTAAAAAATATTGAACTTAATCATTATGGATATTTTTAATATTGACTATGAGGATAATAGAATAATTATAATTTCCTCATATTCATAATCAGTATATTTTTCTTTATTTGTGATATATATTAATATGAAAATATTATTTATATATTATTTGGTTTATACTATGTTAAATGATAAACTACCTAGTGGAAATTTGCCCCTACATCTTCATCAGATTGTGGAAATCTGGCATAATTATTGTGTCACATTATTTATCTTTTAATTAATGTGTGTGGGTTGTGGGTGTGTCTGTGTGTGTGTGTGTGTGTGTGTGTCTGTGTGCGAGCATGGATGTGTGTGTTTGTGTGTGTAAGGCAGGGAGGGAGGGAAGTAGAAGAAGAGGGAGAGACATGGTATGGCATTTTAGATAGCAAATACTTTGCAGGCACTTCCCGTTTACCATGTGGATCTGTGGACTGCATTGAGAACCACAGGATCAGCAAGTAGCATACTTACCAAGCCATTTTCTTCCTATTATTCAAATAAGCAAACTGTGATTTGCGTGTAGCTAGCTTTTGTAGGATGTATATATACCCTTGTACATAAAACTTAGAAGGAGTCTCATTCTAAAGTTTATATATTTAGAATTTCATCATTATTTGCTATGAATGTTTACTTTTTAAACTTTTTATTTAAGAAATAATTACATTTTCCCCTTTCATTTTTTTCCCTCCAACTTCTTACATATACATCACCTTGTGGGATCCCGCCCAAAATTTAGTGTGTCTATTTTTAGTGGCATGCATATAAATTTATTAAACATATACACATGGCACCCCTCCAGATCCACATAGTAATCATGTTTATATTTTGTTATTCTTTATGGCCTGTACACTATTACTAAGAATAGATGTTACTATCAGGATCTTGAAATGATTACATAAATTTATAACTAAGGTAATTACAACTAAATGTTACATTCAATTAATGCTTGCTAGGTATTATGCATAATATATAAAATAGTCAGGTTTTCCAAACTTACAATATAGATGTTAGGTACTGACTATATGAATTCTCCCAAAGTTATGATTGAATAAAATAATCAATTCAAAATTGCCTTTTAAATTCGTATCAGCCACTTAAACTCACATCAACCTTACTCTGAGCTATGAACTGGTAAGCCAGAGAAGCCACTGGCAGACAATATATGGCAAGGTTTGCAGACCCTCTCACAGGAGAGAAGCCAAGGTACTCAGCTGCCTGAATGATTCCACCCTGCCCTCTTGAGCACTCTAAGTCCTTAGATGTGTAGTCCTTTAAAAGGAAACAGCACTTAATGCATTAAAGTGCACTTGATGTGCTCAGCCCTTTGCAAGTTCTTTGTATTTCAGAAAACAAGAGAAGTATTAGTTTTGAGATGGTTTGAGATTATTTCTGAGCACTTTCCCTACTTACATCCTCCACTCTGTAACAAACTGATATTTAAAGTGAGATATGACATTTGAGAATGTTTTTTACAGTTCACTCGATGCTTTCATTGATTTCTTTAGCTCATCTTCTTTTAGCCTTTCTAAATAAGGACAGGAAAAAAAACATTTTATGTAACTCTTTAAAACATGAAATATGACTGAATTATTGCTGGACTTAAAATACTAGCCACAAGTTTATTCTTATGTAAGTAATACTATAACCTCAAATTTACTTGTTTATTATTGTTATGTTTTAGGGACATGATACAACTTCGTCTGGCCTGAAATCCTGTATGAGCTGGCTAGTTTTAAACTAAAAAAATGCCTACTTCTACCTTTAAAGCATTGTGAGAAAGGGCATGTAACACACACCCACATTCACACACACACACACACACACACACACACACACACACACACACCTTTCAAAGTATTTATTACATAATAAATGTCTAAGATTTTTGTGACTGTCTAAAGGTCTTTTCTGGATTTATAACTATTCTAATAATAAAATAGGTTTAATAGTTGCAAAGGCAGGTACTGTTAGCAAGTATTATCTTGGTAGATATAAATAAAAAAGATTTAATAAAATGTTAACTTTAGTTATTACTGAATTTACATACTTATGGATAAATGTATAACTTTTCACATATTAAATCTGAACTAAGAGATCAAATAATTTAATTGAATATCAAATATGTAGAATTCAGCATCTCTACATGAGTAAAGAAAACAAAAATTTTTAAATTAGGTTGTATCCTTTCTGGGTTATATACACAGCTACATATACTAAAATTCCATTTTTTAAAAATTGTTTCATTCATTAACTATGTAATTAAGATATTTGAATGCATTTCCCAAATATTTCATATATTTTGTGCCATATTGTATTTTTAAATTATATATCTGATTATATATTGAAATATGTCATTAAGTATACATTTCTGCTATAGCAAATATTTTTGTTAAAAGTAAGACTTTTTTAAGCATATTTTAGTCAAGAGACATACATAGCATATTCAGATATTTAAATTTAACTGATAATTCTGGTTTTGTTTATTTGTTTTCTGTGAATAGGAGGAGAGAGAAACCGAGTAAGAGAGGACACACCCTACTACATTAGATCATGGAAACGCGAAAACAACAACAGCAGTGTCTCTTAGATGAATTAGTATGGAAGAAATAACTGGAGGTCAGCATGTCATAGTTTTGGACGCCATTAAAAAAGCAAACATCCATTGAGAAGGCCATGTTGGAAGGTAGCCAATGGTAGACAGAGAAATCAGGAAGAATCAACCCCCCCACCAAAAAAAAAAAAAAAGCAGACAGTGAGAATGTATTCATTCAGGGATAAAAGAAATGCAACAATATTTATAACTATTATAATATGGTCAGGCAGATTATGGTCTCCTTTTGGAATCCTAAGTCTTAATTGGGAAAAAAGAACTGGGAACAGGACTCAAAAGGAAGTTCTGAGCAATTTACTAGGTAAAGAGAAATCCTGTGTTGGTAAACCATAAACCTTGGCATCTTCCTGGAAGAGGAAGATGCAGAAGAAAAATAGAAAAAATGCTATGCTCTTTGAAGTAAGCCACACCTGCTTGTGTGTGTGTGTGTGTGTGTGTGTGTGTGTGTGTGTGTGTGTGTGTGATAAATATCAATGAAAAAAAGAAAAAAAAGAGGCCATGAATTTGAAGGAGTATAAAAAAGGTATATGGGAGGGTTAAGAGGGAGGAAAGGGAAGGGGGAAATGTTATACTTCTGATGAGACTGTAGTTATTGTTCATGGAGAAGACACCTGCATACTCTTGTAAGACCAGGATTGCAAACTTGTCAGTGCTAAAATTGTGGAAGATAAAAGATTTAAATAGTATGTTTTATACTAACATTTGTTAGGTGAATTGAATCATTTTGAAAAAGTTTTTGTGAAAATATCATCTTTATGGTTAGTGGTTTAGTCTCAGGGATAGGACTGGAGGAGCTCCCTGTTGGTTGATATTGTTGACTAAACCACGAACCTAAACCACGAGCCGAAGGCTACACATGAAGGGATCATGGCTCCAGCCACATGCATAGGAGAGGATGGCCTTATTGGGCATCAAAGACAGAAGAGGCTCTTGGCCTTCTGAAGACCACATGCTGCAAGTGCAGGGAAGTGGGAGGAAGTAGCTGGGTGTGTGGTAGTGGGGAAACACTCTCAAAGAGGAAGGGGAAGGGGGAGGGGACAGAAAAATTCCAAATGGAAAACTAAGAAAGGGGATAACATTTGAAATGTAACTAAAGAAAATATCCAATAAAACTATTTTTTTTCTATTGTAATATAGTAATTGCAAACATATGTTGACCACCCCCACACACAAGAACTGTTGGTTCTTGATAATTTTGAAATATATGTAAGAACCAGAAGCTATATATTGTAGATTTCCAGTAATGCTTACATTATATGGATTCCCAAAAAACGCAGGAGAATGAGAATAGCACAGGTGAGCGCTCATATTCCCAGTTGGTTCTGATTGGTAAATAAAGTTGCAGAGAGACAGAAGGTGTGACTTTGGGATGATATGGACCAGGAAGAAGCAGGATCCAGGATCAACATGCCACAAAAGGAGGAAATTAGGATTAGAGAGAGCAGCAGGAAGAGAGGCATACTAATCATGTAAATAAAAGTTCTTAACCTCTTAAACCTTTAAGGTGACACACACACACACACACACACACACACACACACACACACACACACACAAACACTCACACACACACACTCACACACATGCGCGCGCACACACACACAGTAGAATTCATGGGTTATTTTTAATTTTTTTTTTTTGCTTTATTTTTTGTTCTCTTGTTTGAAAGTTTTTGTTTGTTTTCTTTAAAGAGAAAAATAATGAAGTTGGATGAGTAGGAGAAATGGATGGGAACATGGGAACACAAGTATTGTTGGGTCTAGGGTAGCAAAGATGGAATATAGATTTTAGTAAGTAGTAACTCAGGGAGGAGTATCAGAGGAGAGGCATTAGCAAAGGAAGTCTATTAGGGAAGATCTACTCTAGAATCTGTACTGAGAAATAGGATTCAAATCAGTGGTGATGTGCAAATCTTCCAACTTACTAAAAATCATATAATTGCATTGGATGGGCTATATTATAAAAAGAGATGATAACTTATGATGTCCTTAATATTATATGCAAATGTACACTTGTAAATGTTTCTGCCTAGTATTGCTAAATCTGATTTTTCCACAAAAATATTCATAATTATTTTGAAATCGAATTGCAATTAATAGGTGACATTATCTGTAAAAAAATGAACAGATCCGGACATTTAAATGTTGAAATTCAAAAATGAAATACAACATTTAACTCACAACATTTTCTTTTACTATAACTTCCAAATGAGCAGTTGTGGGTAAAATATGTTGTAAAAGTTTGCCCAACATTCATTAATATTTCTACAGTCCTGAACTCAATATTAATGGTTCACTACTGCGCTCTGATCATTGTAGAGTCCTGGGCCATGCCCACATGCTTGTTGTATAAAACATATCATTGGACAATTCATAGATTTGTTAATCTTGAGCTTGTATTAATGTACAATTGTCAGTTACTTTTCATCAAGAATAGTTTTGAATATTTAAGAAGGGCAAATGTACATAAGCAAAGGTGTTCAGGTTTGTTTCACACACACAAAAAGGCTTGTGTTCTGAATCAGAATTCTGAATAAATTTTTTTCTGTTTTGGGACATATTTAATATGATTCATAATAATCATTGCACTTCTATGTAAGTATGAAGGCATACATGGAATCTTTTCTAAAACAAGAATTAGTGTTTTGGACAAATTCTGATAGTAGATCTAATTTTCTTTGTGACAGGAAAGCTTGCCTTGCCTCACAAATGCTGGAGCTGTGCTGTGTCTATTTCTAACTTTATGGCAACTCGGTTTTCACTGAAATTTTGAATTCTAGATAACACTTGATTATAGTAGTGATTAGCCTTATTTAATGAAATAAAAATATGTAATCAATGTGTTACTGTAATATTTAATTACGGTTTTTCTTATCATTACTGGCAAAAAGTATGTCTTTTCTAAAGAAATACAGACTTCATTGCTAGAATATAATGAAATGGATGTAGTAGAAAGGAATAAGAAAAATATTACAAGATTTTCTTTTACAGAGAATCTTGCTTCAATACAAAACTCATTAAGACAATAATAAATGTCCTAATTAGCTATCAGCTAAAGAATCCACTCACTTATTCACTGAGTGAATAAGGTTTATCACTTGAAAATGATCATACATGGAGAGGTGCATATAGTTATCATCAGAAATGTAAAAAGACCTTCAGAGTGTACACATCTCACTGAGTTATAAGTTATGGATGTAAAAGGATTATGGTTTACAGTACATAAAAGGAACCTCTACATTTATGTAAACAGAGTTGTGATCAAGTTGTAATATGTGCACGATTTATAGTCATCATTTAAAAGCAGTATAATTTGTAGCAAAATTCCCTTTTCACTTAAATATTTATATTTGTGTTTTATCTTTACTCAGTACTTTCAAATGTTTACTTCTTTTCCTGATATCTCCTTTCCTGTTTATGTGCATTGCATACCTGTCTTCTGTTTTATTACTGTGAGTTACATTATGTAACATTATCTTTAATTACATTGACTCATTGCTTTTTCATTTGCTACAGCCAACTTTCTTTCAGTCTTAGGTCATTTATTTTAGCTCTCTTCTTATCTAATAAACACTGAAGACCAAATATTTTCTAATAATTTATAATTTATATTCACATACTAATTATCTTTTAGTATGAAATAGTTTCTATTTTTCATTGATAATTCTTGTAGTCTTTCTCACAAAATACAATATTTTACATTTTTATATTTTGTGATTTCCTCTAACATTTTTTCATCGGTTCTTTTTAATTACCTTTTATTTTTTTACAGACCAGTGATTTTCATTTGATTTTTTAAAGTCCATTGATTGTTACTATTTTTCACTATCAGACTTTGTTGTTGGTGCATTAAGTAGTCAGCCTATGTAACTGCTATGCTTGTACTTAAGATTCATATATATTGTGCCATGCATGCATAATCTAATAGGTATACAATTAGTTAAAGTATGGGTTTTAAGTTTAGATGGTGTTTATGTTCTATATCATAAAATATATCACTTAGTAAGTGTACTAAAGCCTCTTAAGATTGTGGATTTAGCTTCATTTTTAATTTATATTAAGGTTTACTTTCAAGCTGGGCATGGTAACATATTTCTGTAATACCATCATTAGGGAAGCTAAGATAAGAGAATCATGACCATGACACCAGGTGGATTTTATAGTAAGGATCTATGACAAAGCAAGTGAGTATTTCACCCTAGCAAACAAACAAAAAAAACCCATTGACATATTAAAAAATATAGGACATAGAACTATGTAAATAATTAACAAAATAACTGGTATGATGATATTAATGATGTGAGCATGTATTTACTTTTATAAAAGATTTATACATGTGCTCATGTGTGTGTGTGTATGTGTGTGTGTGTGTGTTTGTGTATGTGTGTACATACCTGGGAGTGTATAACAATTGAATGTATGTTCATGTGTACATGCATGTATGTGAGAGCATGAATGTGTGTGTGTGCATGTGTGTGTAGTACATATGTGTGTTTATGCCTATGCACATATGTGGATGCTAGTTAGCATCTCATGGGAGTCCATTCTTTTATTCTAGCCTGTGATGACTGTTTCTTAAACTTAAGTTACTCGATTTGCATATAGAGCCTTTATCAACTGACTCATTTTACCAGGCCATTCAAACCCTCATTTCATTGTGAAAATATTATCCCAACAATTTTTTTCATTCACGTGTACCCTATTTACTGCCTGTCCTCCTGGTCACACCCTCCCACAATACTTTCCACCATCTTTCCTCCCCATCTCTGAGAGGTTGGAGGTCTATTCCAGGTATCTCTCAAGCCTGGCACATTAAGTCTCTGTAGGGCTAGGTTCAACACCTTCCACTGAGGTCAGACAAGCAGCACTGCAAGAAC
Source organism: Micromys minutus (assembly GCF_963924665.1). Lineage (NCBI taxonomy): Eukaryota > Metazoa > Chordata > Mammalia > Rodentia > Muridae > Micromys > Micromys minutus. Next base: position 43,723,707 of record NC_137954.1, on the reverse strand, counting down.
ATATCCTACACATGCAACATGTTTTGGGACAGCTGCCACTCCCATTGTTCAAAACCAACATCAAGACCAAGCTGTAGATCTGCTACATATGTGTCGGGTTATATGTCTATCTTGCATATGTTCAAATTTGCAGATTCAGTCTCTTATTAGAGCCCCAAGTGTTCTGGTCACATGACTCTTTTGGTCTTGTGGAATTTGTATCTCCTTCAGAGTCTTCAGTCCTTTCTCCCACTCTTCCATATAAGTTCTCACTCTCTACCCACTGTTTGGCAATGGACCCATGAATCCATCCGAGCCAGCTACACAGTGGAGCCTCTCACAGAACAGCCATGCTAGACTCCTGCTTCCAAGCATAACACAGTATTATTAAGGGTGTCAGGGATTAGTGCTTATCCCTGAATGGGTCCCCAATTGGCCCAGTTATTGCTTGACCGTTCCCTCAGTTTCTTCTCCAACCTCCTTGTCTGCATTTCTTTTAGTTAGGATAACTTTCCAGTTCAAAATTCTGTGAGATTTACTGAGATTCCTGCATGACTACATGAGGTGGCCTCTTCAGGTTCCACATTTGAAATGCTGTGAGTCACAACTCTGGTCACATCCATTGGTTTTTGAGCACCTCCCCTATTCCAGATCTCTGTCATATCCTTGAGATGCTCCCTATCTCCCCAACCCTGTCAGTTGCCTTAGGGAAGCTTTTCAGCAATCAGCTCTTGATTCTAAAACCTGAGCAAGTGGTGTTTTGTACAGGAACTTGTCTCCTGTAACAAGGAGTTCAAGGCAATCCCCACATTCTGTTCTCTCAGATGTAGTGTATCTGGTTTTATGTTGAGGTCTTTAATCCACTTAAGTTTTATGCAAGGTGATAGACATGGATCTATTTGCATTTGTGTACATGCTGTCATCTCGTTAGACTAGCACCATTTGTTGAAGATGCTTTTCTTTTTCCATTGTATGATTTTTGGCTTCTTTGTCAAAAATCCAGTGTCTGTAGATGTGTGGGTTTATTTCAGGACCTTCCTTTTTATTCCATTTGTTAACCTCTCTGTTTCTATACCAAAACCTTGTGGTTTCAATCACTATTTTTCTGTAGTGCAGATTGAGTTTGGGGATTGTGATTCCCTCAAAGGTTATTTTATTGTTCAGGGTTCTTTTTAGCTATCCTGGATGTGTTTTGTTTTTGTTGTTGTTGCTGTTTTTCAATATGAAGTTGAGACTTGTGCTTCAAGCTCTGTGAAGTATCGTTTTAGATTTTTTTATACATTTCTTTATTTAACAATTTTATTATACAAAAGAAAGATAAATGTACAAATTTTAAGCATTGTTTGCATAAAATTATACAATACATTTTTGTCAGTACATGTTTTTCAGATTTTAAAATAATTTTTACATAAAACTGTATGAATATATTTTTTAGTCAGTACTTGATTTTTTTTTAAAGGTTTGATAGTATGCATTGAAAACTTAATAGTTACAATGAGCATAAAGTACATGTAAAACAAAATGTAACATGGAAATAGTCAAAGTTTTCTTGTTGTATAGAGATTTTTTTGTTTTGTTTTTTTTGTTTGTTTGTTTTCTTTATTTCTTGGACTTCATACAGTCTGTGAGTTGTTTCTGGGGCAGTGCGAGCCTCTGGGGTTAGCATCCCATTATCAGTGACTGCATATTATGTCTGTTCTTTTGTGACTTGGTTATCTCACTCAGAATGGTATCCTCTAGATGCAGCCATTTTCTTAAGAATTTGGTAAAGTCATTGTTTCTGGTGGCTGAGTAGTATTCCATTGTGTAAATGTACCAAAATTTTTGTATCCATTAAACTTCTGATGGACATCTGGGTTCTTTCAAGCTTCTAGCTATTATAAATAGAGCTGCTATGAACATTGTGGAGCATATATCTTTGTTGTGTACTAAGGTATCTCTGGGGTATATGCCCAGAAGTGGAATAGCTGGGTCTTCAGGTAGTATTATGTCCAATTTTCTGAGGTATCGCCAGACTGATTTTCAGAGTGGTTGTATTAGTTTGCAACCCCACCAAAAGTGGAGAAGGATTCCTCTTTCTCTGCAACCTAGCCAGCATCTGTTGTCATCTGAGTTTTGGATCTTGGCCAATCTGACTGGTGTGAGGTGGAATCTCAGGGTTGTTTTGATTTGCATTTCCCTGATGGCTAAGGATGTCCAGCACTTCCTCAGATATTTCTCAGCCATTCGATATTCCTGAACTGAGGACGTTTTGTTTAGCTCTGTACCCCTTTTTTAATAGGGTTATTTGATTCTCTGGTGTCTAGCTTTTTGAGTTGTTTGTATACCTTAGATATTAGGCCTCTATCTGATGTGGACTTGGTAAAGATCTTTCCCATTCTGTTGGCTGTAGTTTTGTTTTCTTGACAATGTCCTTAGCCTTACAGAAACTTTGCAATCTCATTAAGACCCATTTGTTAATCTTTGACCTTAGAGCTTGAGCCATTGGTGTTTTGTTCTGAAAATTTTCTCCTGTGCCTATATGTTCTAAAGTTTTCCCTCCGTTCTCATCTAATAGTTTCAATATATGTGGTTTAATGTGGAGATCTTTGATCCACTTACACTTGAGTTTTTGTACAACGAGATAAGAAAGGGTCTATTTTCATTCTTTTGCATGTTGAGTGCCAGTTGGAGAAGCACCATTTGTTGAATAGGCTGTCATTTTTCCATTGAATGTTTATGGCTCCTTTGTCAAAAATCAGGTGACCATATATATGAGGGCTCATTTCTGGATCTTCTGTTCTATTCCATTGATCCACATGCCTATTTCTGTACTAGTACCATGCAGTTTTCAGCACAATTGCCTTGTAATATAGCTTGAGGTCAGGGATAGTGATTCCCACAGATGTCTTCTTGTTGTTGAGGATAAATTTCACTATTCTAGGTCTTTTGTTGTTCCATATGAAATTGCACATTGATCTTTCCAATTTCATGAAGAACTGTGTTGGAATTTTGATGGGGATTGCATTGAATCTGTACATTGCTTTTGGTAGGATGGCCATTTTTAAAATGTTGATCTTTCCAATGCATGAGCATGGGAGATCTTTCCATTTTCTGAGATCCTCCTCAATTTCCTTCTTTAGAGGTTTGAAGCTCTTGTTGTACAGGTCCTTCACTTGCTGAGTTAGAGTTACACCAAGGTATTTCATAGTTTTTGTGACAATTGTGAAGGGTACCTTTTCCCTAATTTCTTTCTCCACATGTTTGTCTTTTGAGTATAGGAAGGCTACTGATTTGTTTGAGTTGATTTTGTATCCAGCCACTTTGCTGAACTTGTTTATCAGCTGTAGGAGTTCTCTGGTGGAGTTTTTGGGGTCACTTAAATACACTATTATGTCATGGGCAAAGAGTGATATTTTTATCTCTTCCTTTCCGATTTGTATCTCCTTGATCTCCTTTTGCTGTCTAATTGCTCCAGCCAGGACTTCCAGTACTATGTTGAAAAGCTAGGGCGAGAGGGGGCAGCCTTGTCGAGTCCCTGATTTTGGTGGGATTGCTTCAAGTTTCCTGCCATTAAGTTTGATGTTGGCTGTTGGTTTATTGTATATTGCTTTTATTATGTTTAAGTATGGACCTTGGATTCCTGTTCTTTCCAGGACTTTTAACATGAAGAGGTGTTGAATTTTGTCAAATGCTTTCTCAGCATCTAGTGAGATGACTATGTGATTTTGATCTTTGAGTTTGTTTATATGGTGGACTACGTTGATGGATTTCCTTATATTAAACCATCCCTGTATCCCAGGGATGAAGCCTACTTAGTCATGATGAATGATCGTTTTGATGTGTTCTTGGATTCGGTGTGCAAGGATTTTGTTGAGTATTTTTGCATCAATGTTCATAAGTGAGATTGGTCTGAACTACACTTACCTTGTAGGGTCTTTGTGTAGTTTAGGTACGAGGGATATTGTAGCCTCAAAAATGAGTTGGGTAGCATTCCATCAGATTCTATCTTTTGGAATAGTTTGGCGAATATTGGTGTTATATCCGCAATAAATGTCTGATAAAATTCTGCACTGAACCTGTCTGGTCCTGGGCTTTTTTTGGTTGGGAGGCATTTGATGATTTCTTCTATTTTGTTAGGTATTATAGGGTTATTTAGATGGTTTACTTGGTCCTGGTTTAATTTTAGGATCTTGTATCTGTCTAGGAATTCATCCATTTCCTCCAGATTTTCCAATTTTGTGGAGTATAAGTTTTTGTAGTAGGATCTGATGATTTCTTGAATTTCCTCAGTTTCAGTTGTTATGTCTCTACTTTCCTTTCTGATTTTGTTAATTTTTATACTCTCTCTTTGCCCTCCAGTTAGTCTGGCTAGGGGTTTATCAATCTTGTTGATTTTCTCAAAGAACCAACTCTTGGTTTTGTTAATTTTTTCAATGGTTCTTTTTCTTTCTATTTGGTCTATTTCTGCCCTAATTTTGATTATTTATTGCCGCCTACTCTTTTTGGGTATATCTGCTTCCTTTTGTTCTAGGGCTTTTAGCTGTGCTGTCAGGTTGCTGATGTAAGCTCTCTCCAGTTTCTTTTTGGAAGCACTTAGGTCTGTGAGTTTTCCTCTCAGTACTGCTTTCATTGCATCCCATGGGTTTGGGTATGTTTTGTTTTTGTTTTCGTTGAATTCTAGAAAGTCCTTAATTTCTTTCTTTATTTCTTCTTTGACCCTGCTATCGTTTAACAGAGAGTTGTTTAGTTTCCATATGTACGTAGGCTTTTTGTTTTCCTTGTTTTTGTTAGACACCAGAGGTAAACCATGGTGATCTGAGAGGATGCATGGGAGTATTTCAATATTCTTATATCGACTGAGACTTGTTCTGTGTCCAATTATGTGGTCAATTTTCGAGAAAGTGCCATGGTGTGCTGAGAAGAAGGTGTATTCTTTTACTTTAGGATGATATGTTCTGTATATATCTATTAATTCTTGTTGGTTCAAGGTCTCTGCTAGTTTTGCAGTGTCCTTGTTCAGTTTCTGTTTCCATGATCTGTCCATTGGTGAGTGTTGGGTATTAAAGTCTCCCACTATTATTGTGTGGGGTGAAATGTATTTTTTGAGCTTTAGTAGAGTTTCTTTTATGAATGTGGGTGCTTTTTTATTTGGAGCATATATGTTAAGAATTGAGAGTTCCTCCTGACAGATTTCCCCAGTAATGAGTAAAAAGTGTCCTTCCTTATCTTTTTTGATACCTTTTGGTTGGAAATTTACTTTATTCGATATTAGAATGGCCACTCCAGCTTGCTTCTTGGGGGTGTTTGCTTGGAAGATTTTTTTCCACACTTTTACTCTGAGATAGTGTCTGTCTTTGTCTCTGAGATGAGTTTTTTGTATGCAGCAAAAGGCTGGATTTTGTTTATGTATCCTGTGATAGCCTATGTCTCTTTATTGGGGAGTTGAGTCCATTTATGTTAATAGATATCAAGGAATAGTTGTTTCTGTTTCCTGCCATTATTTCCTTTGTGGGTTGAGTTGTATCTGTGTCTTTTTCTTCCTTTAGTTTTCTTGTTTAGGAGTTTTCTTGTTTTCACTAGGCTGTATTTTCCCTCATTGTATTTGGTTTTCCACCTGTAATTCTTTGTAGTGCTGGGTTTGTGTTCAGATATTGTTTGAATTTTGATTTGTCTTGAAATATCTTCATCTCTCCATCGATGGTGATTGATAGTTTTGCTGGGTATAGCAGCTTGGGCTGGCACTTGTGCTCTCTTAGGGTGTGCATGATATCTGTCCAGGCTCTTCTAGCTTTCATAGTCTCTGTTGAGAAATCGGGTGTGAGTCTGATTGACCTGCCTTTATATGTTACCTGACTTTTTTCCCTTACTGCTTTTAGTATTGTTTCTTTGCTTTGAGCACTTGATGTTTTTACTATTATGTGTCGGGAGGTATTTCTTTTCTGGTCCAACCTATTTGGAGTTCTGAAGGCTTCTTTTATGCTCGTGGTCATCTCATTTTTGAGGGTAGGGAAGTTTTCTTCTATGACTTTGTTGAAGATATTTACTGTGCCTCTTAGTTGATACTCTTCTCCCTCTTCTATTCCTATTATTCTTAGTTTTGATCTTCTCATTGTGTCTTGTTTTTGCTGGACATTTTGGGTTAGGAGCTTTTTGTTTTTTGCATCTTCTCTGGCTGTTTTGTCTATGTTTGCAATGTTGTCTTCTGCCCCCGAGATTCCCTCTTCGATCTCTTGTAATCTATTTGAAATGCTTGCTTCTGTGACTCCTGATTTATTTTTCTTTCTTTCTTTTCTTTTCTTTTTTTTTTTTCTTTTGGTGTTCTGCCTCTAGGGTTATCTCTTTTAGTGTTTTCTTTATTTTGTCAATTTTTGTTTTAATTTCTGTCTTCCATTCCTTTATTTCTTTGGTTCTGTTTTCCTTTACTTCTTTGAGTTCGTTGAGTGTTTTTCTTGTTTCCTCTTTAAAAGCTTCTGAATATTTGTGCTTTTCCTCCCATTCTTGTTTAAGTATCTTTATCAGCATCTTGAGGTATGATTTCAGGTCTGAGTCTTCTTTTTCTGGAGTGTTTGGAATTCCGATGTTTGCTGTTATGGAAGAGCTGGGTTCTGGTGTTGCCAGGTTGTCTTGGTTTCCTTGGGATATACTCTTTCGCTTTCCTCTTGCCATTTTGTTGTCAGTGATTTTTTCTCGCCTTTTCCTTGTATCTGGTCTTTGTCCCTGTATCTCCACTGGTCCAGGTGGCAGATATGCCCAGCCCTGTTCTATGCCTCTGGGTCACTGGGTGGGAATAGAGGTTCCAAAGTTCTGTTCCTGGTCCCTGGATCAGGCAGGTGGGAGGGCGCGCTCCGCGTGCGCACTCCGCAGAGATCTCTCTGCTCCCTGGCCGCCCAGATCTCCCACTCAACAGTCTCCCACCCTTAGGAGCTGGCAGTCCGAGTGGCAGATGGGCCGGGCTCTGTTCTGCACTCAGTTTCTCAACCCCTAGCGGCTGGCTGTTTGCGTGGCAGATGGGCCAGGCTCTGTTCTGCACTCTGAAGTTGCTGCCAGGTGGAAACAGAAGTTCCAGAGTTCTGTTCCTGGTCCTGGATCAGGCAGGTATGAGGGCGCGCTCTGCCTGCGCACTCCTCAGAGATCTCTCTGCTCCCCGGCCGCCCAGATCTCCCACTCACGAGTCTCTTAACCTTAGGAGCTAGCAGTACACATCCATTTTAGAATTCTGATGAGAGTTTTGTAGTTTGCTTTTGGTAAGATGGCCAATTTTACTATGTTGATCCTACTGATCCATGAGCATGGGAGACTTTTGCCTCTTCTCATATCTTCCTTAATTTCTTTTTTCAGTGACTTGCAGTTCTTGTCATATAGGTCTCTAATTTGTTTGTTAGAGTTATTCCAACATATATTATATTACTTCTGGCTATTGTAAAGGGAGATGTTTCTGTAATATCTTTCTCAGCCCCTTTATAATATTTATAAAGAAGGGATACTGATCTTTAGTTAATTTTCTATCCAAGTATTTTGTTGAAGATTTTATCAGCTGCAGAAGACCCCTGGTAAATTGGGGTCACTTATGTATACTATCATACCATCCAAAAATAGCAATGCTTTTAATATATATATATATTATATATATATTATATATAATATATATATATATATATATATAATTTTTCAGTACATTTCAGATACCTTTTCATTTTATTCCCATTCCATATTTCTTTAAGAAGGAAATCATTGTGTATAGAAAATATGTTAAAAACTAAAATTCCATGCTTCGCTCCTTGACTTCAAAAAATCTGAAAACTATAATGTCAACTTGAGAATGAGGAGGGCATAATCAGGAGATAGCTGGACATGGCAGAAGAATGAGCGGAGGAAAAAGTGATGTAATTCAGTTAAAAATAAATTTTAAAATGTATTTATATACTTTTTTCTTACAACTTTATTTTAAAAAATACAGAGATACATGTACAGATTTTTAAAGGCATTTTGGCATAGAACTATATGAATATATTTATGTTAGTACTTAATATTTTTAAAAGCTTGATTTAAGGACAGATGTGTCTACTTTTCTTTATTGACTTATTTATTTAAAAACTAACTGATATTAGTACAAATTCTTACTCCTGAGACTTCATTTTATTTTTATTATTTATTTATTTCATGCATTGCTCAATGAATGCTTATGTGTATATAATATACTTGTACACATGTGTTCATGTGAATGTCCATGTTGTGAATTTGCATAGAAAACAAAAAGTTATTGTTTTGAGACAGACTATCTCCTGAGAGCCCACTGCTCACAGATTCAGCAAATTCATTGGCCAGTGAGTACCATGTACCTGCTTGTTTATACCATCTCAGTGATGGGGTTTCATGTTCATGAAGCCATACTCAGTTTGTAAGATTATATTAGGAATCAAAAATCAATAAGCTGAGTCATCTCTCCAGAGCCACAAGACTTCTCATTTAGTATTAAGGAATGCTGATGGACATACATATTTTCTGATAGAACTTATTGGGAATATGGAAAAGAAATTAATAATTTAAGTATAATTTTGATTGATAATACAATGACATTCAGTTTTAAAGGAATCATATGAATCTTTTTTTTTCTATAATCTAGATTGTCAGTGGGTTGTAAGGCCAAATACTTTTGTATTTAGACTTACTATTCAAAATCCTCACTTTATTTTTATTTATTTTTTTGGGGGGGAGACTCTTTGCAGATCTGTTTATTGTATGTCAGTATTCATACTACAACTGACTGACTCATAACTGAGCATAAACAGAAATATGAAATAGCAGAGAATTATAATTCTTGCATTTTATACACTGACTACATGATCAAGAAAACCAGAATCCTTGTCTATGGAAGGTAAAATCACAAGATTTTCCAAAATCCTCACTTTAAACTTTGACTCTCTTTACGTTTTCAGAATCTCTGTGATGCAGCAAAAATCCTTATGAATCTGTCTTTCTGTCATTTGCTTATTTCTGCGCAGTCACTTGGTAATGTGCTGATACTATTTTTTCTGTTAATCATCTTCTTATAGGAGCTCTGAGCACTTAGATCTAGACATATTTTATCACTGCAATTTTGGAATCCTCTGCCATTTTGCATTTCCATTTTGACGCTGGTCACTTTCATTCCTTTAATTGTCTAATAGCAATTACAGAGCTTAACTTTTATCTCTCTGATCCCTGCAGCAGCTGTTTCAAGAGTGACCTTCTCAGACTTCTCTATGCTTATGAGACCTTTGAAGTCCTTTTCTTTCTAATTCCTCCTGAACATCATTGAACTGTACTGTTAAAAGTGAATTGCTTATTGTGATACTCACCTTGATTTCTCCTTCAAACTTTCAAAGCTCTGTTTTTTTTTTTTTTCAATTTCTTGACCAGTAAACTTAACATGATTTTTTACCCTAATTTTTGCTTGCTCCACTCAAATACATTAAACATTGGTAAATTGCTTTGAATAACATTTATTTTTTTATTATTTTCTGCTATACAATTGTGGCACAAATGATTGCTGTTCAGTAAACACTTAAAATTTAATAATAAGGCAATATGATATAGACCCTCTAGAACATGAAAAATGCATTTTGTTCCTAACAGCATTACCATTTTATATTTATTGACTTTAATTTTTGAACCTTTTCTCTTTTATTGGATATTTTGTTTATTTACATTTAACTAGGATATAGAGAATATGCCTTGTAAATATGTTATTTTATAAGTAAATGGAATACAGATACAAGTATAAATTAAAATATGTAAACAATTTTATCATATATTTTATTAACGTTTAATCACTTGTTCAAATTAGTACTTTTTTTGTGTCACTGTATGTATGCTGTTTAATGAAAGAAGAATAATTTTAACTCATATATTCCTAAGTATGATCATGAAAAGTTTAAATTACTTAAACATTTCTACATTTTCAAGAACTGTTAACTATTAATAGTGAAAAGTGTGTATCCTAATAGAGAAACTTCAAAACTATCACATGCTACATATAGAATCTTGGTGTATTTTTTTTCCTAGTTTTCAAGTTTAAAGAATGGAAGTTGTTTCCTGAATATGTATTTAACCATGCCTTCAGCCTTCCTTCACTGTTGATGCTCTGTAAGCTGTTACAACAAGTTGGACAGCATACAGCATACCACATATGTGTGGAGAACAAATATCATATACTCTTCATTCATATCCTAGCAATCTGGAGTATGTCAAACAAACAAACAAACAAAAACAAAAAACCAGCAAGTTCTATAGGTTAAATCTATCTGCTGCCTTTTTAGGATTCAATTGCAATGCTAAAGACCATGATCAAAACACCTCGAGGAAGGGAATGTTTATTTTAGCTCATAGTTATAGTTCACCACATAGAAAAGTCAGGGCAGGAACTGAAGCAGAGACCATAAAAAAAATTTCAACTGGAAAAAAAATGACTCTCGCCAATATTTGTCATACCAATATAACACCTTTAAACAATGATCTCTCGCCTCTTATTCATCCCCAATATTTCAGATAAACATCACAATCACAGTAAAACTATTAAAGTTTTTAAAAGCTGTCTTTAAAATGTCAAACACATTAAATGATTAGTTTCCTTAAAACAAGTCTTTAAGAGTTCAAAGTTTTTCTAAAATAACCAAGTTCTTATAATTGTGAGTTTGTGTAATAATACAAAATAAATAAACATAAAATAAAAACTTACTTTCTTATTCCAAGAGGGAAGTGTCACAGAAAAGTTACATTCAAATAAAAGGAAAATGAAGTCCAACACTTGAAAATTCAGTGTCAGATATCTGGAACTCACCTAAAATTTCTAACAGGCTTACATATCTCTGACACTGCCTTTCATAGCCTAAGCATCCTTCTGGATTGGCTGAGAATTGCTCACTCCACACCTACTGGTACCTCTGGTTGTCATCCTACATTCCTGGAATCTCCAATATCCTATGGTCTTCAAAGGCTGCACCTTGACCAGTGACCTCCTGAGCTGTCTTCATCCTCAGAGATTCTGACTTTGTCAGATCATGGCAACTTTCAACTTCACTCTATGGTTCTCTCAATTCTGGTGTTTCTACTAGACTGAGGTTTCATGCTTACCGCTTACTTTCTCTGACCTCTCACAGTATAACCTCAGCTGGTATTCACCACCTACTCCTTCATGCTATTAAACCAGCATCCCTGGGTGACACATATTATTATGTTTAGCTGCCAAAATAAGATTCAGCTTACAGCCTTTGTATCTGAGTTTCTGTGTGCTGATTCTGAGGAAATGCTACCAAAAGATTTCACCTGAATGATGTTCAATTCTTCATCACTGAAAATTTATCATCTCCAGCTAACCAGTAACAATTTTCCTTGTAAAGCAAAGATTTTAATTCAGTGGTTGTGGTTGCATTTTATTCATAGCCTATTCTTCAGGTGACCAGACAATACACATTCTTAATAAGAACTAACATAATCGCCCTTAGAAGAATCTTTGCTTTCCTTAGAAACTCGGCAATTCAAATATCCAACATCTGCAATCTTTTCAGGAACCCTTCCTTCCAAATTTCCATAAAAGTCTATTCATCTCTGAATACTCAAGGCCTTCTTCACCCAAATTTCTTCCACAGTCCTCCACAAAGCAGCATGATCAGACCTGTGAGAACAATAACCCATCATCCTTGTATCAATTTCTCCCTTAATTAAGATCTTATGGCTGTGATAAAGAGTATGTCCAAAGCAAGTTGGGGACAGTGGGTTTAGTTTGGAGACAATCCTGAAGTGAAGTGAGCGAAGATTCGGGAGGCAGAAACTGAAGCCTAGAAACCCTGCCTACTGGCTTGTTTTTCACAGCTTCCTCTTCAAACTGCACTCTTAGACAACCCAGAACCAACCCGCCCAGGGGTAGTACCAGGCATAGTGGGCTGAACTGTCCCACTTCAGTCATTAACCGAGAAAATACCCACAACTTGCCTTTAAGCCAATCTGATGGAGTTTATGATTATGATGACGATGATAATGATTAGAGGGAACAATTCCCAGGTCCTCCATAACAGGAGGTTATGCTTTTAATCAAAAGTCAACCCCCCAGTTCCTAGATTCCAATTTTCAGAATATTTACAAGCAAGTAAATTTCTCAGACGCTGTTGCCTGAGTACAGTGGTAGTCAAAAGTTCCATCATTTAATTACTGCAAGACAACATCAGTTATGGTAAGTCTACAAGCACCTTAAGCTTATTGCCCTAATTATTCAAAGGAAATGCTTTGTATAATATTTGGACATTTCTCTGATTCTAAATTAAATATGCCTCAATAGGAAATAAAATGTGATTCAGGTTACACAGGACCACATTTTCAATTCAAAAATTTGAAGACATTTATTATTTTAAATTGAGATTTTTAGAATATTTATGAAGTAACAAGAATAAGCTAGCAGTTTTTCAGTAACTTTATTTTGTTTTATTTTATTTTGCCAAAATCAAGACAGATAGCTTAGTAACTAGAGCACGTTTAAATGATGAGGAGGAAAAATCAGTGAATCCCTGAAAGCCTGAAATATTAGCGGTGTCATTTGCCTTTGGAATTTTGAAAATTTTTTGGATAAATATAACTGAGTCCATACATTTGAGATAAATTGAAATTGGTTGAGTATGAGCAGAACACCTTGTTAATGAAGGCTAATTTTGTCAGACAAAGTTCATTTCCAAAGCTCTGTCTTTATTTCCTTCTTCTTTGCCTTTTTGTTAGCAGATGCTACTAATGAACCCACAGCAGCCAAAAGATAAATCTCCTCTTCAGGAAGGAAGAAAATTCCTTCAAGAAACTGAACCATTTGATACCACACTACTCTGCTGACTGGAAACATGCCTGCTCTTCTTAACACAGACTTGGGAAACTGCAGTAGTCTCCTAACCACAGCCATGAATTTCCTTAGATAATCATCCTTGTCCTGTAAATTCCAGGAAAACACAAAACAAGCTAACTCCTCTCTCCTTGTTTTGTCTTTAAATGTTCATTTCTGAGTACTTTTGTGGTCAGCTTCTCTATGTGTGAGTTTTCCAGCAGTGCTTGGCAAGGGTGCTTTAGAACTAGAAACAAATGACATATTTTATATGTGCAAAACCAATTTGATTTCAATCCAGCAACCTGGCTGCACTTTATTTTATACTCACATTCTGTTAAGACCGAAGTGTCCTTTGGTAGGGAGCAGTGCAGTTGGCTGTGCTCTTTTCAGCTTGACAAACAGCAATTTGGTGCAGTTGGAACTTCTTATTAAACTGTGGCAGGTTGGAGAGTCCAGGACTAATAGAATTCGCCTGATTGGCTGAGTCATTTATGTTAGCTTAATTGTACATTTGCCCTTTGACTAAAATTAGGGATTAAGTCCCCTCCCTGGGAACTGCATCTTAAGGTACTAAGGAGTTCAAGAACACATTCTAATTAGGTCCTTTCTGTTTCATACTGCCATGGGGCTTTTACCTTGACAACACACTGTTCCATTACGCTCCTTTGGAGAAGCAATTTTCCCTTCATACCTTATATAAGGCTGCTTCTGTCTAATATTAATAATGACTTACTGGTTGTGATCGCATATTACATAGGAGTTGGGCTAAGAGCAGAGTTTTGGCTCTTTCTCAGTTTGTTTTCCAACATGTTAACCCTAGAACAGCTTAACATTTTGTTGTAACAAATACTGTTTTCACAGAATATATATACTGGTCAGGTGGCATATCAAAAATGTCGTGCAAACTTTCATCAAGTCATGTATAACAGTTTAAAATTATTAGCATTACCTAAAAATTATCTTCAATTACAGCATTTTTCTAACTGGTAATTGTAACATAAAAATCTGTCACCATTGTGGGCAATATTATTTGAGACAACCTGGTAAAAACCCATCTCAACATAAAATGTGAAACACCATCCAACACCACCAAAAAAAAAATGCTCATCTTTAGTAAACATACATAAATAAAATTGTGTGTTTATTATTATGGGTATATAAAATTAAATTTAAATTATATATACATTAATCTAAAAACATGTTTATGAATGACCTTCAATGTCTTCAGTATATTTCATGGAAAATTAGATGCTTGATATTTATTTCCATGAGTATTGTCATTGCTAATCTTTTTCTTCTACATCTTTTATATCCTGTGGTTTTCACTGAGTTATCATATATATATATATATATATATATATATATATATATATATATATATGATATATGAAACTATTAATTACATATGAAACCATTAAAATACAGCTAATTTTCTTTTAACTCTCCCCCACAGTTTTGATGTCAATCCTCTTATAGAGAGTGTTGGAGGTGCGTCAGACATATTGAACACCCTTAGCCTATTCCAAATTGCAAGGCTCATATTATATTCAGACTATAAAGCAGTTTCTCTTTTGTATTTTAATAATTTATATAAAATGCCTCTTCTCTTTGAATCTTAATTATTTAAGCTTATATCTGGTATCCTAATTTTAATTTAGTTAGTGTAGTGTCTTGAATGAAAATGGTTCCCGTAGGCTCATAGGAAGTGGCACTATAGGAGTTGTAGAGCCATTGTAACTCTGTCTGCCCTAAGACTTCCTCAGAACTTCAGCTCCCTAATCACCACCATGATTCCCACCATGATGACATTATGATAATGCACTAAACTTCTGGACTGTAATCCAACCCCAATTAAATATTTCCCATTAACATAAAGGCGTGTTGCATTGTATCCAAGCCTCTATTCACCATCTAATGAGATGATTGTAGTTTTATTCTTTCAGTTTGTTTACATGGTGGATAATTTTGATGGATTTTTGTATATTGAACCATACCTTCATCCTTCAGATGAATCCAGCTTGATCATGGTGGATGATGTTTTTGCAGTGGTCCTTGTATTGGCTTGCAAGTATTTTATTGAGTGTTTTTGCCTCAATGCCCATAGATGTTAGTTGGAAGATCTTTCTTTGTTGGGTCTCTTTGTCAAATTAATGTAACTGTGGTCTCATAAAATAAGATTGGGAGTGTTTCTTCTGTTTTCATTTTGTGGAATAGTTTGAAGAGTATTGGTATTAGAAAGTCTTGTAGAAATCTGTGCTAAAACCATCTGTTACTAGGCTTTTCTGGATGGACTGTTTCTATTTCCAGAGCAGTTATGGGGCAGTTAAAATAGTTTTCCTTATCTTTATTTAACTTTGTAAGTAGTATATTTCTAGAAAATCTTCCATTTCATTAAGATTTTCAACTTTTGTGGACCACAGGCTTGTGTAGTAAGACCTAAATATTCTTTGAATTCCTTCATTGTCTGGCATCCATATCAGATTCCTGCCAGTAAGCACTACTTGGCATCAGCAATAGTGAATGGGGTTAGTGGCTGCATACAGGATGGTTCCCCAGGCTCGGCAGTCTTTGGATGATTATTTCTTCAATTCCTGTTCCTCTATTTGTCCCATTATTTCTTCCCGTGAGTGTGTTGTTCTCTCTTCTAAGAAGGACTGAAGCAGCCTTTTTCTGGCTTTCCTTTACTTTGACCTTCATAAATTCTGTGAATAATTTCTTGGGTATTCTGAGATTGTGGGTATTCTGAGCTAGTATCCACTTATTAGTGAGTACATATCATGAGTGTTCTTTTTGGACTGGGTCAACTCACTAAGGATGATACCTACAAGTTTCATCCATTTCCCAAGGAATTACTTGAAGTAATTTTTAATAGCTGAATAGTACTCCATTTTGTAAATATACCACAATTTCTGTATCCATTCCTCTGCTGAAGGACACCTTGATTCTTTCCAGCTTCTGGCTATTATAAATAAGACTGCGAAGAACATGATAGAACATGGGTCCTTGTTAGAGGTTGGAGCTTCTTTTGGTTATCTGCTCAGGAGTGGTATAGCTGGACCATCAAATAATACTATGTCCAATTTTCTGAGGGACCACCAGACTGATTTCCAGAGTGACTTTACCAGTTTACAACCCCACCAACAGTGGAGGAGTGTTTCTCTTTTTTTCACTCCTCCCCACATCTGCTGTCACCTGAGTTTTTGATCTTGGCCATTATAAGTGATGTGAGGGGGGATCTCAGGGCTGTTTTAATTTGTATTTCCTTGATGACTAGGGAGGTTGAGCGTTTCTTTAGCTGCTTCTCAGCCATTCAATATTCCTCAGTTGAGAAGTCTTCATTTAGCTCTGTACTCCATTTTTTAAATAGAATTGTTTGGTTCTCTGAAGTCTAACTTCTTGAGTTCTTTGTATATATTGGATATTAGCCCTCAATTAAATATAGGATGGGTAAAGATCTTTTCCCGATCTGTTGGCTGCTGGTCTTCTCTTTCGACAGTGTCTTTTACCTTACAGAAGCTTTGCAATTTTATGAGGTCCCATTTGTTGATTCTTGATCTTAGAGCATTGGTCATTGGTGTTTGGTTCAGGAAATTTTCCCTTGTGCCTATATGTTCTATAATCTTCCCCCATTTCTGTTCTAATAGTTTCACTGTATCTGGTTTTATGTGGCAGTCTTTGACCACTTGGACTTGAGCTTTGTACAGAAAGATAACAAAGAAACAATTTACATTCTTCTGCATGCTGAGTGCCAGTTGAGCCAACAGCATTTCTTGAAGAGGCTGTCCTTCTTCCAAGGAATGTTTTAGCTCCTCGGCCAAAGATCAAGTGATCAAAAGTGTGTGCGTTCACTTTTAGGTATTCAATTCTATTCTATAGATATACCTGCCTCTCTCTGTACCAATACCATGCAGTTCTTAATCACAATTGACCAATAATACAACTTGAGGTCAGGGATGGTGATTTCCCTGGAAGTTTTCATTTATTTATTTATTTATTTATTATTATTATTATTATTATTATTATTATTATTATTATTATTATTATTATTATGAACATTTTTTGCTATCCTGGGTGTTTATTACTCCAAATGAATTTACAAATTGCTTTTTCTAACTCTATGATGAACTGAGTTGGAATTATGATGGGGATTGCATTGAACCTTTAGAATGCTTTAGGCAAGATGGCTATTTTTACTCTGTTGATCCTTCCAATCCATGAGCATGGAGATCTTTCCAACTTCTGAGATCTTTTTCAGTTTCTTTCATAGGAGATTTGAAGTTCTTGCCATCCAGACTCTTTTCTTGCTTGGTTATGGTCACACCGAGGTATTTTATATTATTTGTGACTATTGTGAAGGGTGTCAATTCTACTGTTATGACTCTCTTTTCATTTGTGAGTTTCTTATTTGGATACTGCCTCTCTGACTTTTAATTTGTTTAACTACAGGCTTGTCTATTTTGTTAATTTTCTAAAAGAATATTAGTTTCTTAGTTTCTGTTTGTTGTTTTTCTTGTTTCTAATTGGTTGGTTTCAGCTTTTCTTCTAATTATCTTCTGACTTCTAGTGCTCTTTGCTATGCTTGCCTCTTACTTTTTTTCTAGAGCTTTCAGGTATAATTTTAAACAGTTGGTATGAGAACTTCTATTTTCCTTCTGGAAGCACTAAACTTTCCTCTTAACTCTGTTTTCATTGTGTCCATAAATCTGGGTTTATTTTGCCATCATATTTCATTGAATTCTAGAAAGCCATTAATTTCTTTCATTATGTTTTTCCCCTGAGCCAGAGATTATTGAGTATAGAGTTGTTCAATATCCATGAGTCTGTAGTCTTTCTGGTGCTTATGTTGCTGTTAAATTTTTGCTTTAATACTTGCTGGTATATTAAGATAAAAAGAGTTATTTTAATTTTCTTATGTCTGTAGAGAGTTGCATTGTGACCCCATTCCCAATATGGTCAATTCTAAAAAAGAATCTATGATGTTCTGAGAAGGTATATTTCTTTGTGTTTTGTGAAATATTTTACAGATGTCTGTTAGGTCCATTTGATTCACAATGTCTGTTAGTTTCATTATTTCTCTGCTTAGTTTTTGTTTGGATTACTTATCAATTGATAAAAATGGGATGTTGAAGTCTCCCACTCTTATTTTCTGGGGTTCAATGTGCAATTTAATTTTTAGCAATTTTATACAAATGTAAATGCTGTTGTGTTTGAAAATAGTTGTTCAGAATTAAAATATCAACATGATAGATTTTTTTCTTTTTTGAGTATGAAGTGTCCTTCACAATTTATTTTGATTTATTTTTTTCAAAGCCTAGTTTATTAGATCAGAGCATGGCTACTTCAGCTTCTTCTTCTCCTTCTCTTCCTCCTCCTTCTTTTTCTTCTTTTTCCTTCCTTGAAAAAATATTTTTAGTCTTTTACTTCAAGCTAATATCTATTTCTATTGCAAAGTTATGACATATATGCAATTGAATGATGAATATTGTTTGTGCATCTATTCTCTTGGTCTTAGTCTTTTACTTGAGGAATTGAGTTTATTGGTGTTAACAAACATTAGTGACAAGTATTGTTACTTTCTGATATTTTATAGTTAGGTTTGTGTGTGTGTGCTCACGTGCTTCACTTATTTTGTTTTTCTTGGTATAGATTTATTTATTTCCGTGGTTTTGTTGGATGTAGTTATCCTCCTTGGTTTCCAGTTTTCCTTCTAATATCTTCGGTATGGCTGTGTTTATAGATAGATATTGGTTAAATTTGGTTTTATCCTGAAATATCTTGTACCCCCCTCTTGGATAGTTATTGAGATTTTTTTCTGGGTATAGTAGTTTTAGATGTTGCCTTTGGCCCCTTATGGTTTATAAAATATCTGTCTAGACATTTCTAGTTTTAGAGTCTCTCTTGGCAATTCCAGTATCATTATGAGAGATCTGCCTTCCCATGTTACATGGCCTTTACCTGTGTAGCTTTTAATACTCTTTTTGTTCTGTAAATTTGTTTTAATTTTATATGGCAGTAAGTTTTTCTTTTCTGATCCAGTCTAATTGGTGTTCTTCAAGCTTCTTGTACATTTATAATCATCTACTTCTTTAGGTTTGGAAAGCTTTATTCTGTAATTTTGTTGAAAATCCTTTCTGATCCTAAGAGCTGGGACATTTCACCTTCTTCTAATCCTTTTATTTATGAATTGGGCTTTTCATGGTATACTAGATTTCAGGGATGTTTTATCTCAGAAACTTTTTAGATTTAACATTTTCTTCATTTGATATATTAATTTTTTTTTTCTACCATGCATTCTATGCCTGAGAATTTTCTCTTTCATTTCTGGTATTCTGTCTGTAATCTTGCCTGTGCTATTTCTCTTCCCTGGGGATTCCCTCAGTTTGTGCTTTCTTTATAGCTTCCATTTCTATTTTCAAATCTTGAACGGCTTTTATTTCTTTCACCTATTTAGTTGTATTTTCATATATTTATTTATTTGCTTCTCTTTAAAGACCTCAAATATCTTTATATGATTGGATGTAGTCATTTGCTTGGGTTTTGGTTGTGTTAGAATACCTAGCGCTTGAAGTCACAGGGAAGCTGTGTTCTGAAGAAGTCATATTGTCTTGCTTTGGTTGATTGTGTTCATTTGAAGGCCTTTAGAAGACATCTGGTTGTCCTTGTATATTCCTGTTCTAACAATTATTGGGAGGGGTCTCACCTAAATAATCCTGATGTAGACCTCTGGTGGCTATTTTTGTGCTGGACAATGTAACTCAGGAAGGTACATGTCTCCCAAGTGTTCAGTGTGTGCCTGTGCACAGAAAGGGTAGGGCAATGTTCAGTGTGTGCCTGTGCACATAAAGGGTAGGGCAATGTTCAGTGTGTGCCTGTGCACATAAAGGGTAGGGCAATGTTCAGTGTGTGCCTGTGCACATAAAGGGTAGGGCAATGTTCAGTGTGTGCCTGTGCACATAAAGGGTAGGGCAATGTTCAGTGTGTGCCTGTGCACATAAAGGATAGGACATTTAGGGCAGGGGGGACATGTAAGGAAGTGGCCAGTGTTAGGTTCAGGGGACAGCAGGCAACTCACAACAGCTGGGTGTGACCGAAGGGACTATGTGGACAAGTGAAAATAGGTGCAAGAGAATATTATCTGTTTGCTTCCATGCCATCAGGTCTGATGAAGTTAGTGGAAAATGGTATTCTGCGAATACAGCAGGCTGCTCATGTTAGTTCCTACTCCATTTCCTGTTTTTTAGTTACAATGTGAAATGTCTCAGGTTTTTTTACTTAGAAGTTTTTTTCTGACCTTTTCTTTAATGAGTAAACCCAAGACACCAATAGAACAAACACAGAGACCTGCATGTTGTCAGTGCCACATGAAAACATACTTTCTCATTATAGACCTATGTCTTTTGATAGCTGATTGCTGAGTACTGCCTCCTAACATTTCATCTCATATTCTCAAAGGATTTGAACTTGAGGAGCATTTGGACAGCTTCATGTTCATTAGGATTTCTCTTCAAGGGACAAGCATTTTCCCTTTGCTATGTTCTCAAACTTTTCTCACTCCATGTGATCACATGTTGCCTGGGGTAAAACCAGACAATATTGTGGGTGCCAAAAAGTGAATGCTACCATGTACCTGATATGGGTGTCTCCTGAGAGGCTCTGCCAGAGCCTGATAAATACAGACTAGCATGCTCTCAACCAACCAGTGGACTGAGAACAGGATCCCAACTGGAGGAGTTAGTAAAAGGACTAAAGCAGCTGAAGTTGTTTTTAACCCCACAGGAAAAACAACAATATCAATCAACCAGACCCACCAGAGTGTCCAGGGACTAAACTATCAACCAAAAAATACACAAGAAGGGACCCATGGCTTATGTTGCATATGTAGAAGAGGATGGCCTTATCAGGCATCAAGGAGAGGAGAGGTCTTGGCCCTGTGAAAACTCAGTACCCCAGTGATAGGGAATGCCAGGGCAGGAAGTAGGAGGGAGTGGGTGTGTGGGCGCACACTCTCATAGAGGCAGGGGAAAGAGGGATACAAGAGGGGTATTGTAAAGAGGATTCCAAGAAAGGGGATGACACTGGAAATGTACATAATGTATATGTAAATAAAAATGTGTAAATAAAAAAGTAAATGTACATAAAAATTATTGGATTTAAAAAATAATTCAAAAGAACTTTTGTAAAGAATTATTCTGTCTTTATATTTGAAAAATAATATTCATTTTCTATTCTTTTAAATTATGAATTAAGGTACAGGATATTAGCTGGACCTGGAAGTCACATCTTTATCCTTGCACTCTGGAGGTAGAGGCAGAAGAATCATGCATGAGACATGCATCTTGTTAAGGGAAATTGAGTGCTGTTTCCTGACACTAGTACTTAAGCAATCTTTATTCTCTTCTGCCTGTAATTGGTGATGAAAAAAGGTAGGTTAAAACAAAGAAATAAAAAGAAGTCTCATAAGGGTATATATTGTGAAGATTAATGATAGGTTAATGTTTAAAATGCGGAGGCTCTGATTTTGATTCTCAAAATTGAAATAACAAATAAATGACACATCCTATTAATAGTTCTTTTCAACTACTTTTGTAGGTCATTTGCTATAACTTTTAATTCCTAGATTCACTTTGGCATTTTTCTTTTGTAACATTTTGAATTGATGTTAGACTTTAGCCTTCTCCATATCAGGGACTTCTAATACAGTATGCATATATCAAACACCACAAAGATAATAATGAAAGATATGCACACACTACACTTTATTTCATGGGCTTCCTGGAAGGAATTTCTAACCAATTCTTTATTGTAAACTAATTGCTCATAGTAGTAAGGCAAAAATATTATATAGCCACCATTATTTTAATAGACCTTGGCTTGATACAATTAGAAAATGTAAAACTTTTCTGAGTTTTGTCTTACACCAACACTAATAAATGATATACCCCACTGCAATTATCTTAAAACTGACTATTTTGATCTTTGGTAGAACAGACAATATAGCACTGACTTGGTCATAGAAGCTTGTATTTCTCATCAGAGGAAATGAAATCAATAAGGTTTATCAAAAAACTTGCTCAAACTAAGTAGAGGATTATTCAAAAAAAAATTCTCCCTGCTGTTATAAGCAACTTAAAAGTACCAAAAAAAATAAGATTCTCCAACAGTTTGGCTGTGGGGCAGAGAAAAATTTTATTATGAAATACAGAAATGTCATCTCAGGATTCAGTTCAGAGGTCATGAAGGTGATATCACCTGCATGAGAATAACATCTTATTAACCTAATTAGTAAAAGAAAACAGGATAATACCAAAATATGGTAATCATCCTCTGGATGGTTAATAACTTTACATTTTTAGTTATTTATAGCTTCAAAAAAGCAATTTAATCACCCACTGACTTTGATCTTAAATTTGGAAGTCTCCCATGTTCAACTCAGCACTTCTATTTGCCTATATTCAAGAAGTGTGTTAGTCACTTTTCTTTTGTATTTATTATTAGATACTCTATGTACTCACATTTGGAATGCTATCCCCTTCCCCCCACCCAGCTCCCCTTCCCCCTCCCCCTCCACTTGTCTTCAGGAAGGTGCACTTACTCTTGATCACCCTCTCCACCTCATTGCCTTGTCATTCCCCTACACTGGGAAAACATGCCTTCCCTGGATCTTAGGCCTCTTCTCCCATTGATGCCAGACACTGCTATCTTCAGCTACATATGAAACTGGAGCCATAGGTCTCTCAATGTGTGCTCAATTGTGGGTGTTTTAGTCCATGGGTGTTGTGGATGCCTCACTCTTTCTTAGAAGGTAGAACAAAATACTCACAGGAGGAAATACAAGGTAAAAGACAGGAACAGGGATTGAAGAAAACATCATCCAGAGACTGCCTCACCTGGAAATCCACCGCATATGCAGCCACCAAACCCAAGCACTATTGCTGATGCCAAGTAGTGCTTACTGGCAGGAACCAGATAGGGATGTCTTCTCGGGGACTCTTTCAGAGTCATAGAGATACTGCTGAGCATGCTTATAGCTAACCATCAGACTGAACACGGGGACCCTAATGAAGGTGTTAAAGGACTGAAGGAGCTCAAAAGGGTGGCAATCTCGTGGGAAGAACCACATTGTCTAAGTCACTTAAATCCTACTTTTTAATTTTTATTCCTCTTGATTTTGAAACTATAATTTCTTTGTTATTCTCTCCTCGGTCTAAAACTATCTATATAAACCTTATTGTTCTCTTTCAAGTTTATGGCCTATTTTTTCTTAATTGTTATTATAGGCACATGTGTTACCTTTCAATATAATACTTACATCTATTTAATATCTGTCTCCTTTGAAAATCTTCTTTTTATTATGCACCATTGATTGGTTTCTTATGAGTATGTTGCCCATATTTTTTTTCTTCTTTATTGCATATTATATGTATTTACACTTCAGATGTTATCCCCTTTCTTGGTTCCTCCCCTCCCATCTCTCCCTAGTTCTGCTGCTATGAGGATGCTCTCCCTAAATTCTGTCCTTTGTTTTTCAGTAAAGCTTCATTATATGTAGGACATTAAACTGAACTTAAAATGTACTTTCTTATACCTGAAAATGTTGAAAACTTTTCTTTTTTACTCATTTAATGTAGAAATGCAACATTCATTAGCAATTGGGTTGGGTAATATATGTTGTTACTGTGGTATTAACAATTTGCAAAAATATGCATATTCCATTAAAAATGGCAATTTGAAATGCCTGGACTGCTTTGTCAGAGCAAGATTCCTTAAACTTATATGTCAGCATTATCTCATTATCTCTTCATTGTGTCTACAGGCAAGGTTACCGCTTTTATTTTCTGAGCCTGTTGTTTTTGTAGTTTTCACCATTAAATCTTTATAAATTTGTTATAGATATTGAGATCCTTAATTTTTATTTGATTTTTAATTATGTGTCTGTACCCATGAATACAGGTACCTGCAGAAGTGGAGAGGCATTGAATCCCGCTGAAACTTCAGCAAATACTCTTAGTTACTGAATTATCTATCCCACCCCATTTAGGGATATTTTCTATTGGTATAATTATGGTTTAGTCTTAAGGTATCATTGTAACTTCATCCTGAATTGGGGCAACATTTTCATTTTATTTCCCTTTTCTTTTAGAGTACTGTAAATTTCTCTACCACATATAAATAAATATATTTTCCTCTCCCTTTTTCTTGTATAGTGTATCGTGGAAGTGTATGTTCTAACCATCTTCTACCTTCTGCCTTTCACTTTGGGAGATGACTGTGTTAGCAGCCTCCTCCAGACTTCCCTTAAATCCTTGGATAAAAGACACAAAGAGTTGCTCGATTTCAACTTACCTTCTTGGCACAATTGCTGGGCACTATTATCTCCTGCCTAGAAAAGCATGGCTTTACCAATTTCTTATCTTTCTCTTCTATCTGTTCTGCAGGAGTGACCTGTGTGGCAGCTCTCTTTTCAGATCTCACATGGTTACCCAGTTCTCACCTCTCCAAACCATGGTGACCTCCATTCTCCACCCTTTCATATCTCTGTCTCTGTCTGTCTCTGTCTCTGTCTGTCTCTGTGTCTCTGTCTCTGTCTCTGTCTCTGTCTCTCTCTCTCTCAAAAACCAATTGGAGAACAGGGTATTATCATCAGAACAGCTAACTACAGTATACAATATTTTTTTGCGATCTTTTAAAGATAACCAGCTTCCTACTGTATACAATATATTTTTTTGTGATCTTTGAAAGATAACCATATATTTTATTACAGTTCTGCAACAGATTAAGATTTAAGCCACAGGGGAAAATGAGTAGAAAGCCTCAAAGCAGATTCTTACTCTTTTCCTAAAGCTACTATATATATCCTTTGGGTCTACACTAAAATGGAGATACCTTAGGCTCACTCCTTTTAGTATTTTCTGTGAACATGCAGTGATGTTTTTCTACAGAACTTTAGTCAGGGCTGTGGAGTCTGCAGTATTTGCTACCTCCAGGGTAATCACAGTGTTCTCACAGTCCAAATACATCCATTAACACAGCGAACACTTTTTCTGATGATTTGCCTTTGCCAACCCTCATTACCTCTACTTCAGTTGCACTAAGAATCTACACTCCCTCCTCTCAGCAGATATTCCTATTCCCCTGAGAGTAACTGCTGTACTGAATCTTAGGTCAAGTACTTCCTTCTTTAACTGAACTTTATTTAACCTAATCACAAATTTTAGGATGTTCATTTTTTATTGAAAACATGACAATGGTGCAACTTTGAAATAAATACTGACATCCATAAACACAACTAGAAGATCACTTAACAACTCTTTTTGTCTTTTCAACTTTTAAAATTGGATATTGTCTGCATTTGCATTTCAAATATTATTCCTTCTCCACAATCCTAACCCCATGCCCCCCAATTACCTCAAAGAAGGTGCTCCCTCTCCCAACCACCCTAACCCACCTCAGCACCTTGACACTGCCATATACCGTAAAAATGAGCCTTGAATGTACCAAAGGCTTCACATTCCATTGATGTCAAAAAAGCTATCCTCTGCTGCATATGCACCTGGAGTCATGGTTCTTTCCATGCAAAATTATTTGTTGGTTATTTTGTCCCTGGGAGTTATGGTGGGTTTGGTTAGTTGATAATTTTGTTCTTCCCATGGGCTTGCAGAACCTGTCAGCTCCTCCAGGTTTTTTCTCTAGCTCCTTCATTTGGATCCCCGTGTTCAGTCTGGTGGTTAGCTGCAAGCATTCTCCTCTGTATTAGTATGACTCTGGAAGAGGCTCTGAGAGAACATCTGTATTAGGTTCTTGCTAGTAAGCACAATAGTACTTAGATTTAGTGGCTGCATATGGGGTATATCCCCAGGTGAGGAAGCCTCTTGATCTTTTCTCTGATCCCTGCTTCTCTATTTGCCCCTTTATTTTTTTTTCCATAAAAATTTTGTTCTTCCTTCTAAGAAAGATTGAGACATCTAACTTCTGGACTTCTTTCTCTTTGAGCTTCATAAGTTCTGTGGATGGTTTCTTGGATATTCTAAGCTTTTTAAGCTAATATCTGCTTATAAGTGAGTATATGCCATGAGTGTTCTTTTCTCACTTGGTAACCTCACTCAGGATGATAGCTTCAAGTTCCATCAATTTGCCCAAGAATATCAGGAAGTCTTTGTTTTTAATAACCGAGTAGTACCCCATTGTGTAAATGTACCACATTTTTGTATCCGGTCCTCTGTTGAAGAACATCTGGGTTCATTCCAGCTTCTGGCTATTATGAATAAGGCTGCCATGAACATGGTTGATAATGTCTCCTTGTTAGATGTTTGAGCTTCATATGGGTATATACCAAGGAGTGGTATAGTTGGGTCCTCTGGTAGTACTATGTCCAATTTTCTGAGGAACCACCAAACAGATTTCCAGAGTGGTTGTACCAGTTTACAATCCCACCAACAGTAAAGGAGTGTTCTTTTTCTACAAATTCATATCAGCATCTGCTGTCCCCTGAGTTTTTGAACTGAGCCATTTTAACTGGTCTGAGGTAAAATTTCAGGGTTGTTTTAGCTTGCATTTCCCTGATCATTAGGGATGTTGAACATTTCTTTAGGTGCTTATCAGTCATTCAGTATTCCTCAGTCGAGAACTATTTGTACATGATGTGCTGAGAAGAAGGTATATTCTTTTGTTTTAAGGTGAAATGTGCTATAGATGTCTGTTAGTTCCAATTGGTTCATAATCTCTGCTAGTTTCTATGTCTCTGTTCAGTTTCTGCTTACATGATCTCTCCATTGATGAGAATGGGGTGTTGAAGTCTCCTACTATCATTGTATGTGGTATAATATAGCCTTTGAATTTCCGTAGAGTTTCTTTTATAAATGTGGCTGCCCCTTATTTGGAGTTAGATGTTCAGGATTGAGATTGCACTTTGATAATTTTTTTTCTTCCATGTGTAAAAAGCAGCCTTTCTTGTCTTTTTGGATTACTTTTGGTTGAAAATCTATTCTACTCGATATTAGGATGGCTACCCAGTTTGTTTCTTTGGACCATGTGCTTGAAAAAATTTTTCAAACCTTTTACTCTGAGGTAGTGCCTGTCATTATAGCTGTGATGAGTTTCCTTTATGCAACAAAATGTTGTATTTTATTTACTTATTCAGTCTGATAGTCGATGTCTTTTTATTGAGGAATTGAGCCCATTGAGGTTAACAGATATTAAGGAACAATGATTGCTGTTCTCTCCTATTTTTGTTGTTAGAGGTAGAATTATGTATGTGTGCTTTTCTTCTTTTGGGTTGTTTCAAGAAGATTAATTTCTTTCTTTTCCATGAGGTAAGTTTTCGTCTTTGTGGGGGAGATTTCCATCTGTTACTTTTTGTAGTGCTGGGTGTGTGGACAGCTATTGTTTAAATTTGATTTTGTCCTAAAATCACTTGGTTTCTCCATCTTTGGTAACTAAGAGTGATATGGGCTGGCATTTGTTCTCTTAGGATCCGTGTGACATCCGTCAATAATCTTCTAGGTTGCATACTCTCTGTTGAAAAGTCTGGTGTAATTCTGAATGGTCTGCATTCACATCTTGCTGTTCCTTTTTTCTTCTTTTTCTTTTTCTTTTCTTTTTTACTGCTTTTAGTATTCTTTCTTTTTTTGATTATTATGTGTCTGGAAGAATTTCTTTTCTGTTCCAACCTATTTGGTGATTTTTAGACTTCTTTTATGTTTATGGTATTTTGTTTTAGGTTAGGAAAGTTTTATTCTATAATTTTGTTGAAGATATTCACTGGGCCTTTTAGGTAGAAGTATTTGCTCTCTTCTATACCTATCATCCTTAGTTTTGGTCTTCTCATTGTGTCCTTGATTTCTGGGATATTTTGGGTTAGAATCTTTTTGTTTTTTGCATTTTCTCTGCCTGTTGTGTCAATGATTTCTATGCTATCTTCTGCTCCTGAGATTCTCTCTTCCATCTCTTGTATTCTGTTGGGGATGCTTGTGTGTATTACTCCTGATGTCTTTCATATATTTTCCAACTCCAGGGTTGCCACCCTTTGTGATTTCTTCATTGTTTCTATTTCTCTTTTCAGTTTCTTAACCTGTTTGGTTGTGCTTTCCTTTAAATTTTTAGGTGATTTTTGTTTTGTATGTTTCCTCTTTAAAGGTTTAAACTAGTTTGCATGTTCTGGCTTTCCTGTACTTCTGTGCTATTTATGTGCTTCTCGAGGATCTCCATCATCATCATGAAGTATGATTTTTAAGTCTAAATCTTGTTTTTCTGGGGAGTTGGGATATCCACTATTTGCTGTGGTGGGAGAATTAGGTTCTAATTTTGCCAGGTTGCCTTTGTTTCCACTTCTTAGATTCTTATTGTCCCTTGCCATTTTGTATAGGTAATGGTAGGTGATCTTGTTATCTATTACAGAATTTGCTCTCTTCTGTTGGTCTGTGGGTCTGTGGTCACCAGAGGCAGATTGCTCCTGGGTGTTCAGCTCTGTGTGTAGGCTGTGAGTTTCCATGGCAGTGCCCAATCCTGATGCAACTGGGCCTGCTCTGATCTTTGGCTGAAAGTTTCTGTTCCCAGGTAGCACCGCCACCTGTGCCCTGAAAGTTCTGGGTAGCCATTCACTGCCACCTGTCCCGTGAAAGTTCTGAGTGGCCTTTCCCGAGATAGTAGAGATAGAGTGTGGACTCAACCCCTGTGCTCAAGAGTGAGCGCCTTCCTGTAACTCTTCAAGGTGACCAGCAACCTGCAGGCAGGCTGCCTGTCCTGATGTAACTATTGACCAACTTTTAAAAGGCTTACAATTTTACCAATACTATCTATGATATTTATCGATTTAAATAGACCAGTAATATTTTGAACAAGAAAATAAAAATTGTTTCAGCTTAATTCTTAATATAAATTAAAGCATAGAAATATGTGGTGTTTCTCAATATTAAAACAAGAAAAAATAATTTAAAATGTAAAAGGCTAATTTAACAAAATTTTAATGAAAACACAATGAATCCTGAATCCAACATCTATTTCGAATGACTGTAAGACCACAGGTGGCAGGCACACTCCTGCTTAGGACAACCATTTGCTGGTCTTCATCCAGCTCTTTTTCTTTTTAATACTAAACAGTTTTCCATAACACTGTTTATTTAAGAAACACATCTCTTCTTTCTATGAAAAACAAATCATAAAGGCAATTTAAGTTGCCTTTAATTGACCAGTAGATTAATCCAATAATATATACATGATATATCAATTATAAAATAATTAATTTCTGTATTCAGTATGTGTTTTTTCTCTTTGAGAAAGTCTCTTGGACTTAATGAGAAGGACTTCTAATATATCTCCTTTTAATAGCTATATCTCTTTTCAATAGACTGAAGAGAAGAGGCATGAGATTTTTCTAGAGAGTAGAAGTACAGGAGTTGCCTAGGATAATGAATAAAGAGATGGGTGGTTGCAGAGCAAAAATATTACAACAGACACTGAGAAGAACTAGGGAAGAGAGTTAGCAAAGTGTTGTGGCTCCTTAGTTGTAAAAGAAGACACACACTATTTTGTCTGAGCAATTGTCTTGGTTCTATTGTTTCACCAGGGGATATGCTGTCTTACTGAGAAACAGAGATCCCAGGATTTAATGTGATAATTAAGTGGTTATGTGCTTACGATTATTAAATTGACTGTTAATTATGCATCTTTATTTTATATGGTAATGTTTTGGCTTAATAAATTTTCACTAAATACAATGTATATTTTTACAAATATGTTAAATTAGTGCATGAAATTTTTAGAGCCAGTAAATTAAATACCATTACAGTAAAAAAAATTAATAAAGCATTAAAGCTTTAATTTTTCTAGAGTAGAAGGGTTCTACCACCACCTATCAAAGGGATTTATACACGAGAGGAGAAAAGAAAATGCTGCACAATTCATTTTCTGCAACAATAAAATGAATACATTAAAAGAAATTAGTTTCCACAGCTGTGCACCAAGAAGTCCGAGGACTTCATGGAGGGCACCAGGGGGTCAGTAAACTGACCAGTGGGGCCGTTTTTGTACTTATTGTTTTATTTCTCAATAGTGCTTGTTGATGTTAAAATTTTGCTAGTAACCTTTTAAAATAAAACTTGAAAGTCATTAGATTGGAGGAGTTTTAATGTTGTAAGTTTATTGGTGAAATAATTAAGACTCACCATTAATTTCTCAGTAATATTTTTTAAACAATACCTCTAACTGCTTGCTTTAAGGCAATAAAAAGGATTATTTTATATTCCTGAGGAAAAGAAATGAATTTAATGTATATGCAGTCATAAAATTCCTTTGAAGGCTGTGGAGAATAATGCCTTCTCTTTTTCCTAGTTGCTGTGACTTGTCAACAATTATTAGATGTATCTTTCTCATCTGCACCTTCTTCACATTATCTGTGTTTTTCTGTTCTTCTGTGTAGCTTTAGCTTACGAAACCTATCTTTTTCAATTAGAGATCATCCAAACAGTACTACTTCTGCAAGCATACGGTAACTCAATAAGGTCACATTACTGTGTGTAGGAGCTCTATCTGTTAGACTACAATATTTAAGCCTAAGGCAGAAGCCAAATAAAGGCATTAATACAGGTTAAAATAACACAGCACACTATATGCACTTTGAAAACCTCACAGTTAATGGGGAAATGTTGTAAATTTTTATGTTTGTCCCCGTGTCTTCAAATTATTTAACCATGCAAGCCTGAGTAAGACTCAAATGGCTTTATCTCAAAAAATCTTATGGGTAAAATGCCTTTAATTTTTGTGCCCCATAAAGTTACACTTTTTCTACTTTCTACATTCTAATTTGTTCACAGTTTGTTGTCCTGATCTCAGCAAACATATTTTTTTAATTATCCAAAATTCTTGACTGGACATAAATGAGGCTTTCTATGTAAGAATGTGCTTTTCTATATAAATATCTGTACCCTATTTAACCATTTTTCTATATTATTTTTCTATGAATATATATCTTCCTCTTTCAGCTTTATCAATGTAATAGATTGTAGTAGATGAATCTCACAAAATTTGTGGCTAGTCATATAGAATTTAGTCTTTTGTAGCTAGAATATAGAGAATGTCTGATATATATATATTAGTAGCTTCTTCTCTCTATCTCTCATTGAAGAGGAGAAATTGTAATGTGTTCTTTATTTGCTTCTGGGGTGTGCATTTTCATCTTGAGGAGAGGACTGTATGAAGAAAATTTCTAGTATTTTTTTTTATTTTCTTTTGTTTATGCCAATCACACCACAACCACAATAAACTAAAATCAAATAAAACCAAACACAAACCCTTTTTAGATTCTGAAGCTAGTTTGTTGAAAACACATCCTGTTGCATAGGTTGAACTTTAATGTTGTGATACTGTATATATGACTAACCTTATTCAGGAACAATAGTAGATCTAGAGTTACCAGTAGGGAAATCCAGAGGAAATGCTTAGCTAGATAATGACTGGTTGTCTGCACTAGTCACTGTAAATTACAAGAGAGTAGCCACGGGGTACTCTTAGAAGATTGCATGAGAGCCTCTTTAGAGTGTAACCAGGAAATGTTCACATTAAGCATTTCTTGGTGAAACCATGTGGCCCCTGGAAGTTCTTTTACACATATTAAAGCTATTTTGTTTTAGTTGTTGATGTTTATTTTTTGCTATAGAAATACTAGCCATTCAGGTCCCAGGGCAACTACTGTTAAGATGAGTCTCTCAATTGGTTCTTGTAGCAGATAAGATTCTCAGAGTAAACTATGTGCTGTGGGAAAAAAGATCTTTGTTCTTACTACTTCTGTTCATACTTCTGCAGGATTGTGTCTCTGAGAAGACTTAGCTGCCCATCTATATAGAAATTATTCTTATTCCTGTAATGTAGAGACACTCATGAATTCTTCTCCCTGACCTGAAGAATTAGAAGTCATGAGATTTGAAGTATGATTTGTTTTTTCTTGCCATGAAAAGATTGGTGTTTTCACACAAAAAGGACTTACTATGGAAGCAGTTTTCTCAGGAAGAATCTTTCTCTTCCTCCTCTCCCCTTTTATTCTCCTTTACTATTTGGTCTTCTGCCATGGAGTGATGCAAGAATAAGGGTCAAAACAGATGCTATCCCCCAGCCTCTTAGCTCTGTTAAGGCAATCCAGAATGGTGCCACTCAACACATAGTGCTTATATGAGTCCAGTGCTCAAGCATACCTCAGCATTTTCTAAAATGTCATTGCATAGAAATTGTCAGTTGCATGATGATGCATCTGAAAATGAGTTTCTGAAGTTTCTGAATTTCTGTGGAAAAGACTGAGCTACAAATGATTGTTTATTTAATATGTAACTCTGCATGTAGAGAGAGAGGTTAAAAAGACTTATTATCTTCAGTGTTGATGATTCTGGCAGATAATCACTTTCAACAAAAGGTTCACTCTGCAAATCCCATTACACATAGAAAATAATTTGGATAGTAGGATGTAAATATAAAGATAACAAAAAATATCAATGTATCATAATCACTGGAAATACAAACTAAGAGGTCAAAGGATTACCTTTATTTCTATATTTGTTTCATTTTAATATAACTATTACAATAACAAAAACTGTGCTCTTGCAGACTTAAATTTCTATGTCCTATTTGAACCTAAAATTAAGGTCACATAGTGAACAAAAACCTTTTAAGATATCCAAATCAAGGACAAATATGAATTTTAAGACACAAGAAACTATTAGCAACACAATGATTATATTTTTCCTTGTATAATTGAAAAAGCTCTAATTTCATATTTTGTTTGGTTTAAATGTCAGCAGTGACACAAACAACAAGGTTAACTCATGCTCTTCCAGAGCCTTAGAAGTCTAAGGTCACAATATTGGTAGATTTTGCTTCCTCTGGGATCACTCTATGTCACTCTAGGGCAGTTCCAAGTGTTCTGACCTTTTGATACCTCTGGTTCTAATTTCCTAAGAACACCAATCACTTAAATAACAGCTTGTTCTGTTTGTCTAATTTATCCTATTTATCCTATTTGCTTTTTCAAAAACTTCATCCACTTAGGCACATGTATCTTCAAGTAAAGTGATTGAACCTCAAGATATGAATTTTAATGAACATAATTTAGCTAAAACAAAGGCTTTCTATTCACATCTGTGAATCTTGCTTCATTTAGTAAAAAATAAAGTCTGCATTATGTGACACAGTTTATTTCAAATGTATGCTGTTATTTTGATAATATTCAGTTGCCCCTAAGATGTTCTGCTATTGTTGAGAAGACAGAAGAATTATTTATTAGTGTACCTTAATTTTGTCTTTCACCCAAGCACATAACCACCTACACAGATATATAACAAAATTAAAAGATATGAAGAGCCTGCCTGTAAAGAGCTGAACACTTAGGACCCATCTTTCTCCTGAGCCCACCAGTGAGTCCCCATTTTCTATGACTATCCAGGGAAAGACTTCCTGGAACTCTCAGGCTCAGGTATCGCAGTGCTGACTGGGAAAGGATACTTCTAGACTATATCTGTGCCCAGAGCTAGGGCCAGCACACTACCATCGGATGCTTGGTGTAGAAAAGAGTGAAAACTCTCAACTAAAATGCCCAGTAAATATCTTCAACAAAATTATAAAAGAAAATTTTCAAACCTTAAGAAATTAATGACTATGAATATAGAGGAAGCCTATAGAAATCCAAATAGATTGAACCAGAAAGAAATTCCTCCAGACACATAATGGTCAAAATACCAAATGTCCAAAATGAAGAAAGTATACTAAGAGCAATAAAAGAAAAAGGACATGTAACATATAAAGGCAGACTGGTAAGAATTACACCAGACTCCACAAAAAAGGTTATGAAACCTAGAAGATTCTGAAT
Source organism: Micromys minutus (assembly GCF_963924665.1). NCBI lineage: Eukaryota > Metazoa > Chordata > Mammalia > Rodentia > Muridae > Micromys > Micromys minutus. The sequence goes on along the minus strand of NC_137954.1, from coordinate 43,690,060 downwards.
AGATGTAATACAGACCCTAACAGAACAAATGCCAGCCCAAGTTACTATTCCAGCAAAGCTCTCAGTTACAATAGATGGAGAAACCAAGGTATTCCAGGACAAAACCAAATTAACACAATATTTGTTCACAAACAATGGTCTACAAAGGATAATAGATGGGAAACTCCAACACAAGAAGCAAACTACAGCCTAGAAAATGCAATAAAGTAATCTTCTTACAACAAGCACAAAAAAAGAAAAACACACAAACATAATTTTACCTCTAACAACAAAATAACAGTAAAAAAATTACAATTTCTAATATTTAAGATAATTAAACTCAATTACTCAATGAAAAGACAAAGACTATCAGACTAGATATGTAAACAGGACTGAATATTTTGCTGCATACAGGAAACTCATCTTAATAACAAGACAGACACTACCTCAAAGTAAAAGCCTGAGGAAAAAAAAGTTTCAAGCAAAGGATCCCAAGAAACATTCAAGAGTAGCAATTTTAATATCAAATAAGATAAGATTTCAACCAAAAGTTATCAAAAATAGAAGTAAGGGTACATTTGCTTGTCAAAGCAAAAAGATATCAAGATGAACTCTCAATCCTAAACATCTATGCTCCAAATACAAGGGCACTCACATTCATATAAGAAACTTTACTAAAGCTCGAAGCATATATTAATCAAACAATGATAGTTGGAGACTTTAAAACCCCAGTCACATCAAGGGAAAGATCATGAATGGAGAAACAAAACAGAGACACAGAGAAACTAACAGAAGTTGTGAACCAAATGGATTTAACAGACATGTATAGAACATTTCATCCTAAAATAAAAGAATATAGCTTCTTCCCAGCACCTCACCATACCGTCTCCAAAACTGACAATATACTCAGTCACAAAACAGCCCTCAACAAGTACAAGATCAGAATAAACTCATGCCTCCTATCAGATCATAATGGGCTAAGGCTGGTATTCTGTAACAACGAAAACAACAAAATACCCATATACATGGAAGCTGAACAATGTTCTAAATAATGACAACTTGGTCAAGGAAGAAATAAAGAAAGACATTAAAGACTTTTCAGAAGGTAATGAAAATGAAGGCACAACATGCACAAACTTATGGTATGCAATGAAAGCAGTGCTAAGAGGAAAACTAATAGCTCTGAGTATATCCAAAAAGAAACTTAAGAGAGCATAAACAAACAGCATGATAGAACACCTGAAGGCTCTAGAACAAAAGAAACAGATACACCAAAGAGGAGTAGACTGTAAGAAATAATTAAACTCAGAGATGAAATCAATCAAATAGAGACAAAAAGAACTATACAAAGAATCAACAAAACCAGGAGCTGGTTCTTTGAGCAAATTACAAGATTGATGAACCTTTAGCCAGACTAACTAGAGGGTACATAAAGAGAACCAAATTAACAAAGACAGAAATGATAAGGGAGACATAATAACAGAAACTGAAGAAATTAAAGAAATCACCTGATCCTACTACAAAAGCCTATATTCAACAAAACTGGAAAATCTAGAGGAAATGGACAACTTTCTAGATACATATAAGTTACCTAAGTTAAATCTGGTACAGATAAACTATCTAAACACTCCTATATTCCCTAAAGAAATAGAATCAGTCATCAAAAGTCTCCTAACCAAAAAGAGCTCAGGACTAGATGGGTTTACTGCAGAATTTTATCAGACCATCATAAAAGACCTAATACCAATACTTTCCAAACCACTCCACACTATAGAAATGGAAGTAAGACTACTAAATTTATTCTTGGAAGCCACGATTATGCTCATACCTAAATCATACAAAGACACTACAAAGAAAGAGAATTCCAACAAATTTCTCTCATGAACTTTGACTTATATATACTTAATAAAATGTTTGCAAACCGCATCTAAGAACAAATCCAATGATTAGTCATAATGATCAATTAGGCTTAATCCCAGGAATGCAGGGGTAGTTCATATATACTGATGTCCGTAAACTTGATCCACTTTATATAGAAACTCAATGAAAAAAAAAACACATCATCTCATTAGATGCTGAGAAATCATTTGGCAATATTCAACACCCCATCATTTTAAAAGTCTTGGAAAGATCAGTAACTCAAGGCCCATAACTAAACATAGTAAAAGCAATATACTGCAAACCAATAGCCAACATCAAACTAAATTGTTAGAAACTTGATCAATTCCACTAAAAACAGAGACTAGACAAGGATACCCACTCTCCCTCTACCTATTCCATATAATACTGGAAGCCCCAGCCAGAACAATTAGACAAAAGAAAGTCAAAGCAATACAAATTGGAAAGGAAGAATTCAAAATATTACTATTAGCACATGTTATGATACTATATTGAAGAGACCCCAAAAAATTTCATCAGAAAAATCATACAGCTGATAAACAAGTTTAGCAATTGGCTGGATAAAATTAACTCAAATAATTCAGAGGTTTGCTATAATCAAAGAATAAATAAGCTGAGAAATAAATTATGGAATCAACACTATTTGCAACAGTCAAAAAATGTAAAATGCATTTGTGTGACTGTAACCAAGCAAAGGGACTATCTGTATGTCAAGAATTTCAATTCTCTGAAGTAAGAAATTGAATATCTGAAAAGGTGGAAAGATCTCCAGTGCTAATAGATTAGCAGGATTAACTTCGTAAAAATGACCATCTTGCCAAAAGAAATCTACAGATTCAATTCAATCTCTATCCAAATTTCAACTTAATTTTTCATAGAGTTAGAAAGAGCAATTTTCAGATTCATTTGGAATAACAAATAGCCTAGAATAAATGACTTTGGGGTGAATCATCATCTGTGACCTCAAACTATATTACAGATCAATCTTGATAGAAATTGCATGGTATTGGTACAAAGACAGGCAGGTAGACCAACGGAATACAACTGAAGACCCAGAAATAAACCCACAAATCCATGGTCACTAGATCTTTGACAAAGGAGCTAAAAACATCAAAGGACAAAGAACATCTCTTCAACTGGCAGTCAGAATGCAGAAGAATTCAATTCAATCCATTCTTACCTCCATGTATAAAGCTCAAGTTCAAGTGGATCAAAAAGCTGCACATTAAACCAGGTACACTGAAACTAATAAGAGATAAAGTGAGAAAGAGCTTAGAACACACAGATGTAGGGAAAAATTTGCTGAACAGAACACCAATGGCATATGCTCTAAAATCAAGAATAGACAAATGGGGCCTCAAGAAATTGCAAACCTTCCGTAATGCAAAGGAAACTGCCAATAGGACAAAATGGCAACAAACAAAATGAGGGAAAGGTTTTTACCAATCCTATAACTGATAGAGGGCTAATATCCAATGTACATAAAAAAATTTAAGAAGTTAGACTCCAGAGAATCAAATAATCCTATTTAAAAATGAGTTACAGAGCTAAACGAAAAATTCTCAACTGAGAAATATTGAATGGTGATATTGCAAGCTGGAACAACCACTCTGGAAGTCAGTCTGGTGTTTTCTCAGAAAATTGGACATAGTACTACCTGAGGACCTATCTATACCGTTCCCAGACATATGCTTCAACTTATAACACTATGTTCATAGCAGCGTTATTTATAACAGCCAGAAGCAGGAAAGTACCCAGATGTCTTTTAGCAGAGGAAAAGATACAGAAAATGTGGGATATTTACACAAAGGAGTACTACTTGGCTATTAGAAACAATGACTTCTTGAAATTTGTAGGCAAACAGAAGGAACTAGAAGCTATCATCCACAGTGAGGTAAGAGTCACAAAAGAACACACATGGCATGTACAAAAGATAAGTGGATACTAGCCTCAAAAGCTTGGAATATCCAAGAAACAATTTACCAACCTTATGATGCTCACAATGAAGGAAGTCCAGAATGTGGATGCCTCAGTCCTTCTTAGGAGGAAGAACAAAACTCTCACTGGAAGAAATAAAAGGATACATTGTGGAGCAGACATTGAAGAAAATATCATCCAGAAACTGCCTCACCTGGGGATTCATTCCCTATGCAGCCACCAAACCCAGTCATTATTGCCGGAACCAAGAGAGCTTACTTACAGGAGCCTGATATGGATGCCTCCTCAGAGGCTCTGTCAGAGCCATATTGATACAGAGGAGGATGTTTGAAGCTAACCATCAGACTGAACATGGGGACTGCAATTCAGAAGCTAGAAAAAAATGTGAAGGAGCTGAAAGTTTATGCAACCTGATTGGAAGAACAACATTATCAACCAAACAAACCCTCCAGAACTCCCAGGGACTAAAGCAACAATTAGTGAATACACAAAGAGAGATCCATGGCTTTAGTTACATTTGTAGCAGAGGATAGTATTTTCTGGCATCAGTGGGAGGAGTAGCCTTTGGTCCAGTGAAGTCTCATTTTCCCAGTGTGGGGAATCTCCAAGGTGCTGAGGTGAAAGAAGGTGGTTAGGAAAGGGGACACCTCATGAAAGAAAGGGGAGAGGGAAGGGGGATGAGAGCAGGGGAAAAGGGGGATAACATTTGAAATGTAAATACAGAGAATATCCAATAAAATGAAAAAATTAACATGTTCTCGTCAAACTTTCTAATTAACCACTTTTGATATTTCTCTAATATTTCCATGATCTTTCTTCTAATGTTTGTATATTCTGATATACCATGATTCCTAATTTCTTGAATTATACACATATTAATGTTACCATATTTTCTGTCATTTCTTCTTGTTTATGTCGGAATAATGTTGCATTAATAAAATATACTTTTGGTTAATATGTTATTATGAAGTCAGTAACTAATAATGTAAATGTAGTAGTGGCACATAATTTTAGAAGGTAACCAACAGCTCCTTATTAGGTGTAAGACTCTCTCAACATATTTCAAAGCATTCCTGGTATCAAGTCCTAGACAATTATCCTAAGCAACACTTCTTTGGTCCCTGTCTTTGCTGGTATTCACTTGATTGAGAGAAGCACAGTAGATAATTTCTACCTTTCTGGCTTGTTCAGGTCACTCCATCTGACTTTTGCAGAGGCCTGAGTGTTTTTTCTAGATTGTGCTGGCACTGCTGATTTGTGTTCAATGACACCCTTTGAGCAGGATTTCTGGTATCCTCCTACTACTGAACTAGACCACTAGTATCCTAACAAATGGAGATTAAAATCACCACCAAAGATCTACATCTAAACAGGTTTAGATCCCCTTATACTGTTCACCAACTTTTCTCCCCAACCTTTGGATGTTGGGCTAAAAAGAGGTGCTGACGTATTTGAGAACATTTATTAATGTAGATTTTGAAAAATCTAACCCTATACCTCATCATGAAAATTTCTCTCAGAATTGCAATGGACACATCTCCAACATAATTACTGAACATGAGGGATAGGAATTATCCTGGAAAGATGAATAAACAGATTGTAAGAGCCAATGGGAGAGGGAGCTTACTTTGTACCTTAGTGATGTCAGAAACTACCCATGTAAAATATTACTAATATGTTTGCTTACATATGAGCTGAACACGGACAATACTGACAGACAAATTCTAATGGATAGGGTCAAAGCCATGAGGCCTCAGCCCTACACAAAAACCTATAGGCAAATGACCAATGCTGAGAGTAAGATGAAGCCAAGAGGTAAATAAATATTAAAAAAAGAATGTACTATGACTTGGATAAAAATGACTTATGAACCTGCTGCAAAGTGTTTTATACTGACAGTGTGAATTCATTAGAAATATTAGATGCTTAGAAATAAAGTCATCCAAGGCTGAACATAGAAAAAAATCAACCAAACAAATGTAACATAATAACTAGGCACAGTATACTCTTGCTGTCCTGATAGGCTTTCTGTTGTCCTTTTTATCTCCCCCTTTCCCACTTCCCTTGTTCAATGCTTTACAGTGACAGAATTTGTTCCCTCTTTGTATTGTTGGATTTATCTGTTATAATTACTTCCTTTGTACTTACCATGAGAGTTATAAAAGCCATGTTGCAAAAATCCATTTCAACTTGATAATGAATGACCTTCAATTATACACAAACTATCTTTTTGTTTCCATCCCTGCATAGTTTGTTTGGAGAATAATAAATCACCTCACTGTACTGGGAAACATATTTTACTTATCCTTATTTTAATAACAGTTTTTACTTATATGTACTAGCTGCAGCTTACAGAAAGCATTAGAAGAATCAGAATTGTTAAACCCCCAGGCTTTTTACTTCAAGGGAAGTCAATAGCAGATCCCTGCGTGGCTCCTGTCACTTAGAAGACTGGAATGGATGCCTTTTAACAACCTGGTGATTTTTGCCATTCAGTGGAGCCAGACTTTTAGAATCCTCCAAAATTCTGAGCATAGTTTAGGCCCTGAGCCAGCCCTTTGTTTCCCAGTGAATGGAACCAATCCTTATGAAAAAAGGCCCCACTTCATGGACTCCATCAAGAGAATCCTTCCTTCTGCTCATTAAAAATACTTTTTAACCTAGGCAATGTTTATCTGTCAATAAAAATCTCATTCTTATTGTAAAGGTCCCAGGTATTTAGCTATACAGAGATATTTTGTATTTTACATGGGAGTTTCAATGTTGTCATCTCCACAGCTTTATTGTGACAACTGCCATGTAGAGACATTCCCGCAACATTTTGCTGCATTTAAGCATGTAGGAAAAATAAAAGGCTAGGTCAGACTCTGGAGCTTTCTTTTCCTTATAACTTTATTAAAAAATATACAGATTATTAAAAAGCATTTTGCCATAAAACTATAGAAATGTATTTTCGTCAGTACTTGATTTTTTAAAGGTTTGATAGTATGCATTGAAATCTTACTATTTACAATGATTATAAAGTGTGTGTAAAACAAAGCATAACATGGAAATAGTCAAAGTTTTCTTGGTGTGTAAAGATTAAACATAATGATGGAAGTTTTTGATCCAGCAACTGCTAAATAGTGCTGACCCAAGTACCCTTCTGTATTTTATGTGTGTTATTTCCCCACAGGCTGGGACCTTTCAGGGTCCCTCAAACTTACAACTATTTGGGGGCTTTATATTTTAACATCCACTACAGAATTGTGACTAACTACTGCTACAATACTGAATTATCTGCATATTTCCTTTACTAGTGAGCATTGTAAGGAAATATTCCTGTTCTGTTGTCCATTGTCTTTTGGTTTCAGCTTAGGTGCTAAATACTCTTAGCTATCAACACCCTGTTCTGTTTTTGCTTAATGATCATTTTTACCTCAAAAGTAATTTGGAAGAATATTTAGTCATTTTTCTTTTCAAAAAAATGTCCATTTCATTCTCTTCTGCACATGAAGGGTTCTGTTAACAAATCAATAGTCTTACTGGCTCCTCTACATTGTTACTTGTTGCATTAGCAGTTTCCATTGTTTTTTTGCATTTTAAAATTTACCTAAATCACTCCTGAGATATTCCTCAGTATCTTTCTCCTGTCTATTTGCCTTACTGAGTCAGATCTTTATGCATATATAAGAAGGTTCATTATTATTTCAAAAGGGCTCTATCTTCATCTACAATAAAAGTGTTCTATTTGAGAGTCTCCTACTATAACTTTTTTTCAGTTTCTTCATATATTTTTTCTATCACTTCTTTTGACTAGATAATATCCAATATCTAAATCATATTTAATTGATTTTTTTGATTAATATTACTCCTTAAACTCTTCTAATATTTTAAGTTTATAATAATGTAAAAATTTTTTCATTCACAAAAATTTTCATTTGGTTTCCTTTTTGAAATGTGGTTTTCTAGTGCGGGAGAGATGGCTCTGTGACTAAGGGCTGTTGAAGATCTTTTAGACAACCAGAGGTTAGCTTCCCTCACCTACATTGACCTATTCACCAGTGGACCTGATGCATTCTTTTTGCCTCTACAACAACCTGTGTGAATATGAATGCATGTACAAAAAGGAACATATAAAAATTAAATTTAAAAATAAATTTATACCTATTTATTATTGCAAATACATTTCTCATACAATATATTCTAATGACCATCTGTCTTTCCACAACTCCCTCAAGATCTTCCTCATCTTGCTTTTGAACCAAATTCAGGCCCTTTCTGCATCTCCTTAGATGATAACGATAGAGAATAACAATAAAATAAGATATAACAAAACAAAAAAGACAAGAAATGAGCAAAACAAGGACATAGAGAAATCCTGTTCCCATGTCATTTAAATGTGGTTCGTATATTTTTGTTAATTTTTTTTTTCATGTTTACTCATGCCATGCTTTCCTTGGGTTGTGGAACATCTTTACATCATATGGTTTGACTTTTTTACTTTGAGCAGGTCGGTTCCTGGACATTCATTTATTCTTTTATGCAGATGTTATTTTATTTATTCTTTCTTCTTCCATCTTTTTTGGATATTTTTAAGTATGGGTCTTGAATTGACTACTCCCACTTGTTTCTTGGGACTATTTGCTTGGAAAGTTTTTTTCCCAAACCTTTTACTCTGAGGTAGTGCCTGTCTTTGTTGCTGAGATGAGTTTCCTGTTTGCAGCAAAATGATCGTGTTTTCAGTCTGATAGTTTATTTCTTTTTATTGGGGAATTGAGTCCATTAATCTTAAGAGATATTAAGGAATAATGATTGTTGTTTCCTGTTGTTTTTGTTGTTAGAGGTAGAATTATGTTTGTGTACCTTTCTGCTTTAGTTTTTGTTGCAAGAGGATCATTTTTTTGCTTTTCTTAGGCTGCAGATTCCTTCTAATATTGGAGTTTCCCATCTATTATCCTTTGTAGGGCTGGATCTGTGGACAGATGTTGTGTAAATTTTCACATGTCCTGGAATATCTTGGTTTCTTCATTTATAGTAACTAAGAGTTTTGCTGGATATAGTAACTTGGGCCGGCATTTGTGTTTTCATAGAGTCTGTATGGCGTCTGTCCAGAATCTTCTAGATTTAATATTTTTTTGTTGAGAATTATGGCATATTGCAAGAGCAGACAGATCACACGAGTTTATGGTTTCTACGATGAGTATTTAAGGAAATAAAGAAATGCAAATATCTAGGTACTTCACAGACCTTTGTGACTATCTTCCTCTCACTGTCTTGGAGAATGAGCAGATCTTCTGTCTACTTGGTGAACTCTCACCTTCCATAGACACACTGGATCACACCTGAACACTTGATCTCCTACGATAAGTTCCTCTGAGTGTCCAATGTGTGATATGCTGTGGTCAGATCCAGATGACTCTAGTGTCTGGGTGATATATCCTCGGGGATCCAGATATACCTTTGGTGAAGATATTTTTGAGAGTTTTAATCATGCCATTAGCCTCACATTGGTTTCCAGAGATCACCAGCTAGTGATGGAGGGATATAACTTGTGCCGACCAGAATATAGTAACAATTTTCAGTGCTCCAAACTATTGCCATCCTTGTAGTAACCAAGCTGCATTCAGGTAACTTGGCAGTCTTAAGTATTATTTCTTACAGTTTGATCCAGTGCCTCATAGAGGTGGGTTACTCTTCATACACCAGAATCTGGAAAAAACACAAATGTTTGTTAGCAGAGGAATGGATACAGAAATATGGTAAATTTATTCAATAGAGAACTACACAGCTAATAAAAACAATGGCTTCATGAAATTCCTAGGCAAATGGATTGAACTTGAAGCAATCATCCTGAGTGAGGTAACCCAGTCACAAAAGAGCACTCATGTTATATACTCACTGATAAGCAGATACTAGCCCAAAAGGCTCAGAATACCCAAGAAACAATTCACAAAAATTATGAAGCTCAAAGTGAAGGGAGGCCAGATGGTGGATACCTAACTCCTTAGAAGGGAGAACAAAACACTCATGGGAGGAAATAATGGGACAATAGAGAATCAGGGATTGGAGAAAAGATCATCCAAAGACTGCCTGAGATCCATCGCATATGCAGCCACTAAACCCATTCACTATTGCTGATGCCAAGTAGTGCTTACTGGCAGGAATCTGATATGGATGCTTAGTCAGAGGCTCTGCCAGAGCCTTACTGATACAGAGGAGGATGCTTGCAGTTAACCATCAGATTGACAAGGAGACCCCAATGAAGGAGCTAGAGAAAAAAACTGAAGGAGCTAAAAGGGTTTGCAACTCCATGGGAAGAACAAAATTATCAACTAACCAAATCCACTACAGCTCCCAGGGGCTAAAACACCAACCAATGAGTTTACATGGAGGGACCCATGGCTCCAGGTACATATGCAAAAGAGGATAGCTTTCTCTGGCATCAGTGGGAGAAGACGCCTTTGGTCCAGGGAAGGCTAGTCTTCCCAGTGTAGGACAATTCTAAGGTGCTTACAGAGGATATGGTGATTGGGAGACAGAGTACCTCCATTGAGGCAATGGGAGAGGGGGTGAGGGGGTTGGGTGAAAGGGGATAACCTCTGAAATGTAAATACAGAGAATATCCAATAATTATTTTTAAAAAAGATTAGAAGAGGAGATCAGAGAGAACTTTTTAGAGAACCTTTTGGAGGAGAAATTCTGTAGAAACTCTTTGGAAAACTGACGACCTTATAAATGAAGGCTAAAAGTAAAAACTATTTTTCATTGTGTCTTCTTTCTTCCTGCAACTTCAAGATGAGCTGGTTGAGAATTGGTCCAGCACTGTTCCCATGGATGAAGAAGAAGGCTACTTTCAAAATCTCCTTTTGTTCCATGATGAAGTATTAAATGTTGGAAATTCAATGGCTGACCCCAAAGGACCAAAAGGCAGGTCAGCTACAGTGCCAAAGTGACTTATCCTTACAATAGCTAAACCCTGTATTATTAAAGAGCAAAGCTAAATATCTCCTAAGACCAAGTCTTAACCCAGGAAATGCTCTTCCCTGTCTCTTACCTCAAGAGGAACCAATAAGGAAGAATAGCCAGCAATGGCCTCCAGCAAATATGTTTTCTCAAATCATTGTATGATTTTGAATTTTGAAAGAAATTTTGCAATGTGTCAGAGGTCTTTGGCTTGGAGTGCTTGCTAGCAGGTTTTAATGTTTGGCCTTTTTATTTGATTACTCTGATGTTTGTATAGACCAGGTGACTGGCACTAATCCTAATTAAAGTCGGCACCCTGTATTCTTAAGTCTCTCATCAGTTAGAACACCAGTATTTTATTTCATATTTGTGTGGTTGACTCCAATTATGTTTTTGAAACCTCATAAAGACTTTGCAAGTAACTCAAACTGGTTCACTTACTTTTCAACTAATTATGTGAAACTTTCTTTTTCTTTCATTACTTCTAAGGCTACAGACAAAAACATGGATTCCCCTGTGGAGTTGTCTCTCAATCCTCTTTCATAACTGTATGAATACTGTTCAGTTCCATTATCTTTTTATCTTAGCATTATTCACAGGGATATATAAAAGCTGTTGACAGAAACAGCATGACTCAACTTATGAACTATCCTCACTGAATTCAAGTGTATTTTAAGTTAGTGATGGAAACATAGAGTTTAGATGTATAAAAATAAAGCAAAGGTATCATGGAGGGCTTGATTGCTATCACCATGGGAAATAAAGCAAGGAGTTGCTATATGTAGAAAACCATTGAAAATACAATTTATATTTTATACTTGACCTCTATTGAGTTTCTCTTCCATCCAAAACTTTTTGTGTTACTCAGGATATAATAGCTATTCCCATTATCAAGAATAATTTTTTTTCATAATGAGAAATTTCTAATGACAATTTAATAAGAATATTAATGCCTTCTTAACGTGATTTTTATTAAACTTTTAGTTATCTATGAATCATGTGTATGTCTATGTGCATGTTTGGAAATTTTCATGGTTTTTGGTGGAGGCCATACAGGAAGGAGTTGCTTCCCTCCTTTTACTGTAATTGTTGCAGGAGATTAAACTGAGGCTGTCAGGCTTGATTTGGTAGCAACTGTAATTTTCTGGTAAGTCATCTCACTGACTTAGGACACCTGATGTTGAAAGAATTTTTTCATATGTGAGTGCCTACACACATACACACACACATACACACATACACAGACACACACAAACATATTCATACAATTTTCACTTGAAATCATAAAATCATTTCATTTATTAATTTTTGTGAACCACGAGCATCTAATCAAGAGCCTCGTGCCTTCTGGATAAATATCTTACTACTAATATTAATCTTTGATCGTTTAATTTATTAACTAAATTTTCTATTAAATTTCACTCTGCAATCCTTCAGGTATTCTGTGCTGTGCATTCTACAAAGAATGACAAAGGACATTTTTCATCATGATGCTATGCACCACCCTAAAGCTATCTTATGATTGTTCTTTATAAATACCCCAATTTTCTAAAACTTAGATCTACTTTCCTAATTCATATTCACAACTGAAATAATAAGTGTTTCAATCAATTAATAAGAAAGAATTCTTACAAATGTTTAGCTATTAGTAATTTTCATTTTTTAGAAACATGTTCTAATTGTCATCAAGGTTAACCAGTCTCCAGAGTAACTTTGGAATAATTTACATTTCTTATTCTCATTCCATAATGCAGGGATGACCCTTATGTCGAATGTCTTTTTCAACTTACACCTGTTTTCAAAAACTCACTAAGAGAGTACTGGAGTAACTCTCTGTATATTTATTTTTTGAAATTTATTATTTTCCTAATTTTGTTAAATTTTAGTCTCTATGCATATTTTATTGCTGTTTTTGTATGTGGATGCATGTTATATACATCTACGTATGTATGTATATAGATATGAGTGATTGTGCTGGTATATTTGCTCATGTGTGCTTGAAGGAGTCCAGGAATGATTTTAAGAGTTTTGTTTGATCACTGTTTTATTCACTGATGCAAGCTGTGTCAATTGAACCCAGAGCTCACTGATTTGGCTCTTGTTGCTAGACAGCTTGCTTTAGGTTTCACAGCATTTTTACCAATGAAGCTACAGTCTGACCACCACCATTTCACCTGGTATTTATGTGTGTGCTGAGAATCTCCCTCTACCTATGCATGATGACAAGCATTTCACTTGCTCACCTTCCCATATCAAATTTCCTCTTGTAAAAATTTATAAAGCCCTAGTATTTTGTTTCTTATGCAATAATTTTTGTTCATTTAGTATAAACAGTGATTTGGATTTTTCATTTTTAATGTTTTCTTTAATCAAATTGATGCCTGAAAATGAGGAATGAGCCATCTTCATCCCATATTTTTTTCTCCTTTCCTCTCCGAATGTCATGATTCTCATAACATTGTCTTTCCTCTTTGCTCTCTCTTCTTTTTCTTCTTGCTCTTTTCTCCATTTCTCTGTTACTGTTTCTATTTCTCTCTCCATATCCTCTCTCTGCCTTTCTGGCTTTCTTGAGAAATGTAAATATTAAGTGAATAAATTGAAGTCCAAATATATTCGCCCAGTTTCTTCATTTCATAAATAAGGCATTAAAATCTTTTCATCAATTGTTATGATTATCAGGTACTTTTATCATGTATACAATTTACTGTCATTGATTACTTTGAAGCAGTTTTTATTTGTGAATAAATTTAAAATATTACAGAATAATTTTTTGAAGTAGAGAAAAATTTATCCATTAATTGATTATTAGTTTGATGAAGAATAAATCCTTATTGCTAAAAAAGTCCAGCTAATAAAAATATTATCATTTAACAAATATAGCTGAGTTTTTCAAAAATTATATTGGTGTAAATACATACAAACATATATAAGCTTGATTATGTATAACATTGTGCATTTAAAAAAGAAATATAGTTTTGATAGATATTAGAGGGATAGAGATAGACAAATATTGTAGAATTAATGTTTCTTTGTAAATATTTAATATCCTTAGTATTTTCACAGAAATGTTTTGGCTTTATATGAATATGCAATCCACCCTGCTTTGGTTTTGGAGACATAATTTCTTTATATAGACCATGCTGGTTACAAACTCATTCATGGTCCTGCCTCATTCTGAGTTCTTGAATTACAGGCATGTGCTACCATATCAAATAGAGAGAATTTTAGGATTCTTAATTTCAGAGATGGAGAAATATCTCAGTGGTTAAGATCAATGGCTGCTCTTCCAAGGGACCTGACTTTAATTTCCAGAACCCACACAACAACTCACAACAGACTTTACCTCCAACTCCAGGAGAGCCAATGCCTTCACACAGGCAAACATGTAGGGAAACACCAATACACATTAAAATAATGTGAGGCTCCCCACTCTAAATGGGAACGACTTTAGCAAAAATGTCCAACAGTCACTTGAAGAAACCGCCTCCAGTAGATAAACATGGCTCCCAGTTGAGGTATATGGCTACCCACCTATCTTCTTCTTTTTTTTTTTTTTTTTTTATTTTATTCAGAATTGTTCTTGTAAAAGAAAATGCAGGGGAAAAATGAAGCAGAGACTACAATAAAGGCCATTCAGAGACTGCCCTGCATGCACAGGCAGCAGACCCTAAAATTATTACTGATGCCACATTGTGCTGGCAGACATGGCTGTCTGCTGAGAGGTTCTACCAGAGACAGAAACAGGCACTTAGACAGCCAACCATTGAAATGAGGCTCCTCCACTATGGAAGAGCAAGAGGAAAGATTGAAGAAGCTGAAGGGGATTGAAATCACATATGAAGAACAACATTATTAACTAATCAAACAACTCAGAGCTCCCAAATGACTAAGCCACCAACCAAACAGCATCTATGGGCTGGTCTTTGCCCCCTGTGCACATATGTAGCAGAGGTTTGACATGTCTGGCCTCAGTGAAAGAATATGTGCCTAATCCAATACTAACTGATGCCCTGACAAAGAGAATGCTGGAGAAGGTGAGGTTGGCTTGAGTGGGTGCGTGGAAGAGTATTCTCTTAGGAGCAAAGTGGAGGGGTAGGATTAAGAACTCAGGGATGAAAAACCAGAGTCTGGGGCAACATTTGGAACATAAATAAATAAAATGAAATTATTTATTTATAAATATTCTTAACTTTATATTCTATTAATAAGAATAGCAAAGACTCCCAGATACTTTCAATGTTTTCTCATTTTCTTTCTATTTATTTCAAATTTTGAATACTATATGTAATCCTTATTTACTGATTTTTTTGCCCTTTACAATTTATCTTCTCCTTGGCTTACATATTAGCATAAATCTATAGCTTTTGATTCCATAGGTATTTGTATTTATTCTAAATTTGTTTTCATTTTTAACTCTTCAATGATTTATGACTTACTATTTTCTTAAACATTCAAAATTTGATAATCAAACATTTACATTTAAATTTGCAAGTTAATATTGCATTTGTAATTGAAAAAGGTATTTGGTAATTTTCTGCTCTCTGAATTATTGAGGCATGCTCTATGGCCCATATTCTGAATTTATTAAATATATATATATATATATATATGTTTCTACATGTAATTGTACTGACTTTCTATTATCTCTTCTGTGGATATAATGATTGCAAACACACACACACAAACACACTAACACACATATTGAATACATTTCCTGGGAATAAATCATATTTTCTTCATTCTAACACTGAATACTTAATTGATTATTAGTTCAATGAAGAACAAATCTTCATTGCACTTTAATGCATTAATATAATATCAGACTTAAGAAAAGCGATTTGGAAAGAAATATTTCAAATTAACCATTCATTTTTGAGAGTTATTGCTTTTTATTTACTTGTGGCAAATACTCTTATACATTTATATTGCGTGCTTTTTTATGTCTTATACAGAATGCATTTATAAACAACAATATATTTTAATATTAAAATTAAGCATATAACATGTCTGTATTCTCATCGAAGACTCACTGATTTTTGCCAAATTATAATTGTCAATTAGGAACAAGCATGATTCCAGAATGCACACCTACTGATAGTTTCATTTTTCTTCTGAATGTTATAAATGTGAAACTATAAAGAACTATCAGATATCTACTGGACTTCTAGTGATATGTGTGCCACCACAATGATATTTTCAAAACACTAGATCACTAAATGATGAAAAAGCAATAGGTCACTAATGAAATACAAGTTTCAATTGCATTGTTCACACTATTGAAAGACTGAACACAGGAAATCAAATTCTAAGTCTTATCACTTGATATGTTTGTGACGTAAATCCTATGTCAGAACAGAAGTTAATCTACAGATAAGATATTTCTGAGTGGACAACAAACAAGTTTTTCCCAGGATGTTTTAATAAAAGAAGTAAATACGGGGTTAATACTAAAGTATAGCAAAATTCTAGCTCAGAATCAAGGCATCTAAGATGTAATAAAATTCTGAAATAATCACCAGTTATCTTATTTTGATAGTTATTGGTGAGTTTTTGTGAAGAAAGAGAAGGAAAGAAACATGACCTTTTATAAATGTGACTTTTTGTTAGATATTTAGGTTATATGCCATAAACAAAATATCTACAATCCTTGAAGTCCTTTAAAAATGGTTCACTATGACTCCAGTGAGAAAGTTCTAACACATAGCTAGTGTGCTATCTGCAGAGCACCATGGAACCTGTCATAGCAATATCAATTGATTCTCTAGAACCATATTTTATTATTTGCAAAAGAATCATTTTTTAGCTCAGGGTAGCATTGAAGTCAGGGATGCAAATCAAAATGGAGAATTTTAGATAAAAATGTGTTTTAAGGCTTATTTTAGTCTACAAAATGGTTTAGTAGCAGTCTGTCAGCTTAACCAGAATGTTTAGATTTTCATCATTCTAAATCTTACCTCCCTCTCTCAAATAAACACAACAATTAGAACAGCACAGAAGTCACAAGCCATTTAATACTCATAAAAGCTTCTTGTTATCTAGCTTTATAACTGGGCAGCTGAAGTAAATACCCATCTTGCTTTTAGAGTAATTGCAGTTTAAATGTGAGCACAGGGCAGAACAACCCCGGTAATTAACCACCCTGCTTTTAGAGCACCTTTCATCAGTGTCTTTGAAGCAGAACTGAAAGGAAATAAAATGACTTCCAGTATAGCAACTTTTTTTTTTTTTTTTTGCTTCAAGCAGTTTGTTCCAATTATGTGCAGAATACAGAACATCCAATGAAACTGGAGCTTACATGTTATCTTAAATGAACTAAAATATGGTTCTGTTTGTTGGCTTTTACATTCTCTTTCATTTATTGCCATAAATTATTTGCTCAAAATATGTTCCTCTTTGGGTGTTTTGCATGCTTGGTTATATTTGGTTGTTACTAGTAGAGAATTCCTCTACAAATAATGAAACATATGCCTTAGTCATCACTTATAAAGGAGTTGGCCAACCTGAATAAGACAACACAAGTGTTTTATCTCTGGCCCTATGCCCATTCCTGACCAGATGAGTGATTTCTAAACATCAGACTGTACTGTTCATCTGTCACATGTTCTGCCAAACAGTGTTGTTTGCCTTTGAATCCAAATAAGCCTACAAAATTTACTTTATTGTCACTGGAATTGTTGCTTCAGCTACTTTCTAGCTATCGCTATAACAGCCTTGTTTTTCTTGCTACAAATTATATTTGCCATCTTTTAAAAGCTTAATCAATAAATAAACATTTCGATTTCTGAAAGAGCATTGATGTACAATCTATTATTATTAAACAGTTGTCTGAACATTTGTCTTTTAAAATGAGATGTCATTATTTGAGATTGAAAATAATTTTCTGAAAAATTCTTATTGAAAATCAAAAAAAAGATTTATAAGATATGGTTTATCAAACTAAATATTAACATATAGCTTGTTGAAA
Organism: Micromys minutus; assembly: GCF_963924665.1. Lineage (NCBI taxonomy): Eukaryota > Metazoa > Chordata > Mammalia > Rodentia > Muridae > Micromys > Micromys minutus. The sequence continues at coordinate 43,672,335 of NC_137954.1, read as the reverse complement.
AATTGAGTTCAATGTGCTTCATCCAGAGAAACATTTAAAAATCTAAATTTTGCTCCCACTGTGTTGATATCAGATCTAACTTGCTTCCTATGGCACAGAGTTATGCGCCAACTTTTTGTTTATAGAATGAACACCCAAATACTCAAGTCAGCCTCACTTCATCCACAACTCCCAATGTATAGATTTTATTTCTGCTTTCAAACGACTCCAACTTTTCTATTTTCTGCCTCATATTCTCATCGACATCTCAGCATCTGATATTGCACCACAAAACGTGATTTATTATGACGTCTTCCACACTCTAAGGATTTCAAACTCTTTGTTTACTGGTTTTTCTCTGTGGAAGATGCAACACAATCTCTCTACATTCTCTCCCACTTTTGCACCATCTAAAGGCAAACTCACATTTGAAATGTCTAAAGTTGAACCAGGAGTGCGGTATCACCAAGCTATATGTGCTCACACTTTTCTTAGGTCATTGGAAATACTTTGTCAGAAGATATTGGAAATTTTGCTAGAAAATCCTTTGAAAGGTGTAAGTAGAACTTAATGAGGCATTCTAGTGAGAGGTAGAAACACCTAAAACAGGTTAAAATGTTCTCTGTGAATGCTTACCTCCTGAGGATTCAAAAAGAAATGAAGACCCTAACAGGACCTGAGTTAGATTCTAGTCAAGTTATAGTTAGAGAAACACTGGCTCGATCCTGTGTTCTTACAACTCATTTGGGGCTAAATAAAAAAGCAATGGCCTAATTTGTTTGGTGGAGAAAATTTCAGTGAAGAACAGTGTTGAGACTATGTTATGGTTTTTGATGACTGATTTAAGTCAGAACAATAGTGAGAAAAACATTTAAGTAAATCAGAAAGAAGACATTTTAAGTGTAACTTTGGAGAGAATAGGTATGTGAGAAAACTTGAAGTGGTGACCAAGCATACAATAAAGGACAAAACATTTATAATTTTTTCAAGTTCTTCCATTCCTTTACATCTCAAATGATGTCCCACTTCCCAGTATTTACCCTCTCACTCCACATTTGCCTGTATGAGGATGTTCAACCACCCATCCTCTCCTGCCCCACCACTCCAGCATCCTCCTACGCTGGCTTATCAAGCCTCCCCAGGATCAAGGTCCACCCCTCCCATTGCTGTCAGGCAAGGCCATCTTCTGCTACATATGTATCTGGAGAAATGGATCCCTCCATGTACACTCCTTGGTTGGTGGTATAGTCTCAGGGAGAACTGGGTAGTTAGGCCAGTCTATGTTGTTCTTCTAATGGGGTTGAAATCTCCCTTCATTCTTCCAGTTTTTCCAGCTCCCCCACCAGGTTCCCCAAACTCAGTCTGACAGTTTGCTACAAGCATCCACATTTGCATTTGTCTGTTGCTGGCCAGACCTGCCAAGGAGCTGCCATACCAGGTTCCTGTCAGCAAGTGCCTCTTGACCATGGCAACAATGATAGGTTTAATGTCGGCAGACATGATAGATCACTAGGTGGTGCAGTCCCAGATAGCCCTTTCTTCAGTCTCTTTTCCAATTTTTTTTTTTTTTTGTCCCTGTTCTTTCTTTGGACGGGAGCATTTCTGGGTTAAAAAGTCAGTAATTCTGAATGATAAGTATGATTAGAAAGAAACCTGCTTCTCATCAATGGGAAGATAGGAAGTGTTCCACTTGGAGGAGAACACATACCTCCAAGATTCCTATTTGGAAAAATAGAATTCATTTGAAAAAGGAGAGCTGAAACAGACTGCTGCTGAGTGGAATCCCTTGCTGCTGGAAGCAACTCTAAGGAAGTGCTTCCCAATTAGTACAGAGACTGCTGCAAATGTGATCTAAGTGACAACACTCAGTCCTAAAGTCCTAGTCAAACTTGGAAGCATTGTCCAGGTACTGCTGATTTTTCAGGCACTAAGGATACAAAATTGAAGGTTCACAGAATCTTGTTCCAAACATGAAAAAATGTGCTGAGGCAAACAACCTGTTCCAGGGTTAGAGTCTCTATAATGAAGGTTTCAGAGAATACTATCGGACAGTAGTTCTCAACATTCCTAATACTGTGACCTTTAAAGAAAGCTCTTCATGTCATGCTGACCACCACAACCTTAATATAAATTCTTTTGGTACTTCATAACTCTTATTTTGCTACATATTTAACATAATGTAAATATCTGAGATTCCCTGTGGTCGTAGATAACTCCTATGGTGTTTATGACCAATGGGATCATAAGACAAAGGTGAATAACAAGTGCTATAGAAAAACTGAAGGTAAATTTTAGTAGAGATGAGTAGTCGCTGAAGAATGAGAATCATTTGGTTATTGTCATGTAGTAATTTCCTCTAATATTAAAACTTCTCAGACACTGTATCACCAACCAGGCAGCATACACCAGCTGATATGAGTCTCCCAACACATTTAGAGTAGAGGACTGCTGGATCTGGACTATCAGAGAAGATAACCCCAACTCTCAAGAGACTAGTGGCCCCAGAGAGTAGGGAGGTTGGTGGGGTGGGGACATCCTCATAGATATGAGGTTAGGAGGTATGGGATGAGGGACGGTCAGAGTGGACAGGGAGAAGGATAAAATCTCGATTGTACCATCTAAATAACCCTAAAACACCTAAAGAAATAGAAGAAGTCATCAAAAGCCTCCCACCCAAACAAAGCCCAGGTCCAGACGGGTTCAGTGCAGAATTTAATCAGACAATTATTGGGGATATAACACCAATACACTCCAAACTATTCCAAATGATAGAATCAGATGGAATATTACCCAACTCATTTTTTGAGGCTACAATAACCCTCGTATCTAAACCACACAGAGACCCTACAAGGAAAGAAAACTTCAGACCAATCTCACTTATGAACATTGATGCAAAAATACTCAACAAAATCCTTACAAACCGAATCCAAGAACACATCAAAACGATCATTCATCCTGACCAAGTAGGCTTCATCCCTGGGATGCAGGGATGGTTTAACATAAGGAAATCCATCAACATAATCCACCATATAAACAAACTCAAAGATCAAAATCACTTGGTCATCTCACTAGACGCTGAGAAAGCATTCGACAAAATCCAACACCCCTTCATATTAAAAGTCCTGGAAAGAACAGGAATCCAAGGTCCATACTTAAACATAATAAAAGCAATATACAGCAAACCAACAGCCAACATCAAACTTAATGGCGAGAAACTTGAAACAATCCCACCAAAATCAGGGACTCAACAAGGCTGCCCACTCTCCCCCTACCTATTCAACATAGTACTGGAAGTCCTGGCTGGAGCAATTAGACAGCAAAAGGAGATCAAGGGGTTAAAAATCAGAAAGGAAGAAATAAAAACATCACTCTTTGCCGATGACATGATAGTGTACTTGAGTGACCCCAAAAATTCCAACAGAGAACTCCTACAGCTGATAAACAAGTTCAGCAAAGTGGCTGGATACAAAATTAACTCAAACAAATTAGTAGCCTTCCTATACTCAAAGGACAAACATGTGGAGAAAGAAATTAGGGAAAAGGTACCCTTCACAATCGTCACAAAAACTATGAAATACCTTGGTGTGACTCTAACTAAGCAAGTGAAGGACCTGTATGACAAGAACTTCAAACCTCTAAAGAAGAAAATTGAGGAGGATCTCAGAAAATAAAAAGATCTCCCATGCTCATGGATTGGAAAAATCAACATCTTAAAAATGGCCATTCTACCAAAAGCAAACTACAGATTCAATGCAATCCCCATCAAAATTCCAACCCAGTTCTTCATGGAATTGGAAAGATCAATGTGCAATTTCATATGGAATAACAAAAGACCTACAATAGCGAAATCCATCCTCAACAACAAAAAAAATCTGCGGGAATCACTATCCCTGACCTCAAGCTATATTACAAGGCAATTGTGCTGAAAACTGCATGGTACTGGTGTAGAAATAGGCATGTGGATCAATGGAATAGAATAGAAGATCCAGAAATGAGCCCTCATGTATATGGTAACCAGATTTTTGACAAAGGAGCCATAAACATTCAATGGAAAAAGGACAGCCTATTCAACAAATGGTGCTGGTCCAACTGGCACTCAGCATGCAAAAGAATGAAAATAGACCCTTTCTTATCTCCTTGTACAAAGCTCAAGTGTAAGTGGATCAAAGATCTCCACATTAAACCAGATACACTGAAACTATTAGATGAGAAAGTAGGGAAAACCTTAGAACACATAGGCACAGGAGAAAATTTTCTGAACAAAACACCAATGGCTCAAGCTCTAAGGTCAAAGATTAACAAATGGGACTTAATGAGACTGCAAAGTTTCTGTAAGGCTAAGGACATCGTCAAGAAAACAAAACGGCAAGCAACAGAATGGGAAAAGATCTTTACCAACACCACATCAGATAGAGGCCTAATATTCAAGGTGTACAGGAACTCAAAAAGCTAGACACCAGAGAATCAAATAACCCTATTAAAAAATGGGTTACAGAGCTAAATAAAACATTTTCAGTTGAGGAACACCGAATGGCCGAGAAACATCTGAGGAAGTGCTGGACATCCTTAGCCATCAGGAAAATGCAAATCTAAACAACCCTGAGATTCCACCTCACACCAGTCAGATTGGCCAAGATCCAAAACTCAGAGGACAGCAGATGCTGGTGAGGCTGCGGAGAAAGAGGAACACTTCTCCACTGTTGGTGGGGTTGCAAGCTAATACCACCACTCTGGAAATCAGTCTGGCGATACCTCAGAAAATTGGATATTGTACTACCTGAAGACCCAGCTATTCCACTTCTGGGCATATACCCCAGAGACACTTTAATACACAACAAAGATATATGCACCACAATGTTCATACTGGCTCTATTTATAATAGCCAGAAGCTGAAAGGAACCCAGCTGTTCTTCAGAAGATGAATGGATACAAAAATTGTGGTACATATACACAATGGAATACTACTCAGCCACCAGAAACAATGACTTAACCAAATTCTTAAGAAAATGGCTGCATCTAGAGAATATCATCCTGAGTGAGATAACCCAGTCACAAAAGGACAGACATAATATGCAGTCACTGATATTGGGATGCTAACCCCAGAGGCTTGCACTCCCCCAGAAACAACTCACAGATTGTATGAAGTCCAAGAAATAAAGAAAACAAAACAAAACAAAAAAATATTTACAAAACAATAAAACTTTAACTATTTCCATGTTACATTTTGTTTTACATGTACTTTATGCTCATTGTAACTATTAAGTTTTCAATGCATACTATCAAACCTAGAAAAAAATCAAGTACTGACTAAAAAATATATTCATATAGTTTTATGTAAAAACTATGTTAAAATCAAGAAAAAAAGTACTGACAAAAATGTATAATTTTAAGCAAAAAATGTTTAAAATCTGTATATTTATCTTTGTTTTGTAAAATAAAGTTGTTTAAAAATATCTCGATTATAAAAGATTAAATAAAACTTTAAGTAAATTATCATTGTGGAAAATCTTGTGAAGACACAGTATTAAAAAGAGGTTAAACAACAATATGTTTTTTTAAGTAAACCTTTCATTCAATATAGAGTTTTCTTTAGTTCAGAAAATAACTTGGTAGTTTTAGGAAGTCCCTGAAACTGAATACAGTATGTCTTTCTCTACCCAAGCAAATAGAAATTTTAAACGCTGCTGAAAAATAACATTAGAGAAGCTGAGCTGCCTGAAGTTAGTGAAGTCCAGCCAAGGGGCTTGGAAAAACCACAGACCATGGGGGGAATGTTCTCTAATCTCTTCAATTTCCTGTGGACTGTTCAAAGTGCTCAAATCTTCCAGCTCTTATGAACTGTCATCCATGCTGAGGTTGTTCACACAGCTGACTTTGAAATATTCTTCTGTATGTAAGTTATCCATCACTCTTATTTCTATAAATAACTTTAGTAAAACTAATTGGTTCACGGATTGGACTTTGCTGGTGTTTGTATTTTGTTCTGTTGAGAGTTTGCTATTGTGGATTTTTCATGCCTCCCTATATAGTGTCTCAAAGAGGATATCTGTGAATGCATGTTACATGCATGTAAAGGAGTTAATTTTAAATAAATACATTTTATCTTATTACATATTTATTAACTAAATTGTCTGGAGTCAATTCAACTAACATTATACAACAAAAATACTTTTGCTTAATCCAAATTATGCTTTTTTTCATTTATATTTTTAGTTTTTTACTAAAGACTATTTAAATCAGTTCTCTCTTTTTCTTTTTCCAATAGAGCCTCATTTACAAGTATTTATTTCAGATACTACTTCTATTGAACACTATTCTTAAAACATGAGGTCAAATTAGACCATTGTTGTTAAAGAATTCCCATGGCAGCTAAAGTACAATGTAGCTTATTCTAGTCTCGACTTCTAGAATTTATTTTATCTTAACATTTAAAGAACAGAGCCAGCAATGAATCACATTTTCTGCCAAGAAAACACTATGTGAAAGGCTGTTATGGATACCCTTTTTAATTGGCATTATTTCACATATATAATATATTCTATATATGTTCTTATCTTGTTAATGCATTCCAGCTAAACAATCATCTCCTGAAATTTTCTAATAAAATAATATTATTTCACTATCAGATAAATATTCTCTCTTACATTCGCTGATAAATGAAAATGCAGTAGCTAATAGGAATAAAAAAATAAATAATGTCCAAGTAGCCAGAAAGCAAACAACAACTAAAAAAATTGTCTTCCTTAAAAAAAAGAAAAAAGGAAAAAGAAAAGAGAAAAGGAAAGAAAATGATACAATAGTTGATTGGATTGTGTTAGGGATGGGTAAGGTGTTTGGTGGTGATCTGAGTTTAAATCCTCAGTATCCAACCAAACTGGAACACATAATGGCCCATTCTAGAATTGGGGTAAGTAATGAGAAGAGACTTGACATGCCCTGTTGACCAGCTAATGAGGTGAATCCAAAATCTAAGTGTAGACAGAGACCCTGGATGAGAAGACACAGCATAGAATATATAGGTTTATAAATATTCTTGCGCTTGCTCTGATAGCAGTAGCAGTCCTTTCTGTGAAATCACTTTCATCAAATTCTATTTTCTAGTATACAGCAATACACTGTTAGCAAAGTTTGAATCGGCATATGAAGTCATCAAACTAACAGTATTTATTGATATAAAATGGTTATTTCTACAGCAAATGTTTTCAGTGTCTGCATGTAAAATTATACAACAGAAATATAAGAAATATGACAAACAATAAAACACACTGAACATCAATTTTTGTCTTTTATACACTCATGTGCATCCATGTACACACACTTGTTCTGTAACATGTGCATGCACAAACACATATACACATATGCAAGGGTTTGGGTGGGAGAACAGGGTCTCACTCTGAAAATCTGGTTGGTCTGAAATGTGTAATGGAGTTTATGTAAACTTTCCACTATATTTCTTCTCTCTGTCCCTTATGTGTTGAAGTATGTACTGTCTATCCAGCTATCAAAATAGGTTTGTTGGAATATAATAGCTACATTATCAAAGATACATTCAAAAATATTTATCTATAAATTTGTTCATATAGATAAACTCTGAAATGTGGTTTATTTAACTTCCAGATCACCCACACCTCTGCTTCTTATCTGGTCCTGTTTTCAGTTTTCCAGATTGAAGTATGTTTCCTTACTTAACAAAAGTCCTTATTCAACTGCTGATTTTAATCTGCACCTGTTAGCTATCTTCTACATTTCTTTACCACTACCTGTCAAGCTCAAATTTTCTCTGCCTTTTAATTTTTAACTGACAAAAAAATGAATTGAATCAGGACACCATGTTTAGAACTTTATCTCAGGATTGCTTCTGAAGACCACCAACTCACCAATATGGTGCATCTTTCACATGGCAAACTCTCACCAAATGCCTTTCTTTCTTTTTTTTTTTTTTTTTTTAACGATTTATTTTGCAAAACAAAGATAAATGGAAAAATTTTAAAAATTTTTTACTTAAAATTATACATTTTTGTCAGTACTGTTTTCTCAGACATTAAAATAAATTTTACATAAAACCATGTGAATATGTTTTTTAGTCAGTACTTGATTTTTTTCAAGGGCTTGACAGTATGCATTGAAAACGTACTAGTTGCAATAAGCATAAAGTACATGCAAAACAAAACGCAACATGGGAATAGTCAAAGTCTTCTTGTTTTGTGAATATATGTATATTTTTTGTTTTCTTTATTTCTTGGACTTCATACAGTCTGTGAGTTGTTTCTGGGGGAGTGCAAGCCTCTGGGGTTAGCATTCCACTACATAGACTATCAGACTGGATACATAAACAAAATCCAGCCTTTTGCTGCATACAGGAAACTCATCTCAGAGACAGAGACAGACACTATCTCAGAGTAAAAGGGTGGGAAAAAAACTTCCAAGCAAACAGCTCCAAGAAGCAAGCTGGTGTGGCTATTCTAATATCGAATAAAGTAAACTTCCAACCAAAAGTTATCAAAAAAGATAAAGAAGGACACTTTTTACTCATTACCGGGGAAATCTCTCAGGAGGAACTCTCAATCCTTAACATATATGCTCCAAATAAAAAATCACCCACATTCATAAAAGAAACTCTACTAAAAATCAAAAAATACATTTCACCCCACACAATAATAGTGGGAGACTTTAACACCCCACTCTCACCAATGGACAGATCAGGGAAACAGAAACTGAACAAGGACACTGCAAAACTAGCAGGGACTTTGAACCAACTAGAATTAATAGATATATACAGAACATACTATCCTAAAGTAAAAGAATACAACTTCTTCTCACCACCCCATGTCACCTTCTCGAAAATTGACCACATAATTGGACACAAAACGAGCCTTCATCGATATAAGAAGATTGAAATACTCCCATGCATCCTCTCAGATCACTATGGTCTACGGCTGGTCTTTAACAACAACAAAGACAACAAAATGCCCACATACACATGGAAACTAAACAACGCTCTGTTAAAAGATAGCTGTGTCAAAGAAGAAATAAAGAAAGAAATTCAGGACTTTCTAGAATTCAATGAAAATGATAACACAACATACCCAAACCTATGGGATGCAATGAAAGCAGTATTGAGAGGAAAACTCATTGCCCTAAGTGCTTCCAAGAAGAAACTGGAGAGAGCTCACATCAGCAACCTGACAGCACAGCTAAAAGCCCTAGAACAAAAGGAAGCAGATATACCCAAAAAGAGTAGACGGCAAGAAATAATCAAAATTAGGGCAGAAATAGACCAAATAGAAACAAAAAAAAACCATTGAAAAAATCAACAAAACAAAGAGTTGGTTCTTTGAGAAAATCAACAAGATTGATAAACCCCTAGCCAGACTAACTAAAGGGCAAAGAGAGAGTATCCAAATTAACAAAATATGAAAGGAAAGTGGTGACGTAACAACTGAAACTAAGGAAATTCAAGAAATCATCAGATCCTACTACAAAAACTTATACTCCACAAAATTGGAAAATCTGGAGGAAATGGACGAATTCCTAGACAGATACAAGGTCCCAAAGTTTAACCAGGACCAAGTAAACCATCTAAATAACCCTATAACACCTAAAGAAATAGAAGAAGTCATCAAAAGCCTCCCAACCAAAAAAAGCCCAGGTCCAGACGGGTTCAGTGCAGAAGTTTATCAGACATTTATTGGGAATATAACACCAATACACTCCAAACTATTCCAAATGATAGAATCAGATGGAGTATTACCCAACTCATTTTTTGAGGCTACAATAACCCTTGTACCTAAGCCACACAAAGACCCTACAAGGAAAGAGAACTTCAGACCAATCTCACTTATGAACATTGATGCAAAAATACTCAACAAAATCCTTGCAAACTGAATCCAAGAACACATCAAAACGATCATTCATCATGACCAAGTAGGCTTCATCCCTGGGATGCAGGGATGGTTTAACATAAGGAAATCCATCAATGTAATCCACCATATAAACAAACTTAAAGACCAAAATCACATGGTTATCTCACTAGACGCTGAGAAAGCATTCGAAAAAATCCAACACCCCTTCATGTTAAAAGTCCTGGAAAGAACAGGAATCCAAGGCCCATATTTAAACATAATAAAAGCAATATACAGCAAACAAACAGCCAACATCAAACTTAATGGCGAGAAACTTGAAGCAATCCCACTAAATCAGGCACTCGACAAGGCTGCCCACTCTCTCCCTACCTATTCAACATGGTACTGGAAGTCCTGGCTGGAGCAATTAGACAGCAAAAGGAGATCAAGGGGATAGAAATCGGAAAGGAAGAGATAAAAACATCAATCTTTACCGATGACATGATAGTGTACTTGAGTGACCCCAAAAATTCCACCAGAGAACTCCTACAGCTGATAAACAAGTTCAGCAAAGTGGCCGGATACAAAATTAACTCAAACAAATCAGTAGCCTTCCTATACTCAAAGGACAAACATGTGGAGAAAGAAATTAGGGAAAAGGTACCCTTCACAATAGTTACAAAAACTAGGAAATACCTTGGTGTGACTCTAATTAAGGAAGTGAAGGACCTGTATGACAAGAACTTCAAACCTCTAAAGAAAGAAATTGAGGAGGATCTCAGAAAATGGAACGATCTCCCATGCTCATGGATTGGAAAGATCAACATCTTAAAAATGGCCATCCTACCAAAAGCAATCTACAGATTCAATGCAATCCCCATCAAAATTCCAACCCAGTTCTTCATGGAATTGGAAAGATCAATGTGCAATTTCATATGGAATAACAAAAGACCTAGAATATTGAAATCCATCCTCAACAACAAAAAAACATCTGCAGGAATCACTATCCCTGATCTCAAGCTATATTACAAGTCAATTGTGCTGAAAATTGCATGGTACTGGTACAGAAATAGGCAAGTGGAACAATGGAATAGAATAGAAGATCCAGAAATGAGCCCTCATGTATATGGTCACCTGATTTTTGACAAAGGAGCCATAAACATTCAATGGAAAAAGGACAGCCTATTCAACAAATGGTGCTGGTCCAACTGGCACTCAACATGCAAAAGAATGAAAATAGACCCGTTCTTATCTGCTTGTACAAAGCTCAAGAGTAAGTGGATTAAAGATCTCCACATTAAACCAGATACACTGGAACTATTAGATGGGAAAGTAGGGAAAACCTGAGAACACATAGGCACAGGAAAAAATTTCCTGAACAAAACACCAATGGCTCAAGCTCTAAGGTCAAAGATTAACAAATGGGACTTAATGAGATTGCAAAGTTTCTGTAAGGCTAAGGACATCGTCAAGAAAACAAAACGGCAACCAACAGAATGGGAAAAGATCTTTACCAACACCACATCAGATAGAGGCCTAATATCCAAGGTGTACAAGGAACTCAAAAAGCTAGACACCAGAGAATCAAATAACCCTATTAAAAAATGGGGTACAGAGCTAAACAAATCATTTTCAGTTGAGGAACACCGAATGGCCGAAAAACATCTGAGGAAGTGCTCGATATCTTTAGCCATCAGGGAAATGCAAATCAAAACAACCCTAAGATTCCACCTCACACCAGTCAGATTGGCCAAGATCCAAAACTCAGATGACAGCAGATGCTGGCGAGGTTGCGGAGAAATAGGAACACTTCTCCACTCTTGGTGGGGTTGCAAGCTAATACAACCACTCTGGAAATCAGTCTGGCGATACCTCAGAAAATTGGATATAGTACTACCTGAAGACCCAGCTATTCCACTTCTGGGCATATACCCCAGAGACACTTTAATACACAACAAATATATATGCACCACAATGTTCATAGCGGCTCTATTTATAATAGCCTGAAGATGGAAGGAACCCAGATGTCCTTCAGAAGACGAATGGATACAAAAATTGTTTTACATATACACAATGGAATACTATTCAGCCACCAGAAACAATGACTTAACCAAAGTCTTAAGAAAATGGCTGCATCTAGAGAAGATCATCCTGAGTGAGATAACCCAGTCACAAAAGAACATACATAATATGCAGTCACCAAATGCCTTTCTTAAGCTTTGGATCTTTACAATTGTTTAAGTTTTACTGTTCTCCTTTATTTCATTGTATCCCCACTCAAATACTCTGACTGCTACCTCTACATATTGCCTATTTTTACAGCATAAAGAGATAGTGTTGTTACCATTGAACCAATAACACAAAGAAAATGCTGGGATATAGGAATGAGGGGTCAAAGCAGAGAGACTCCAAGGTAGACACAGAGAAGGCACCATAGGTGGACTATAAAGGTAGTAAACTTCCAAGTTGGCTAGATTCTTCCTTACCATCCTAACTTGAGACAATTTAAGGCAAATGCCATGTAGGCTTCTAGTACTGTCAGCAGGGCCCTTGGTAATGAATTGATTAGAGAAGTTCAAGGTAGTTCTGAGGCATTCAGCCATTCTGTCTTTCTTCAAACTCACCAATTCCCTCAATTAAGGAAGAAAGCGCTTCAGAGAATTATTCCAGTGCTCAAGAAGAGACTAGATAGTTAGTTTCCTATGTGCAAGTTTCCCTTCTGCTTTTCAGAGAATTGTATTTTTTCTGTGTGCTTGTATATGTGTGCTTCCCAATAAAAGAATATTTTTAATTGATTACATATATATACATTTATTATATGCATATTTATATAATATAAAAGTATATGTTCTAAATTTCATTATACTGGAAAATGTTCCTTTTCTATTTGTAACATTATTTTTTTATCATTTTTATTGGATAGTCTCTGTATTTATATTTCAAATGTTATCTCCTCTCCCTCCACTACCATGTCTCTTCTCTCTCCTCTTACTTCCATGAAGATTCTCCCCCCCACCACCACTCACCTCAACCTCCCAACCTTTGCATTTTCTTACAGTGGGAAAACAGGCTTCAAGGACCAAAGGCCTCCCTTCCTGTTGATGCCAGACAATGCTATCCTCTGTTACATATGCAATTGGATTCATAGGTATCTCCATGTGTTCTCATTGGTTGGTGTTTTAGTGACTCAGACCTCTGAACAGTTTGGTTGGTTGGTATTGCTGTTCTTCCAATGGGATTGTAGATACCTTCAGCTCCTTCAGTCCTTTCCTAGCTCCTCCATGGTGTCCCAATACTCATTCTGATGGTTAGCTGCATCAGTATCAGTATGACACTGGCAGATCCTCTCAGAAGGCACCCATATCAGGCACCTGCCAGTAAGCATTTCTTGGCATCAGCAATAGTGACTAGGTTTGGTGGCAGCATATGGGATGTATCCTCAGGTGAGGCAGTTTCTGGATGATCTTTTTTTCAGTCCTTGCTCCTCTAGTTGTCCCTGTATTACCTCCAATGAGTATTTTGTTCTCCCTTCAAAGAAGGACTGAGGCATTCACATTCTGACCTTCCTTCTTTCAGCTTCATAAGGTCTGCCAATTGTTTCTTGTGATCTGTCTGTTTAACAATACCATAGATTTTTTTTTTATCACAATTGATGTGTAATACAGTTTGAGATCAAGACTAGTGATTTCCCTGCAAGCTCTTTTATTGTTGAGAGTGGTTTTCAATATCTTGGGTATTTTGTTATTCCAAATGAATTTTGAAATTGAATTTATTCTATAGATTTATATTGGCAAGATGGCCATTTGTAATATGTTAATCATGCAATGCCTGAGCATGGGAGATCTTTCCATCTTCTGAAATGAGATCATCTTCAATTTCTTATTTCAGAGACTTAATGTTCTTGCTATACAAATCTTTTACTTGCTCATTAGGGTCACACCAAGGTATTTTGTATTCTTTGTGACTATTATGAAGGTTTTTGATTCTCTAATTCTTTCTCGGCCTATTTATCCTTTCAGTAGAGGAAGGCTACTAATTTTTTGAGTTAATTTTATATACAGCCACTTTGCTGAAGTTGTTTATAAGCTGTAGGTGTCCTCTGGTGAAATTTTTGGGCTCACTTAAGTACACTATCATATCATCTGCAAATAGTGATAATTTGTCTTTTTTCTTTCCAATTTTTAATCCATTAACATCCTTTTGTTGTCTGATTACTCTGACTAGCACTTCTAGTACTATCTTGAATAGTTAGGGGGAGACTGGAAAGCCTTGACTACTCCCTGATTTTAGTGGGATTGCTTCAAGTTTCCCAGCATTTAGTTTGATGTTGGCTACTGGTTTGTTGTATATTGCTTTCTCTGGGTTTAGGTATGGGCCTTGACTTCCTGATCTTTTATCATGAACGGATGTTGGGTTTTTCAAATGCTTTGTTAGCATCTAATGAGATTAGTTACATTATTAGGAACCATCATTAAAAGTGAGTTTTTAAAAATGAGTTTGAAATTTGAATACAGCATACATACAATAATTTTTGAAAATGTCAATGTACTGCATTGATCTTACAATGCTAATCTCCATGTGCTTTTAGAATTTCTTAGAGCTACATGGAAGTGTGGCACCCTATAATACATTTTCAGTACATTGTTTTATTCAGAAGCATGCATGTGGAATTATTGATCAGTAAGTTTCAGGAGCAATTATCAATTTTAGATTGTGTTTTATGTTTTAATTGTTATACTTAGTGACCAGCCAGTAACTTCAAAATCCTAAATTTATCACCCTCTAAAAATAAATTTGGAAACTATCTTTGTTATATTTCTATAGATAATAAAGTATCTATGTACTTTATATTGAACTATTGCATATGGAATTTTTTGAAATCTGAGATTGCATTGATAATACTGTCTTCAAATATTCTAATATTTGTCAATGTTATGTTCACAGATGAATTCTTATATTCTGCATTTAGTGGTACATTCTGTATTGTCTACATTTTATCTGTTTTCACATTAATTTTTCCAACTGAATATAGGAGATAACTTATTAATGTTAATTTATTACATTTTGATTTTTAAAAATATTTAAAATTAAAAAATAATTAATTATGAAGCACAGAGCAATATCTCCAGAAGTCTTTCATCAGATTTCAAGTGAAGTACATTGATAGAATGAGTTAAAAACACAAAAATTATTTTGTGAATTATTTTATCAATTAATGTGGAAGTTGTTGCTGCCTCTGTGTGTTTCATGTACTGAAGAAGGAGAAGAAGTTTACAGAGTGTTTTGGGTATTTAAAGACTTTATATACATATCTAATGTTTTAAAGCCAAGCACCAACCAATGACTACAAATGGAGAGACCCATGGCTCCAGGTGTATATGCAGCAGAGGTTAGCATTTTGTGACATCAATGCGAGGAGAGGTCTTTGGTCCAATGAAGGTTTGTTTTCCCAGTGTAGGTGGGCATGGATGGGCAAGGTGCAGGGTTTGGCATGGGTTGTTGGGAGAGGGAGCATCTTCATGGAAGCAAGAGGAAGGAAGAATGGGAATGGGGGGAAAGGGTATAACAATTGAAATATAAATACAGAGAATATCCAATAAAAATGAAAAGAAAAGTAAAAAGAAGAGAAAAAAAGCCATAAGGGTTCAGATCTACTCATTAACATATTTCTCCAAGCACTGTACCCAAAGGCATATTCCTCCTTGCTCTTAGATTGCCATGCAATATTCCACCAGAGACTTGTGAAAGCCAAGGGGAAGATTAACTGAATCATGGATTGCCCTCGAATTTATGTTTCTCCTTGAAGAAAGCTCAGCAGGCAACAAGTGTTGCCTGAGATGTCCAAAGAAGATGATTTAAATTGTTTAAACACCAGAATTTGTCACTTCTTTGGCAATCTTCCAGCCTATTGTTAGGAACAGATTACTCTTCTGATATTAATTCATAAAACTTAATTTGAATAATTCTCTTGCTAATTTATTCATGAAACAGAAAGATGGCAATAATGAATTTAAGTCAGTGTTTTTCATGTCATTTGTTGCTTTGATGTGTTCAAAAATAATGATGAAAATGGATAAATATTCATCTAGAACTTTTAAAATCTCTTTGATTTATACAGACAATTCTGATTATTTTAAAAACTTTACAAAGAAACATTTTCATAATTAGATAATTCATACATACATTTAACATACTATATAAGAATCAAAAAGTTGATACATCTCCTAATGATTATAAACAAACAAATCTACAATATATAAACCACTATACGTTTTAGAAATCCTTAAAGTTTCAGTTACACTAACCTTGCAAATTATATTGGAAACCAAAAATGAATTAAACAAATGAATAAAAGATTATTTTCTATGTTAACTTACAAGTTAATTTAAATAAAAATTTAAAATATGAAGTGATGATAAAGAGATATTCTTTTACTCATGTTAATATCTATAGTCAAAACTTGCAATAAGATTTCTTTTTATTTAATATTTTATTTTATTGGACATTTTAACACGTACATTTCAAATGTTATCTCCTTTCCATGTTTTCTTTCCGTAGACAGCCAATACCATCCCTCCTCCCCCTGCTTCTATGAGGGTGTTATGCCATCCACCCACCTACGTACTCCCTTCCAACTCTCCACCCTGACATTCCGCTGCAC
The DNA here is from genome assembly GCF_963924665.1 of Micromys minutus. Classification (NCBI taxonomy): domain Eukaryota; kingdom Metazoa; phylum Chordata; class Mammalia; order Rodentia; family Muridae; genus Micromys; species Micromys minutus. The sequence continues at coordinate 43,655,853 of NC_137954.1, read as the reverse complement.
TAAGGAAATAAGCCTTAACATTATCAAGGGCTTCTGCTTCTATTGACACCTAACAAGGCCATCCTCTGCTACGTGTGCACTGTGTGCACTTGAAACCTTGGGTCCCTCCACTCTTTTGTTGGTGGTTTCGCCCCTGAGAGCTCAGGGGGTGGTGGTTTGGTTGGTTGATATTGTTGTTCCTATATTGTTGCAAACCCTTCAGCTCCTTCACTCCTTTCTCTAACTCATACATTTGGAATACAAAAACCTCAGGATACTGAAAACTATTCTCAACAATAAAAGAAAATCTGGGGAATCAACCATTCCTAACTTCAAGCTGTTTTTCAAAGCAATAGTAATAAAAATTGGTACTGGTACAGAGAAAGTCAAGTAGATCAACGGAATAAAATTGAAGAACCAAAAATGAACCCACACACCGATGGTTAATTGATTTTTGACAAAGAAACTAATAACATCCAGTGAAATTTACAACAAATGGTGCTGGTTCAACTGAATGTCAGCATGAAGAAGAATGAAAATCTATCCACTCTTATCTCCTTGTACAAAGCTCAAGTCCAAGGGGATGAGGGACCTCCACAGAAAACCAGATACACTGAACCTAATAAGAGAATGTGGGGAGGAGCCTTGAACTCATGGGCACAGGAAAAATGTCCTGAGTAGAACACCAAAGGCTTATTCTCTAAGATCAACAAGAGACAAATGGGACCTCATAAAGTTGCAAAGATTCTGTAAGGGAAAGGACACTGTCAATAGAACAATGGCAACTGACAGATTGGAAAAAGTTTTTACCACTCTACATCCGCTTGAAAGCTAGTATCCAATACATGCAAAGAACTCAAGAAGTTAGGCTCCAAAGAATCAAATAACCCTATTAAAAATGGTGGCACAGAGCTAAAAAAAAAAAAGAATTATCAACTGAGGAATATTGAATGGCTGAGGATAATATCCTTAGTCATCAGGGAAATAAAAACCAAAACAACCCTGAGGTTACACCTTACACCAGTCAGAATGGCAAAGATAAAAAACTCAGAAAACTGCAGATTCTGGCAAGGATGTGGAGAAAGAAATAAACTCTTCCACTGTTTTGAGGATCAAAATTGGTACAACCACTCTGGAAATCAGTCTGGAGTTTCCTCTGAAAATTGGACATAGTTCTACCTGAGTACCCAGCTATACCACTCCTGGGCATATACCCAAATGTAGCTCCAACATCTAACAAGGACACATGCTTCACCATGTTCATAGCAGCCTTACTTATAATAACCAGAAGCTGGAATAATTTCTATGATAGATTTTTTTTGTAGAGAAAATAGTATCCACTCTTTTGTTTTGACTATTTCATTTATTTACAGTCCAGCCATTGCTCCCTCTCTTATTCCTTCTCTGCACTATCATCTGCTTCCAATTCCTTGTCCCGTTTGCCTCCAAGAGGGTTCTCCACCACCTCCAGGCATCCCTCTTTCCTGGAGCCTCACATTGCTTGAGGATTAGGAACATCTTCTTTCAGTGATGCCAGACCAGGTTGTCCTCTGCTATTGGGCCTAACACCAACCCCTCTATGTTGCCTGGTTTATAGCTAGCTCTGTCTCTGGGCGTGACTAGGCATTCTGTTTAGGCGATCCTGCTGGTCTTTCTATGAGGTCACCCTCCTCTTCAGCTCTTCAATCTTTCTCCTAATTTAATCATGTGCGTTCCCTACTTCTGTCCAATGGTTGAGTGTAAATATCTACATTTGTATCAGTCTGCTATTTGTGGGCTGCTGAGAGGACAGCCATGCTAGGTTCCTGTCTGTAAGCACATTATGCCACCAGTAATAATTGAGCTGGTCACTGGACCATTTTTTTTAAAAAAAAAAAACCTTTTATTACTGTTAAAATATTTTTGTTGCTTTCCTAATAACATATTTTTACCAGTTATTTTGAGGCAATACTGACCTCAGTTGAGTGTATAAACTGCCTCAACAGGAGGAGCCAATGCTTTTCATGCTTCCCAGCCTCATCTGTCTCAATGATTTCCCCTTGAAAAATTAGAGAAATAAGTGACTTTATGATATCTAGAGCATCTGGCAGCTCAGATTACGTTCTTTAACCTTTCAAACTAGCTCCATTTCTTTTTAACCATCTAATGGGAATTCGCAGCAACTCAGATATCTCATGATGTGTCACTTCCTGTTGTTTCCCATTCTTCCTCTTAAGTCAAATGAGATGAACTGCATATGAGAAGATTCTAAGTTATCAGATATTATATTTTATACGTATGCTTAGCATTTTAAAATTAGACTCCAATCTTATTAATTTCTAGATATGCCAAAAGAAAAAAGAATCCTAGTCAATGTCAATTTGTAATTTAGATATCTCACATCCCTGTATATACTTTCAATGAAAATATGTTTCAGAGTCTGTCTAGCAACAGAAAATCAACATAGTCTGAAAGTAGACAGCTAATTTCCTACTAGCCATCTTCCAATCTCTTTGCATTAAATAAAGTATCCCTTAACAAAATTTTTACCTTTGAGGCCATAATTATCTTTGTTAAGTGACAGTGGAATAATTACTTTGCTCAATAATTTATTAGAATAACATTCAGCAATTTAAGCAACCAAAAATCCACCAAGTGATATGGAAGTACTTCTACTTCTATTGGCTTTTCTCTACATGATGCTAACTATTGATAAAAACAGACACCATGTTCCATTAAATTGTTATCATATGTTTCTTACTTCTGAGGGCTCCCGGAATTTATTGGTTCCTTTTTGTCTGATGTGTACTGTTAATTTTTCCTTTCACTGAATTTAATCATCATACCTCAGTTTGAATCTTTTCTCTTGAGATATTATCTCTGACCCTTCTTTGAAAAGACATCTGTTCAAACTATTGAATCATAACACTTCATACATATTTTTACAAATACAATTTCTAGATTGTTCCTTGGCATTGGACAAATTTTGATACTGACAGATTTTTAAGGAGTTGAATTATTTTAACACATTTTCTCTAATAACTCAAAACTCAAATACGTACATATTATGAACTAACTTATTTATAACTTATTTTCTCATTTAATTTACTTTTAGCTATGTTTAATGCCATATGTAATATATTAAATGTAGGCTATATACTCTAATCATTCCTTGTCTCTGAAGCCACAATTACTTTTAATTATGAAGCAATATTCAGTTTACATTTAAGGTAACGTTTTGGAGGACATATATACACATGCTTTACATTGTCACGCGCCCACACTTCCCGCCGCTAGGAACAGGCATGCAACAAACGAACAGCTTCTTCTGCGGATAACCTTTATTGTACAGCACTTGGAGCAGGGGCTTTATAAGCAGGAAACTTGTCTCTGAGTCGGGGACTCCCTACCGAGTTCTACTGTCTAGACGACCTCTCACGCGCAGTTCCCCACGAACGATCTCTCTGTCCAGTCTCTGTCCACGCGGGACCTCCCGCAATCTCTCCTATCGGGTCCCTCTCCACGTGGCGCCTCTCCGCCATCCCTCCACGTGGGGTCTCTCTCTCTCCCTCTTCCTCTTCTTCTCCTGTCTTCCTCTCCACGTGGGGGAAGAAATGCACTGCTATATATGCCTAGGAGACTTGTGTCGCTACCTGATTGGTGCGCCCTCCAGTAACTCAATAGTATGCCCCGAGAGCGGGCTAATGACGTATGTGGCGCATGCGCATTAAGTCTCTTGGCTGGGCAGCAGCTCTGTTTGCTGAGCTCTCGACGGGAAGCCGGCGCCATGTTTGGGTGCCGCACAAACGGCTTCCTACATTACATGTCTTCTATAAGTGAGAACCATATTTTGCAAATTACAATCATTAGGGTCAATGGCAGCTTACACTAAAATTTATTAGTTACATTATACTAGTTTGGAGTTTTATGATTATTGGTCAGTATAAGCACCTGTGACACTGGTAGCAATTATTAACAGAAAAAAAAGAACTCCTTACACATGAAAAATTCAAATAATTTTTAAACTTTTATAATCAAGCTGGTTTGTGAAGAAAGTATTTAAGAAACATTCTTTTGACTGCTTACAAACTACAATATAGTATTCCAGATGACAATGGCCATGATGATAATGGTTCTTCTTTCTGTCACAGATATGTTCTGTGGTCCTAAACTTACATATCTGCATATTCCCTTCCATGCTTCTATTCTCAACATGATAATTTTGATTTTACTACTAAACAATAATTTAGTGACTAAATAATTATTAATATGTACATATGACTTCATTCTGACCTTGACTCACTGAACTAAGTCTATTTCAGTGGCCTTTATATCTTCCAGATTTACATGTCTTTGATATAAGTTGATCTAAAATTTTGTGCAGTTTGTGTCAAAACCCTAGTCATTTATTCTGTTGAATCTATAGAGCTGATTCAGTATTGTACAAGAAAAATACCATAGCCAAAGAATTCATAGAATAGTAGAAACAATAAAAATATGAGCACAAGGTACATGATGAGCAAAGCAAAGGTTGATCTCCAGCACTTTCATAACCCTGAGTGTGGAGGATGGTGTTGGGGTTAGAGATCATCAAAGCTTCCTTGTTTACTATATCTGACTTTAGAAAACCACCCAAAAGCCAAGCTCAGATGTCTCTGCATTTCATCCAGTATATGTTTGAACTATATAAGTCAGGATATATTTGCAGAATCAGCAACTATACAGGAGAACTAAACATGAAGCATGTGAAATTAAATTCGGGAAACAGATGGAAAAAGAGAAAATTCTAAATGCAGATTCCATTGTACAAACAGAAAGGAATGATTTTGCCAAATAACGGATCATTCCACAACACCATAATCACAGTCTTGCAGTTTTGGGTAAAGAGTTGGTTCCAGTAAATAGATGGTCTCACAGTACCATTTTTCATTTAGACATTCAAGAGTGAAACTATTAATTCTAATAAGTGCTTCTTCAACGGTGATGACAATGTTACTGTTTATTAGGCTTTGGTTTTTGTTGATGTGAATTAGCATCCTGTATTGTCATATATATATATATATATATATATATATATATATATATATATATATATATATATATATGTGTGTGTGTGTGTGTGTGTGTGTGTGTGTGTGTGTGTGTGTGTGTGTATGTATGAATATATGTGTGTATATATGTATATATATACACACATATATACATACATATATATATCTATTCACATTACATTTGAATAGTTGTTTCTGCAACTTGATTCAAAGAACAATGACAGCAATTCTGATCCCCCCAAATATATGGATAGCTGCAGAAAAAAAAAAGACACATCTTAATAATGATGAAGTCTGAGCTATTTTGATATTGTTACTAATTAAGTTAAAGAAAATTTGAAATACATAAGTTCAAACTATATATTCCCAAACAAGTTTATTTAAAGGAAAAGATAAAATACTTAACAAAAATGTTTTATTTCTAGTATTACAATCCAGATATGCAAAGATGCAAGCAAAACATTTACGTCCACACAAAACTTAAGGTTTTTGTCCAGGGGTAAATATTTAAATGTAATTCTTAACACTTCTCTCATATAGAACATGTGGACCATTCACATGGGCTATAGTTTGTTCAGATTATAAATTAAATTGAACCCTCAAACAGGTCATTTGCAAATTAGATAATTCAGAAAAAATCATTGGAAACATGCTTTGAGCATATGTACTGTATGCCGACTCCAGATTAACTTCCATAATTTAAAAATAGCATAGATATATATAAAATATATAAATATGTTTTTGTGGGATTATCCATAATTTATAATAACTGCATAAGCAAAAAACGTATCACTTAGGAAATTTAAAAATACCTTTTTATCTGGAAGGGAAAGGATAAATGAACTGTAATACCATTTACAAGTGTGAAGTAGATACGCATTGTCATCAGAGCACACATTTTAAAGGAAAGATGTTAAAACTGAAAATAAACAAACACCAAAACACCTTGGTGGGTCTTATTACAAAAATACCTGTAAGAAATGCCCAGGAAACTTCTGAGTGGATGCAATGTGATTTTGTTGTGATTGACAGTTACTGAGCTGCCAATATCAATATCATGAAACTGACAGAAATCATTTTGCTGTTTGTAAACATCCTACTTTTCAAATGTGTTGAGATTTGCAATGACAAGAATGGTCGAAGGGTAATTAAGTGATCCCCTTCAGATGTGCTGACAGATAAATCAATCTTATCTTTATTGAGAGTTGATGGAGAATTTATTAATAAGTTTGCTCAGTTATTTTAAAGAAACATTGCCCTATTTTATTCTTTTGCCATCTCTAAGAGTTTCAAGTCTGAGAAATAAGTATTTAAATAACAAACAGTAATTTCCTTGCCAATATATTTAGTACTTAATGCTTTTCAGTGTAATTTGGATGCATGCCAATACCATATCATTTGAGATTACATTTTTGAAAAACTATTTTGATATGTCCTCATAATTTATTATAAGGAGAAGCAGTATAGCTCACCAGGGGAAGGGAGCTGAGCATAATTGTTTTAACTATATAAGGGAATGCCTACCTGCTCCATCCCAAGTTGACTTTGTCATATGATAAACATTATAAATGACATTGAGCAGAAAAGAGCTTTTGAAAAGATTCAAAAGTGAGTTATAGATAGGTTTTAGAATACTTTAAGAAATATTTTCAAAGTAATTACTATACACTAGATGATTAAGTGTTTATAGTACAAATATTTTCATAATTAGAATAGTCATCAAGTACACACAGTTGATCACTCATTTGCAAAGGGATGGCATTGGTGGGTTAAGACTCCTTGTTAGATCTAATGGATTTCAGCTATGAAACTTGGAAAGGTTTTCAATGTATGACCACACAAGATTTGTTCCACAATTTCCAGGTTTGGACCAGGCACAGCTTATTTAAAAACTGTTTCTACTGGTACAATCAAGCCATGCAGGTGTATATAAACTGTTTTGAGATATGAATCTTAACCTCAAATGTGACAAGAGAAAGAAGGGCCACCTCTAGGAGCCACCTCCTTGTACAGGAAAAAAGTCACAGTTCAGGGGCTGCAGCACAGAGCTCAGTGTGTGCTATTGTCTGAGTAAACTGGACAATGTTTTCTTCATGTGCACACTGATGTATAGAATTGATCTTCATTGGATTTCATGGCATTTCATCATTCCTTGAGATCTCCATGAGGAGTGGTTAGTTGGAGCCTTCCTCTGTTGAGACAGGATGAGGAGTCATAGCACTTTCAAAATTTTTATCCTTGGAAGGATGGAAGGGAAATTGAAAAGATACAATATATTGAATACACTCTGAGTTCTTCCTCTGACCGTAAGTAACTGCTGCTTTTTATATTCATAGCTCAAAACTTAGAATTCTCTGCATATTTAAAAACAAAAATCATCCAAAAGTTTGATATCAATATTTTTTAGTACAAAGAAGAATTGACTTATGAGTTTCCTGCTGTTTTGTCGATGATGACTGAACTTCAGTGTTATTTATTTTGAATGATAGACCTATTGAGATTCCTAAGAAACGTGTCCATTTCTGAAAATCAAGAGTAAATTCTTTACTTAGCATCAAATTTTTACAATTAGATATACATTTGTCCATTGATTATATTATTGATAATCAAAACATAGTGTCAGTGTTTGAAAATAAGAAGGGACGAACAGATCACCTTATAACAGTGAAACAGAGCATCCAGAGAGACCTGAGCACCCAGGCACTGGAGACACATGAGCCCTGAAAGGCACCGGTAGAATCAGGAGCTCATCAAAGATCCACGAATCTGAGTACTTTACATATTTATTTTACTTTGTATTTGAAAATAAATGTTTTAAAATATAATATCTTCTAATTATGTTTTCCCTTCCACAACTCCTTCTAGATATCCCTTTACCTACCCAAATCCAAGAAAGGAGGAAGGAAAAAAGGAATGAAGGGAGGAAAGATAAAAGGGAAGAAGGTATTGAGGAAGGGAAAGAAGAAGGGAAGGATGAAGGAAGGAATGAAAGTAGGAAGAAAGGGGGGGAAGAAGGAAAGAAGAAAGGAAAAGCCTTGCTAAAGATTTTAGATTAAGCCCCTGCAAAAATACTATCAGTTTATTTGTGTGTTCACTATCTTCTACTGAGTATAGGGCCTAGCTTGAAACATGCTTTATATACCCTGTGACACTATTTATAAACAACTAATTTTCTCATTTTTGAGTGGTTTTAAGTTGGATATAACTTTTTTGGTTAGAGTTGGGATTGTACTTACTTCCCCTTCAGCACTGAGAACCCATCATGCCTAGACCTATTCAAGACCATATATGCAGCCAGTCTATGTGAATTCTTAGTGCATTGGTCCTGCTGGGTTTAGTAGACCTTGTTTATTTTATTTGCTCTATCTGCAGTAGATCTTTCTGCTTTTTCTTTTTAGAGTTTCCTGAGCACTGAGGAAAAGGAATTGATGGAGACATACCATTAACAACTGAATGTTCCATGGTCACATCTCTCTGTTCAGCAGTCAGCTTGGCATCTCTGTATTTGTTCCCATCTTCTATAACAGGAAGCTTCTGTGGTGATTGTTAAGTGAAACACTGATTTATAGATTTGGAGAGTTGTCATTAGGAGTCATTTTATTACTACATTTCTTTAACAGAGCAGTAGTATTTGGTTTCTCTCTAGATCCCTGACCAATCTAGTCTCAGGTTGTTTCCTGTTTAAGCAGTATTCTGGATGGGTTCCATCTTATCAGGGGGGCTTTTATTTCCAATCAGATATTGATTGTGTAGACCCACAGACTTTTGTTAGTATTGCATTAGTGTGTGATATACACTGGGCAACATTGTAGAGCAAAGCGTTTTTACCTAAATTAGTGCTTAACTTTCCCCTTTGGCAGTGTGCAGAGTATGTTAAATAATGTTTAATGTAATATTAAGTAAAGAAAAAACAATATGAAATACTATTGCCTGAGGATTTAAATAGCAGCATTGCAAATGCTTTCTACAATTCATTTCAAATAAGTAAATGAATAGTGCTTACAAATGAGTGCACAGAATAAAATGACAGAAAATCAATAATCAGTCATAGAAGATTAAAGAGGGTTAATGAAATAGAAAACATTAAATCGGGATGTAATTGATGTGTAATACAAAGAAAGACAAATAATACTATTGTCATATCTATTATATTATCTGTCCATATGTTCATTTGTCTGTCTTCTCTCTGTCTGTCTGTCTGTCTGTCTATCTATCTATCTATCTATCTATCTATCTATCTATCTATCTATTTATCTACCTACCTACCTATCTATCTGCTTATCTAATTATCTATTGAACTAAGTGTAGTTATCCTATAATGAAACAATGATGACTCTACTAAATATTACACATTAATAAACACAAAGCTCAGAGCCAATAATAGGCTTTATGTTTTTGCCAGCGATATCCCCTTGATTCACAAACTCCTTAGTCTAAAGCCATTGTTACTGTTTTCCACTCAGAACTTGATGGTCTGTCCTTTTGTATCATCAAAGTAACCAGTTATCATCTAATCAGATTTAATACCCATTGCACAAGATGAAATTCATCAATGGCTCCATGGTTTGACCAGGAACCTGGGCTAGAGAGTTCATATACATAAAGGAAGACCCTACTACTAATGAGTTGTTAAATATATACAATATTGAATTGACTAATAATGAATTATTCCCACAGATTCATGCATCTCTAAGGCCTCATCAGAGATAATAATTTTTAATTAAATATTGTTAATATAGACCTACAACTGGCCAATATTCAGATAGCAATAGACTTCTAAAGGTTCAGTTCTGTACAATAACAACAAAAATATTGCAGCCTCTCCTTGAGTGGCTCAGGGATTATGGTGGAAGGGGGGATGATGTCTGTAATAGATGGTGGCATTGAGTAAATAGAAGGTTGCAGCATCCCTAAACACTGCTGCACACATAAATCCATCAAAATTATAACAGCAGGAACAAGTGGCAAACAAAGTCAACTGAAAACAAATACAAGCATGGAGAGGAGTAGACATGCAGGCCAGCCACTAGTCAGTAAGCTATGGGTATGATAGCCGCTTGGAGAGAGGATTCAGCTTTCTTTAAGGCTATGGGCACTGGTGGGATGACCTCACTCCAGAGGAAGTTCACAAGTCCAGTAAGTCCATGTTCACTAGAAAGATTTAAAAAATAAAGGACAAATTCGAATGGAGATCTTAAGAAGTGAAAAGAGAATGAAAGTATGATCAAAATTCATTGTGTAGAATTTTTAAAGAACTAATTACAAAGAAAAAGTACAATGTCATCTGATGCTACAATAGTAGTACCTATGCTGTTCTGAAAATTATGGATTATTTAATAACCTAACCTTCGTGATTATCTTTCATATGTGGTAAATTAGGTTTGTCCTCTTCTATTTAAAATACTTCTAATCAAATGAATGAAGCAAATTTCAAGTAAAAAACAGGGCCTTGATGAGCACTTCTGAACAGTGTTACACTTACCTGTGTAGAAAAGTGAGATCCAGAAATTTAAACATTACTATTTTAATTTACCTTTCAGGTTAAAATTTTTGGTGATTTGTACATAAAATGTTGTCATGCTTTCTTTGGTTTCTCTTATACCTCTTCATACTGTCTTAGTTCCATTTTATCTTCCCTTGGATCTTGGAGATATAAAGAAATATATTTGCCTTCAATTGTTTTTAAGAGATTTAAATACCAGTTATATTATTGATGCAGTGGAGTATATATGTGGACAGTGTATATGTATATATATATGATCTTGGGTGTAAAACATATGTGTGTGAATATGAGCATCATGAGATGTTTGTGTACATCCATGTGTATATACATGCTTGCCTGTTTACTCAAGTGTCTTTTTATCATTCTATATTTTGTTTTCAGACTATATGCTGGTACTGAGTCTCAGTCTTACCACTATGGTAAGACTAGCTGGCCGGAAATCACTAGGAATACCCTGGTTTCTGCTCTTCCAGTTCTAGGATTACAGGTGTAGACCACCAGAGTCAGCTCCTTACATAAATATTAAGGAATCAAATCAGGTCAAAAGGCTTCTTAGCCTTCTGTCTGACTGAGCCATCTTCTCAGTTCCAGTTATGTTTCTTCAATACCTCTCAGAGTTACTGACGTTGGTCCAATTGAAAAGGAGCTTTCGTTCTATGAATATTGAAACTTAATTCATTTAGAGTCAGAAGGGTGGGGTTATTTCTTATAATTAAAGTGCTACTAATAATAATATATAACATTTTAAAATATGTAGAGAGAGTTGGAGGCATAACCGGTTAAATGGCTTTGTATTTACTTTTGTAAAATTCTCCCTCAGTAGCTCCGTCTTTTTCTCAATAATATCATATTTCCCCATGAACATGACAGGGTCATCCAGATCGACATGAAAATATACAATGGTTATGGGTACTAAAAACGTTTCCACGACCAAGGCTAAAGCCTCTCTTTTCTTGTTTACTTTTTGGTGTTTTCCCTAAGTTGTTTTTAAATGCACCTTTTGACAATTTTTCCTGACTGTCTTCTCAGACAGCTTTGGCTCAATCATTTAAATATAGCCATTGAGGACCTTTCTCTCCACTGTTTGGCTTGCAAGTCAAGTCCAGAATTCAAGCCTGTTGGTTATCATCAAATGTGAGAGCTTTTTGTTCTTGAGATTATCCACATGGGATAAACTGCACATGCCCATCTATAACAAGGAGAAATTTTCGTTTGTCTCTCTGGTGTTGACAGAACACTGCCTGTGGTTCCACCAAATTCTGCTTATTCCTTAGAGTACAGTTTAACTGGTTCATTATTTACTGTTCTTTTGTGGATCTGTTTTGCTGTGTTGAGAGAATATTTTTGACTGTTACTCCCAATCTGTGTTATGGCTCCTGGAAGCTAGAAAGTTAATAAGAAATAAGAAAGTTAATGCATCAGCAAATGTTCTTAATGTGGAACCCCATGGAACAGGCTAACCCAAGGGAGCATAGGCTGTGTCTAGGAATTATACACAATACTTAAAAGGGAAATTTAAGTTGAACTAGAAAATGATAAGAGAAATCAAGGTATCCAAATAATTATAAATGGAAACAGATATAACTGCATTTTATTCAGCTGATGAACATTAAGTATAGATATAATGATCATATTCTGAATGAAAACACCTTGGATAGATGGCCATGTTTTGTTACAACTTAAGACCGTAGTTACCACAGCTATAACTTATTACAAAAGAATGTTATAAATTCTTTGAAAAATGAAATAAATCTCCAGGAGCACCAGGATTAAGTAGTCTTTTAGTGAAGTGAACAGTTTATTATCAAAATCAATTATCATTTTGCCATTCCTGCAAAGCTTATCTATGATTCAGGAAGAAGAACATCTTTTTTATACCACCAAAGCAGTGTACAGATAACTTTCTCATATTAATAAAATTACCTTTCATTCTTCCTACTTGCTTTTTTTACAAGAAATATTTATAAAAGTGTAAGAATGCAACATCAGTATCAAAAGACAATAGGACAATAGGCTGTTTTTAGCTATCACAGTGCAGACAGCTCTCAAAGATGTAGAAATGGCATAGTAGCATATAAATCTACAGCATCATAATTTTTTGTCAGTATGTAGGTTAAGGCTACAATAGAATAAATCAGAAATGTTTCTTAAAATGCAGTTTTCAAACTAGCATAAGAGAAATGATAATGATCATGAGAGAAAGTTTAATACTAATACAAAGTTGTTTGAAATGTTAATTAATAGTGCAACTCTGAAAAATAGTCTAGGAGTTACAAGACAGACAAACAGACACAGAAAGAGAGAGAGAGAAGGAGGGAGAGAGACAGAGAGACAGAGACAGAGAGGTGGGGGAGAATGTGTGGAAGTTAGGGAGAGGGAGAGAGAGGAAGAAACACTCTTATGATCCAGTAGCATCATTTGCATTTTATACATATAATTGAAGGTTATAAATCAAAAACTCAACTTTATGGCCATGTTTACATTACATCATAACTCACTACAACCAACCATTAGGATGAAACTGTCCTGAGACAGTTAAGTTAAAAAGCAAGTATGTTTTAAAAAGGTCAAGAAAACTGTGGAGTCACAGGACGAATGAAATTACTGCGGCAATGTGAATCTAACTTAAATCCATAATTTTAAGAATAATAACCTTTGCATTAAAAGACATGTATGATTTCAAGCAAATAAGAATGTAAAAAGGAAATGTAAGCTAAAATCAAGACAGCTGAATAATGTTTATTAAATCTAAGGAAATACAAAAGACAGAACTTGTAAAGAGACAAACATGCAAAGTCATAATCATGGTTTTGAAGCAAGAAATGAGATGGCATTTTACAATATACTCAGAAAAAGATTAGAGAGAAGGTTTTGTATAGCTTCATCTAAAAAAAAAGAGCCCTTAAGTATGTGATAAAAAATGTTAAAAGTAATAAAAAGTTAAAAAAAAATACCTGTAAAAAAACTTCCAGGTAATACTTCTTTATCTGTTATTATCAAAGTTGTCTTTCAGAATAACTATAGCAATGACTAAAAACTAATAAAGCTTCACCCAATAATTGTGCTGATAGGAAAACTTAAATTAAAAACATAGGAGATAGAAAAGTGTTCAGAATGAAGATTGGTCCTCCATGCTATGTACAATGTGCTAAAATAAAAAGAGGAAATGGAGCTAGTCTTCAACATATTAATGCTGCAGAGGCAGAAATGTTACATGGAGAAAAAAACTAAGCAATCTGGTGTTTTTCAAACAAATCATTTTACTATAAAATAATCCAGAGGAAGACCATATCTCAGAATTTTCTTGCAAAATATTTAAACATTAAGTATAAACTTGGAACTGGGCAGTTGGACCTCATTTTTCTTATGTGCTTTTATTTCAGTTTGGTTTTGTTTAATGTTGTTTATTTTTATGACTAAGTTTATTTTTAGTTTTTGACAATTCCTTGCATGCATACAATTATTTTCATCTTTGACGTTTTCTCACCTGCTGTTCTTCTTCCCCAGAATTCCCTCTTCCAATCATCCCTTTCCTTCCCTCCCTCCTGTTCTTTCTCTTCTCTCCCTCCTCCCCTGCTCCTCCCATGTGTGTGTGTGTGTGTGTGTGTGTGTGTGTGTGTGTGTGTGTGTATGTGTGTATCCACCTCCAGCACTTACTTTTTCAAGTTCTCTTTTTCATGATTGTCCCTGACATTGGCGGTCTAGGTTTCTCTGTAGATGTCATGTAGAAGGCCAAGTATTTAACAGTACCATATTCTCTGAACTTTGACCAACTGTATATTCTATATTAACCATCATCTTCTACAAAGGTAAGGTTCACCAATGAGGGCTGAAAAGATGTCTAAAACTGTGGATATAAAGATAAATCCAGGGTAATTAGATAAGACATCACTTTAATGAAACAATAGTAACTGATTCTCCCATAGTTTCTATGACCACTCTAGGCATGTGTTCTCACCACATTTGTAGTATCAGACCTAATTTTATACCTGTGAAGGAAGGCATTACATACAATCAAAAAGTACTTAATTATCCTGTGAAATATAAATGCATGTTTTCATTGCATCAATTGACATGGGTTGGAATGCCACTCGTTTTGTTTATAGGGATTGCATCTGTGTAAGATGTTTTAGGACTTTTCCCCAGGAACTCACATAACACATTGTGTTACTGTGGAATGAAACTAAGAGGGAGGAAGTTGCTCTGTCAGTATCACCTTCATGTTTTTATGTCCTATGTCCAAACTATGTGTCTTATCACATCCCTATAGTGGAAAACAAAATCCAATAGAGACATCCTTCATTGTTGATGAGGAAGGAGAAACTCTTTAATTAAAAACTTATAGAGACCTAGGCATTGTGCCCCATGCTTTTAATCCTAGCACTAAGCAATCAGATCAAAAGTAGATCTCTGAATTCCAGACCAGTCTGGTCTACACAGTGAGTTCTAGGACAGCAAGAACTACATAGTGCAACACTTCTTCGAAAACAAAACAAGTATATGGAAGAAGGCACACATTCATTGGCATTTTGTTTAATAACTAATGTTTAATAATCTTCTAGGAAGTAGAATATCTCCATGTGAACTCTTAAAATTTATAGTCTCCTTTACTATCCCCCACTACATTCATATCAAATATATTCTACTAAGCCTTCTTTTAACCAAACCTCTTCTGGCATGAAACTTTTCTTGTCTGATGGCTTCTACAAGAACTCTAAATTAAACTGACAAATCTTAAAGATTTGAAACACAGATTCACAGACATGAAAGAACATGAAGCAATGGACTTTCTGGATCTTGGTTACTTTGCTCACATTAATTTATTTCTAGTTCTGTCCATCTATCTACACAAAGTTGATAATTTCATTCTTCTCTTTTGCTATTCAGAATCCCATTGTGCAATACTACATTTTCTTTTTTTTGAAGTTTTTATACAGTTTTAATTTATTTAAAATTCAGAAAAGAAACAGTAAAAATATTTTCTTTGAAATACTAATTGCTAGTACAGGGAAAACAAGGTTGCACTTTATCAGTTCTATTGTAGAAGTGCTATTATTCGATTCTAAATTAATATATTTTTTTTCAAAACTCATTGGATAGAAATTACCTGAGTAGCATTTAATATTCTGTGCACAGTGATGTCTGGACCTCATAAATGAAGGTATTCTTAATTTTTTTAAAACTTTATTTAAAAAAAAAGATGAAAGAAAAAAATTTTAAACATTTTTTGCATAAATGTATACAAATAACATTGTGTCAGTACTTGGCTTTTCTTTTCTTTTTTTTTAAGGTTTGATACACTGCATTAAGGTCTTACTAGTTGCAATGAGCAAAAAGTATATTTAAAACAGGAGGAAACCCGCAATGAGTCAAGGTTTTCTTGGTGTGTAAAAATTGAGCATGACATTTTGTTTTGTACTTTTTTGTTGTTGTTGTTTTGTTTTTGTGTTTCCTTTTTTTTTTCTTGAACTTCACACAGTCTGTGAGCTGATTTTGGGGAAGTCCAAGCCTCTGGGGTGAGCATCCCAACATCAGTGACAGCATATTATGTCTGTTCTTTTGTGACTGGGTTATCTCACTCAGGATGATATTCTCTAGATGCAACCATTTTCTTAAGAATTTGGTTATGTCATTGTTTCTGATGGCTGAGTAGTACTACATTGTGTAAATGTACCAAAATTTTTGTATCCATTTATCTACTGAAGGACATCTGGGTTCATTCCAGCTTCTGGCTATTATAAATAGAGCTGCTATGAACATTGTGGTGCATATATCTTTGTTATATATTGGAGTGTCTCTGGGGTATGTGCCCAGAAGTAGAATAGCTGGATCTTCAGGTAGTACTATGTCCAATTTTTGAGGAATCGCCAGACATATTTCCAGAATGGTTGTATCAGTTTAGAACCCCACAAACAGTGGAGAAGTGCTCCTCTTTCTCCTCAACCTCTCCAGCATCTGCTGTCATCTGAGTTTTGGAACTTGGCCAACCTGACTGGAGTGAAGTGGAATCTCAGGGTTGTTTTGATTTGCATTTCCCTGATGGCTAAGGATGTCTAGCACTTTTTTAGATGTTTCTCAGCCATTCGATATTCCTCAATTGAGAACTTTTTGTTTAAGTCTGTACCCCATTTTTAATAGGGTTGTTTGATTCTCTGGTGTCTACCTTTTTGAGTTCTTTGTATACCTTGGATATTAGGCCTCTATCTGATGTGGAGTTGGTAAAGATCTTTTCCCATTCTGTTGGCTGCCGCTTTGTTTTCTTGACAATGTCTTTAGCCTTACAGAAACTTTGCAATCTAATTAAGTCCCATTTGTTAATCTTTGACCTTAGAGCTTGAGCCATTGGTGTTTTGTTCAGAAAATTTTCTCCTGTGCCTATGAGTTCTAAGATTTTCCCTAATTTCTCATCTAATAGTTTCAGTGTATCTGGTTTAATGTGGAGATCTTTGATCCACTTATTCTTGAGCTTTGTCCAAGGAGAAAAGAAAGGGTTTATTTTCATTCTTTTGCATGCTGAGTGCCAGTTGGATCAGCACCATTTGTTGAATAGGTTGTTCTATTTCCATTGAATGTTTACAGCTCCTTTGTCAAAATCAGGTAACCATATACGTGAGGGCTCATTTCTGGATCTTCTATTCTATTCCATTGATCCACGTGCCTATTTCTGTACCAGTACTATGCAGTTTTCAGCACAATTGCCTTGTAATATAGCTTGAGGTCAGAGATAGTAATTCCCGCAGATGTTTTCTTTTTTTTTTTTTATAAAACAACTTTATTTTACAAAACAAGGATAAATGTACAGATTTTAAACATTTTTTGCTTAAAATTATACATTTTTGTCAGTACTTTTTTTCAGATTTTAACATAATTTTTACATAAAACTATATGAATATATTTTTTAGTCAGTACTTGATTTTTTTCAAGGTTTGATTGTATGCCTTGAAAACTTAATAGTTACAATGAGCTAAATTATAAGTAAAACAAAATGTAACATGGATATAGTTAAAGTTTTCTTGTTTTGTAAATATTTTTTTGTTTTGTTTTGTTTTCTTTATTTCTTGGACTTCATACAGTCTGTGAGTTGTTTCTGGGGGAGTGCAAGCCTCTGGGGTTAGCATCCCACTATCAGTGATTGCATGTTATGTCTGTTCTTTTGTGACTGGGTTATCTCACTCAGGATGATATTCTCTAGATGCAGCCATTTTCTTAAGAATTTGGTTAAGTCATTGTTTCTGGTGGCTGAGTAGTATTCTATTGTGTATATGTACCACAATTTTTGTATCCATTCATCTTCTGAAGGACATCTGGGTTCCTTCCAGCTTCTGGCTATTATAAATAGAGCCGCTATGAACATTGTGGTGCATATATCTTTGTTGTGTGTTAAAGTGTCTCTGGGGTATATGCCCAGAAGTGGAATAGTTGGGTCTTCAGGTACTACTATATCCAATTTTCTGAGGTATCGCCAGACAGATTTCCAGAGTGGTTGTATTAGCTTGCAACCCTACCAACAGTGGAGAAGTGTTCCTCTTTCTCTGCAGCCTCGCCAGCATCTGCTGTCATCTGAGTTTTGGATCTTGGCCAATCTGACTGGTGTGAGGTGGAATCTCAGGGTTGTTTTGATTTGCATTTCCCTGATGGCTAAGGATGTCGAGCACTTCCTCAGGTGTTTCTCCGCCTTTCGGTGTTCCTCAACTGAAAACGTTTTGTTTAGCTCTGTACCCCATTTTTTAATAGGGTTATTTGATTCTCTGGTGTCTAGCTTTTTGAGTTCCTTGTACACCTTGGATATTAAGACTCTATCTGATGTGGGGTTGGTAAAGATCTTTTCCCATTCTGTTGGCTGCCATTTTGTTTTCTTGACGATGTCTTTAGCCTTACAGAAACTTTGCAATCTCATTAAGTCCCATTTGTTAATCTTTGATCTTAGAGCTTGAGCCATTGGTGTTTTGTTCAGGAAATTTTCTCCTGTACCTATGTGTTCTAAGGTTTCCCCTACTTTCTCATCTAATAATTCCAGTGTATCTGGTTTAATGTGGAGATCTTTGATCCACTTACACTTGAGCTTTGTACAAGGAGATAAGAAAGGGGCTATTTTCATTCTTTTGCATGTGAGTACCAGTTTGACCAGCACCCTTTGTTGAATAGGCTGTCTTTTTTCCATTGAATGTTTACAGCTCCTTTGTCAAAAATCAGGTGACCATATAGGTGAGGGCTCATTTCTGGATCTTCTATTCTATTCCATTGATCCACATGCCTATTTCTGTACCAGTACCATGCAGTTTTCAGCACAATTGCCTTGTAATATAGATTGAGGTCACGGGTAGTGATTCCCGCAGATGTTTTTTGTTGTTGAAGATGGATTTCGCTATTCTAGGTCTTTTGTTATTCTACATGAAATTGCACATTGATCTTTCCAATTCCATGAAGAACTGGGTTGGAATTTTGATGGGGATTACATTGAATCTGTACATTGCTTTTGGTAGGATGGCCATTTTTAAGATGTTGATTTTTCCAATCCATGAGCATGAAAGATCTTTCCATTTTCTGAGATCCTCCTCAATTTCTTTCTTTAGAGGTTTGAAGTTCTTGTCATACAGGTCCTTCACTTGCTTAGTTAGAGTCACACCAAGGTATTTCATAGTTTTTTTAACGATTGTGAAGGATACGTTTTCCCTAACTTCTTTCTCCACATGTTTTTTCTTTGAGTACAGGAAGGCTACTGATTTGTTTGAGTTAATTTTGTATCCAGCCACTTTGCTGAACTTGTTTATCAGCTGTAGGAGATCTCTGGTAGAATTTTTGGGGTCACTCAAGTACACTATCTTGTCATCAGCAAAGAGTGATGTTTTTATCTCTTCCTTTCCAATTTGTATCCCCTTGATCTCCTTTTGCTGTCTAATTGCTCCAGCCAGGACTTCCAGTACTATGTTGAATAGGTAAGGGGAGAGTGGGCAGCCTTGTCGAGTCCCTGATTTTAGTGGGATTGCTTTAAGTTTCTTGCCATTAAGTTTGATGTTGGCTGTTGGTTTGCTGTATATTGCTTTTATTATGTTTAAGTATGGGCCTTGGATTCCTGTTCTTTCCAGGACTTTTAAAATGAAGGGGTGTTGGATTTTGTCGAATGCTTTCTCAGCTTCTAGTGAGATGACCATGTGATTTTGGTCTTTGAGTTTGTTTATATGGTGGATTACGTTGATGGATTTCCTTATGTTAAACCATCCCTGCATCCCAGTGATGAAGCCTACTTGGTCATGATGAATGATCATTTTGATGTGTTCTTGGATTCAGTTGGCAAGGATTTTGTTGAGTATTTTTGCATCGATGTTCATAAGTGAGATTGGTCTGAAGTTCTCTTTCCTTGTAGGGTCTTTGTGTGGTTTAGGTATGAGGGTTATTGTAGTTTCAAAAAATGAGTTGGGTAATATTCCATCTGATTCTATCTTTTGTAATAGTTTGGCGAGTATTGGTGTTATATCCTCAATAAAAATCTGATAAAATTCTCTACTGATTCCGTCTGGACCTGGACTTTTTTTGGTTGGGAGGCTTTTGATGACTTCTTCTATTTCTTTAGGTGTTATAGGGTTATTTAGATAGTTTACTTGGTCTGGTTTAACTTTGGGAGCTTGTATCTGTCTTGGACTTCATCCATTTCCTCCAGATTTTCCAATTTTGTGGAGTATAAGTTTTTGTAGTAGGATCTGATGATTTCTTGAATTTCCTCAATTTCAGTTGTTATGTCCCCAATTTCCTTTCTGATTTTGTCAATTTGTATACTCTCTCTTTGCCCTCTAGTTAGTCTGGCTAGGGGTTTATCAATCTTGTTGATTTTCTCAAAGAACCAACTCTTTGTTTTGTTGATTTTTTAAATGGTTCTTTTTGGTTTTTTTTGGTCTATTTCTGCCCTAATTTTGATTATTTCTTGCCGTCTACTCTTTTTGGCCATATCTGCTTCTTTTTGTTCTAGGGCTTTTAGCTGTGCTGTGAGGTTGCTGATGTGAGCTCTCTCCAGTTTCTTTTTGGAAGCACTTAGGGCTATGAGTTTTCCTCTCAATACTGCTTTCATTGCATCCCATAGGTTTGGGTATGTTGTGTTTTCGTTTTCGTTGAATTCTAGAAAATCCTTAATTTCTTTCTTTATTTCTTCTTTGACCCTGCTATCCTTTAACAGAGCATTGTTTAATTTCCATGTGTATGTGGGCTTTTTGTTGTCTTTGTTGTTGTTAAAGACCAGCCATAGACCATGGTTATCTGATAGGATTGATGGGAGTATTTCAATCTTCTTATATCGATGGAGGCTCGCTCTGTGTCCAATTATGTGGTCAATTTTCGAGAAGGTGCCATGGGTTGGTGAGAAGAAGGTGTATTCTTTTACTTTGGGATAGTATGTTCTGTATATATCAATTAATTCTAGTTGGTTCAAAGTCTCTGCAGTGTCCTTGTTCAGTTTCTGTTTCTATGATCTGTCCATTGGTGAGAGTGGGGTGTTAAAGTCTCCCACTATTATTATGTAGGGTGAAATGTATTTTTTGAGCTTTAGTAGGGTTTCTTTTATGAATGTGGGTGATTTTTTATTTGGAGCATATATGTTAAGGATTGAGAGTTCCTCCTGACAGATTTTCCCGGTAATGAGTAAAAAGTGTCCTTCCTTATCTTTTTTGATAAATTTTGGTTGGAAATTTACTTTATTTGATATTAGATTAGCCACTCCAGCTTGCTTCTTGGAGCTGTTTGCTTGGAAGTTTTTTTCCCACCCTTTTACTCTGAGATAGTGTCTGTCTCTGTCTCTGAGAAGAGTTTCCTGTATGCAGCAAAAGGCTGGATTTTGTTTATGTATCCAGTCTGATAGTGTATGTCTTTTATTGGGCAGTTGAGACCATTTATGTTAATAGATATCAAGGAATAGTTGTTTCTGTTTCCTGCTATTATTGCTATTTTGGGTTGAGTTGTGTCTGTGTTCTTTTTCTTCTTTTAGTTTTCTTATTTAGGAGTTTTCTTGTTCTTACTAGGCTGTATTTTCCCTCATTGTATTGGGATTTCCACCTATAATTCGTTGTAGTGCTGGGTTTGTGGTCAGATATTGTATGAATTTTGATTTGTCTTGGAATATCTTCGTTTCTCCATCGATGGTGATTGATAGTTTTGCTGGGTATAGCAGCTTGGGCTGGCCCTTGTGCTCTCTTAAGGAGTGCATGATATCTGTCCAGACTCTTCTAGCTTTCATAGTCTCTGTTGAGAAATCTGGTGTGAGTCTGATTGGTCTACCTTTATATGTTACCTGACCTTATTCTCTTACTGCTTTTAGTATTCTTTCTTTACTTTGGGCGCTTGATGTTTTTACTATTATGTGTCGGGAGGTATTTCTTTTCTGGTCCAACCTATTTGGAGTTCTGAAGGCTTTGTTTATGCTCGTGGTCATCTCATTCTTGAGGGTAGGGAAGTTTTCTTCTATGATTTTGTTGAAGATATTTACTGTGCCCCTTAGTTGATACTCTTCTCCCTCTTCTTTTCCTATTATCCTTAGGTTCGGTCTTCTCATTGTGTCTTGGATTTCCTGGACATTTTGTGTTAGGAGCTTTTTGTTTTTTGCATCTTCTCTGGCTGTTTTGTCTATGTTTGCAATGTTGTCTTCTGCCCCCGACATTCTCTCTTCGATCTCTTGTAATCTATTGGAAATGCTTGCTTCTGTGACTCCTGATTTCTTTTTTTGGTGTTCTGACTCTAGGGTTATCTCTTTTAGTGTTTTCTTTATTGTGTCAATCTCTGTTTCAATTTCCCTCTTCCATTCCTTTATTTCTTTGGTTCTGTTTTCCTCTTGTTCTTTGAGTTCTTTGAGTGTTTTTCTTTTTTTTTCTTTAAAAGCTTCTGAATCTTTTTGCTTTTCCTCCCTTTCTTGTTTAAGTAACTCTATCAGCGTCTTGAGGCATGATTTCAGGTCTGTGTCTTCTTTTTCTGGAGTGTTTGGAGTTCAGATGTTTGCTGTTATGGGAGAGCTGGGCTCTGGTGTTGCTAGATTGTCTTGGTTCCCTTGGGATATACTCTTTTTCTTTCCTCTTGCCATTTTGTTATCAGTGATATGTTCTTACCTTTCCCTTGTGTCTGGTCTGTATCCCTGGTTCTCCACTGGTTGAGGTGTCAGATGGGTCAAGGCCTGTTTTATGCCTCAGAGTCGTCGGGTGTGAGCAGAAGTTCCAATGTTCTGCTTCTGTTTGCTGGTTCAGGCACAGTTGCTCAGCCTCTATGAGCCGCTGTTCCGCCTGGCAGGTAGGCCAGGCTCTGCTCTGCGTCCGGACATGAAATGATATTTCATACATGATTTATCTAAAGATAAAAATTACCTGAAGTGTTTATGATTTTATAACATTAAATCTTATTGCTGTTTGTGGTCCTGGAGATTGATCCAACTGTGTTGCAGGACAGACAACTGTTCTACCAAGTAGATCTACAGGCCTTTGTATTTTTATATTTCTTGTTTGCTTTTTGGAATACTTGTGTTTCTGTTTATAAACAGAATTGTCCCATGTAAACAAACTTGTCTCAAATTCTGAGTCTAGAGCTCCCCAAGTGGTAGGATTAGAAATATGTACCACGACTCCCACCCTTCATTCTTTTTCATGGATGTTATATTAAAAATCAATTTTCGTGTCAATCATTTAAAGTACCAGGTCATTTGTGTAAAAATTAGATATACCCATTGAGAGAAAAAACAAAATAAAAAATTCTCCATGTAAATATTTAAGTTTGAAAATGATTATATTCTTAGATAATTGACATATTCTTATTTTGAATTATGTCACTGATACATGGAAATAATAATTATTTCAATATGTGGGCAAATTTCTAGCTCTTATACAAAAGAGTTACAACTATTTAAAAACAATTTGTTGAGTTTTACATTGTTAGGTCATAGAAAATTTCATCAATTTAAGTGTAGTTAGCTATGATATTCACTTCAATGCCAGCCAATTCAGCAAACAGACTGTTTCCTTTATCTCCACAAATTCTGAAAAGAGTTTACAGGCAATGTATTTATAAACCCAGATATTCAATACATGATTACCTAATTTTCTGAATTTATTAGTTGAATATGTGCCTTCTCAAGACTTTCTCATCATTTTCCGTGAAGGTCTGAAAACATGTCTTGTGACAGTGCTTCTTCTGTATCATTGTCCCATGTATGTCTTATGACAATGCTACCCTAGTTCATCTGTTTGATATTCATACCACGTTTTAGGTAAGATAGTATAATGCTCCCTACTTTATGCCTCTTATTCTACATGACAGTGAAGTTAAATCCTGTTTTCAGATTTCTTAAATTAAGAAACATCTGAAATATTAGTGAAGTATACAGCTAAGAATATTTGGTACTTACAGAGATAATTAGAATATGGAAACATTTATTAAATGCTTTAATCTATGATTAGAGTCATAATAGAATTATTGGGTGGTAATAAAATTTATGAAGTATAGCTTAGATTGGTTAGTGACAAGAACATGTCTTTGGGAACGCTGTCTTTCCTTTCTCTCTCCTGCTTACTGTTCTGTCCTCTGTTCTTCACTCCTCTCCCTCATGATCAACCGAATCCCTCAAAAGTGTGAACATAACAAATATTCTGCTTTCAAGTTGACCTCTGAGTCACAGAGATTATGTAGTATAAAATCACAATAATCTAGTATCAGAACAATGGTGCCCTTGCTATAACCAATGGAATCATGTGCTTTTTAATTCCAGAGATGATTTGCAGAATAATTTGGGAGTCTTTGAAAAAGTAGGCCAAGCAAAAATCCTAACGCTGTAATTATGTTCATTTTTGGACAATACTGAGGGAAGTTCAAAAGACAAGAATGATATCAACAGAGGTATAAATAAGAAAAAGCAAGCCAGATGTTTAAAATGCAAATTAGAGCTGTATTGGAAATTGTGTTAGAGGCCACACTTTACATAATTACCAAGTAATTTATCTATATTTTTGTTACTCTTGAAATAAGGATGATTTAAAAGTAATGAGTTAATTAATTCGGTGGTAGTATTCTTCCCATGTGGTCAGCTCACAGGCTGCCATATCTACTCTCCATGAGCTCTTACTGATCTACCTACTGCCAAAATATGGTCTTTGTTCATGTGATAATAGTTTGACAGTCATCCAGGATGAAGGTGTTACACTGCATGGAGGCTTTCAAGCTGATAACAAAGGAAACCTTTGGATGCTAGGATACATGAGGCATGATAAAAATCCTGAATGAAAACCCTTGGTCTTGTGATTTGTAAAGCTATGACAGTAAAATCTAAATTGCACAGAGACTACAGGTAACTGGTGCTATCAGAGATATGAAATTTGTGTTGACCAAGAAAACGTTGAATATTTCCAGGTTGCATCTTGTTTTACATGTACTTTTTGCTCATTGTAACTGGTGGGATCTTGATCATACTATCAAACCTTAAAAAAAAAAAAATAAGTACTGACAAAAATGTATTATATACTTTTATGCAAAAAATGCTTAAAATCTGTACATTTATCTTTGTTCTTTAAAATAAAGTTGTTTAAAAAAAGAAATTTGTGTTGGTGAAACCTACAGAGAACAAATTTATACATAATAAGATGGTGGGATATACACATCATGTACCATAGAAAGAGTTATCCAAGCCCTTAGCAGAGTTATTACATGGCTCAGAAACATGAAGCTTAAAGATTTGGTGCTCGTTTTCCTGGGTTTTCATCTAACATTTTTCTTATCCTTGTACATTTCATCATTTTAGAATGGAAATATTTTCTCTTTGCTATGCAGCATTCTATTTGGAAAGGTGTCATTTTGTTTGTTTGTATAAGGTTCTCATAACTAAACACTACCATCATACTCAGAAGAGATTAGAATTTGGGGTTTAGAACAAGGTTACCCTATGAAGATAATATGGGCTCTTAAGCCATAAAATGGTAGTGATTATTAGAAAAAGAATAATGAGGTTGATAAAAAAAGGACCTAAGGAGCTGAAAGGGGTTGTAACCTCATGTGAAGATTACATTATTATTCAACCAAACCCTCCAAAACTCCCATGGAGTAAAACACCAACCATTGTGTGCACTTTGAGAGACCTATTTGTCAAGTTGTGTATGTAGCTGAAGATAGAAGTGTCTGGCATCAATGTGAGAAGAGAATTTTGTTCCAGAGAGGGTACCTCTTCCCAGTGAAGGGGAATGCCAAGTCAATGGGGTGGAGAGGGGGATCAGAAGGTAGTGCATCTTTGTGAAGGAAAATGGCTGGGGGGAGCAGGGTGGGGTAAAGGGATAACATCTCATATGTAAATAACGAGTATCTAATAGAAAAAAAGAATAAAAATAATGTGAACAGCTTTACCAGTCACAGTTCTGACTGTCTCTCAGGAGGACTGCTCTAACCAGGGATACAGGTGAGACATGCCCCAATACACATACCAGTTAGGACCCCAGAGAGCTCACCAGACATTTCAGACATCCACTAGATCAGAGCCCCAGCCCTTCTGCACTCAGGACAGATGGGCATGCTTGTGCCCAATCTCACATCTCTGCTTTTCTTTCAGAAATCCTTCTCTGAACTGAGCAGAGGAGGCCTGCTCTAACCAGAGACAGCACTGCCTGCCGCCAAGGAGGTCTAATCTAATGCTGAAAACACAGCCCCTCTTACTCCAATACCTGACACCCAGACTGGTTAACACTAGACACAATCAGGTGTTGAGTAAAGTGTAAGAACATAATCAGCAGATGCCATCATAATTTGGCCTCATCAGAAGCCAATTCTTCTACTGCAATAAGCTTTGGATACACTAGAACTCCTGCCCAGCATGACTCTAATCTTAAATCCCATCTCATGAATACAATGGAGGCCTTTATTGAAGATATATACAATTCCCTCAAGAGACAAGTGGTGATAGTAGACATGTTCCTGCCATGTCTTTGAACATATAAAATTAGTTTGCACACAATATTATTGAATAACTGGTTCCACCCAGAAGCTCCCATTATATGGGGGAGTCTTTGGAGATAATAATCAATTAGTTAGATGTGAACACATGTATAAAAATTATGTCTATAATCATAAATATTTGTTCATTGTAGTAAAGGATTAGATAGTAGAAAAGAAGAGAGAAATTTCCTAGAATAACAAGTGTACTCTGAAGTGAGAGTCCTATTCCAATTGCTGTGTTCCTGGACTCTATTAGGTCATTTGGCAATTTTTCCTTTAAATTATGGCAATAATCACATCTGTGAACTATGTATTCAAGTAAGTATTCTAAGTTATGACTTGTATGTGCAAGAATCACAGTACTACCTATTTCCAAGTCATAGTATGCACCATAGCAAAAATGTGTTTCAAATAAAATATTTACCATCATTATTAATAGAGGCTTCCCTGAAAAAAGAGCCACGGAGACCATCTTGGTTCTTGTTTGCACCTTTCTAGCATTTTATTCCCCCTCTCTCTCTCTCTCTCTCTCTCTCTCTCTCTCTCTCTCTCTCTCTCTCTCTCTCTCTCTGTTCAATTTTACAAGGCTGTATTGCTATTCATATGACCTCAGTTGCTGAATAATCAATACCACAGCCATCCTTTCTATGTGTTTTCCTTCTTTGGGTCCATTTGTGATGAATCATGATTTTACTGTTTCCAGATTCTGCTTTACTTGGATAAGAAATATAGAAAACTCATAATCATGTAATAAAATCATACATTGTTAAAAAATACATAATTCCTCAATGAAATACAAGAAAATACACTCAAACGTGTTTGAGAAATGAACAGTGAAATGTAAGTAGCAACAATAAAAAAATTACAAATGAAGGCACTGCTGTAGATGGAAAACCTCGCAATGAGAACAGATATTACAGGCTCAAAGACCACCAACAGAATACAAGAGATGGAGCAGAGAGTCTCAGAAACAAAAAAAATATATAATAGAAGATATTAATTAATTAATTCAGTCAAAAATTGCCAAGTGTTAACAGTTTTTTTGAACAAAAATATAGAAGAAAACTTCCTTAACCTTATAAAAGAGTAGCCACTGTAATATATTTCTTAGGAGTTATGGGACTAGAAGGAAGCTTGCAAATGTAGTCTTTCACGAGGAAACTATAGGGGTAAAGCAATAAAACCTTAAGAACCACTCCCCAGTGATCCATTTCTAGCAAACCTTCACTTTCTAAGGGATTCCCAGTATTTTCCATTTCTAACCCCCTCTTGCTTCTATCTGAATGTACATGAGTATATGCTGAACATTAAATGAAACATTTGACATTTCTTTACATTATTCCATTTAGTATAATTTCACTTAATAAGTTTTTCAAATTGCCATAATTTTATACTCCTTCACAGATTAATATAATCCATTGTGTATGTGTTCTACATTTTCTTTATTCATTTATCTGCTTATCCATACAATAGACCTAGACTGTGTATATAGGTAAATGGTACTGTATAGAATGAAAAGAAATGGGTGTTTCTGTGGTGTGCTAATTTAGAATATATTTTGTGTACATTCAGAAGTATAACGGCTAGATAATACAATAGTTCAGTGGAGAGGTTAAGAGGAAAATAATCTGATAAAATATATTGTATAAAGATAATTTTAATAAAAATAATAATAAAAATTAAATTGAGATGTGGCATAAAATAAGAAATATACAAATAAAATGATTATACTAGATTAAAATGTTTTTTATGAATTTTATTACAATTTTATTGCCATACTGGTAGAACCAATTTAATAGTTTTTATTATCTTTAATTGATATATACATAAATCTCTATTAATAATTCATAAGATATCTTTAAATTGGCATCTAACAGTTTTCTGCATACTACCATCACTGAAAGGTTTTATTTGCCTTATTGACGATTGTGAAAAGGTTATAAATACTCCTTCAGGAAAAATATATATGTATGTGGTCCCTCAACTTCTGGAAATTCTGTGAATTTTTAATATTGTGCTTTATTTTAGAAAATTCTGGTGACTAATTATACCCAAGGAAACAGTGTGCATAAATTTAAATGTTGATTAATATCTAAAAGAACTGGTTATATTTGTAACATATATTTTTCCAAATGTCATTTTTATTTTATAAGAATTGATGTGTGAGAATTCTAGACAAACACTACATGTCTTCTGATAAATCAACAAAATATTTCATTTTGCAAATAAGAATTTAAATTTCAAAGCTATGTGCACATATAGTTATCTGTATCAGTGAGTATTCAAAGTAAAATGCTAGTTATAAATGAATGATAGAAGATAGATAATTAATCTATCATTTTTACATTTTAACAACTGTATTTAGTCCAAAGCAGATTTTTTTTTTGGGCAGCTAAGGACATAAACTAATTAAAGAACAGACAAGGAAGTAAGAACAATGCCTTGGTTCTTAGTTATAAGAATATGCTGTGAAATAAATTACTCTAATACTCAGTAGCTTAAATAGGCATCTTACATGTATATTTGTCACTATAGAACTATTCGATTGTTCTGTGCAGCTGTTTTGTCTTATTATGTGCTAACAGAAGTAGCAAGCCATAAAGATAGTGTCCATTCTTTTTAAGTTTTTATCTAAATCTATGATACGTAAGTTCTAACATATAGATGAGACCTCACCAGGGCATTAATGGGGTAATGAAGTATTTGCCACAATGTCTAAATTGTAGTTAGGGTTTCTATTGTTGTCATGAAACACCATGACATAAAAGGAGGTTGGTAGCTGGGGTTTATTCAGTTTATAGTTCTATAGCACTGTTCATTGTAAGAAGTCAGGAAAGGTTATTCAACAAGGGCAGGATACTGGAAACAGGAGCTGATGCAAATGTGATGGAAAGATGTTGCTTATTAGGTTGCTTCACTTTCTAAAACCCAGAAAAACCAGCTCAGTGATGGAACCAACCATGATAGATAGGCCTTTCTACTAATTACTAATTATAGAATTATTATTATTATTATTATTATTATTATTATTATTATTATTATTATTATTATGAAGGTATTAATCCTTATACCTAAAACTTATGGAAAGCATTTTTTCAACTAAGGTTCCCTCTTTTCTGGTAACACTCATTTGTCTGGGAACTTGACAGAAGACCAACCAGCACAGCCTATAAATAACTATAATTTAAGCTCAGTGTAGTGTCCCCAGGGTGACTAGGCACATCACATGCACAGTTGTTTGTTTTTACCATGTAAACAAATGCATAAGATTTTATACCATGACAAAACTTATTTACATGCACAATATTTGTCATTTGTAAAGCAAGTCACATGTTCCAGGGTGATGATTTCATGGCTTGAAGATCAAGGAACATGTTCCTATTGGGAACTGAAAAGTCAAGATTTTTAATAGGCTGAAATATAATCACTCCTAACTCACGTTACTCCCATTCTTTAAGACATCCATAAGTACCATTTCAATATGACATCAGACTTCTAAAAACCTGCAATAACATATAAAAAATATATTTGTATAAACAAAACACCGCTAAGTGTATATGTTCTTGACACAAATAGACACATAGTTCACTCAAAGGACAAGAAGTTAATCAGATGATTATATCAGAATCTGTACATTTCTATTTCAAACACTGAATAGCAGGAGCACCAAAAGGGAAAAATCAAGGAAAAACATAAGTGAAGTTTATGGGTTGTTTGTATATTATTTTGTGTTAGATTTTAGTTCAGACACAGTTATACTTCTAGAAAATTATTATTAAAGATGACAATCTCTGACCTATAAAATATTTAATTATCTAAAATACTTCACAATTTTAGCCAGATGTCTCTTCAAACTCATTTATTTTCTAGTTAATGGTTGTACTGGAGAAATGATGGGGTGACAGGGGGAAGTGGTAACACATACATTTTCTTAATTATAAGTAAAATTGAATTTTATGTCTGTTGTAAATAAAAATAAATAAAAATAAATGTAAGCAATAGAAAATAGAAAAATAAACTTATTTTAAATTCTAATTATAAACTAAGATTTTAATAAGGAGACATCCTTTCTATTGCAGTCCCTCAAAGCTCAGGATAGTCCATGATCTTGATATATATAGAAGGTTGCAGGAATATGTCAAGATCTAATTAAAACTAAAGTCAGAATAGGTTTTCTCATGTCAGCTTTAATATTTTTTCTTAATTACTTGTCAACTAGTAGCAGTGGGATATTCTCAACTATCACAAGAATTTGCAGAACATTCACATTTATGCACAAGAGATTTATCTGTTCTTGGAAACTTAAGCAGGAACCATGACTTTCTCATTGCTTGTATGTGTTTGTGATGATCTCTTCATTTTGTTGACTGAGATTTTAAGTACCTATGCCCAGAAGTGGTAGAAACAGATCATATGACATTTTCTAGATTTAAATTATTGGGAAATATTTATAGTGAGTATCTAACAGTTGCTGAACTAGTGATTAGTGCCACTGACCAAGGCCAAGAAATCCTTTCTGGCCACACTCTGTTCAGCAATGACTGTCATTAGTTTTCTTGATGATAGGCTTGTGTCTAAGGTGACATGGGATCTCAATTTAGCATTTTCATTTTGTTTTCCATACAGCTGTAGATATTGAACATTTTTAGGAAAAATACTGGAAAATTGTTCATCATTGTCTACTCTGTTCATGTACCTAATTGATAATTATTAGGTTTTTATTCTTTATTATTTCCTATATTGACAATGTGTATTCTATGTCCTAATCCCCTATCAGTTGACCAGCTGGGGGATTTTCTTCTATTTTTAAGAAGTCCTTTTACTTCATTATTTGTTTCATTTGCTTTGAAGAAACTTTTTACTTTTGGTGTAATTGTCAGTCATTGCTAATGGAATTCTACAGAGAAAATTGTCACTCTAACCACATGGTTTCCCCCTAATGGTTTAAAAGTCTTCTATCATTTTTTTTTCACTGATATTCTATTAATTCAACTCTGGATCTTTTTTCCTTTTTCTAGTTTTGTACTTTCCCTGTGCACTTTTTTATTTTCATTCCCTATAGACTTATAATGGCTAATTATAAATGATGAAGCTATATATTTTTAATCTGATTTTTAATGTAGTCACATATCTCTAAGCATCTCTATTAAACATGTCTTCACCAGACAAATTAAAAAATAATATTTTTATTTCCTAAGAATTTTTTCTGAGAAATTTTAATTGTATTTCCTGTGTAAGTTGCTGTGGCATAACAATGATTAACCTATGAAAAGACTCACCTTAACAAAGAAAATATTTGTTTATTCATTCAGTGGGTATATGACCTGATTGCTTGACTGTGTGTATCTGGAAAAAGCTTAACACTAATTGCAGCATTTGCAGAAGGATGTTTTTCCCCTCATGCTTTCTTAGTCAACAAAGAAACTATTAAGGACCAGGTACAACATTTCAAGGTCTGTACCAAGTCATTTGCTTGCTTGTGCTATGATACTCCTTGAAAGAGCTCTACCACCTGGTTATAAATACTTCAACTCTCTTCATCACCTGTGGGGCATATTCCTATGCAAAACAATTATTCACGGGTGCTCAGTAGCATTGGATATATGTATTGTGTGTTTCCTTAGCCATTGATTGCCAGTAATAACTGACAGAGACTAATATGATCCAGGAAGATTATTTTCTTATTTTCACCATGATTTATTTAGTGCTCAAATGTTTGTGAATATATTTTCTTTCTGTTCTGTATGAAATTGTTTATCTTCTGTAACACTGACTTATTAGTAGTAAATTTAGTATTCAGTTTTCATGAAGTTAAATATTTGTTTGTTTCTCTGAACTTTTATTAATTTGTTCATTAAGAATTTTAGAGATAGAGATGATGCACTTTAATTATTACTGTCACTCTTATCTTCTCCTCTATCAAAATCATTCCTATTAACCTTCATAAGTACCCCTAACTCTATGTATTCATCTTTCCCCCAGTTATCTAGTAAATGCCACCAGGGCCATCCACATGATCACTGGTTTAGAACTAACCCTTGACCCATCATCCATGGTTACAAAAACAAAGTTCTTCTTCCAGAATCTATCAATGCCATGAAGCTATTTGTAGCTCCTCAGGGAAAAGGAGGCATACATGTGGTCCTCCCCAATCTGTAACTGATTGCTTACAGGCCCATACTGGTGAAGGCCATTGCAGTAAGACACTCTTGTCATATGCAGAAGATACCTTTTCATAAATTTCCCTCTTATCTCTTGGATCTTATATAATTTCTACTCCCTCTTCCAGGTTGTTTTCATAACACTATCTTATTTAGGGCTGAGGCTGGATACTTGGCCACTAATGCTAATCATCCTGAGAATCATCCTGAGTAGCTTTGTTCTCTCTCTCTCCGTGTCTCTCTCTCTCTCTCTCTCTCTCTCTCTCTCTCTCTCTCTCTCTCTCTCTCTCTCTCTCTCTTCCTCTCTCTTCCTCCCTCCCTCTCTCCCTCCCTCCCTCCTTAGATACCTCCCCTCTCTTTTTCTTTCCCTCTCTTGATTACTTTTGCTTATTTTATTTATTTACATTTCAATTATTGTTTCCCTTGGCCTAAATGAAGATGCCCCACCCACCCACTCAACCACTCCTACCTCATCTCTCTAGAATCCCCTATACTGTGGCATCAAGCTTCCACAGTCCCAAGGGCCTCTCCTATTGATGCCAGACAATGGCGTCTTCTGCTTCATATGCAGCTGGAGCCAGGGGTCCCTTCATGTGTACTCTTTGGTTGATGGTTTAGTTCCTGGAAGGTCTGGGAGGGGGCAGTTAGTTGATATTGTTGTTCTTTCTATGGGGTTGCAATCCCCTTCAGCTACTTCTGTCCTTCTGCTAACTCTTCCATTGGGGTCACCAGGTTCACTCTGATAGTTGTTTGTGAGTATCTGCATCTGTATTAGTTAGGTGCTGGAAAAGTCTCTCAGAGAACAGCTATACAACTCTCTTTTCAGTAAGCACTTCTTGACATCAGAAGTTAGGGTTAGGGTTTGATGTCTTTAGGTGGGATGGGTCCCAAGAAGAAAGTTTCCTATTAATATGAAGAGTAGCAATCATCTACTCTTGGTATTTACAAGACAGCTTGGAGTGTGTTAATTCAAAGAAAATAAGAGTTCTACCCATGTGATCTTGCAATTATTCCTCAGCATTGTGGATCTTGAATGGCAGCTTCTTTTACACTCAGTTAAAGCTCAAAAGAAGAAAACATATTAAAATTCATAATATGCTGTCTAGTCCCGGTGTCAAGATTCTGATTTATTTAAAAAGTCTAGTAGTCTTAGATTTCAAATAGTTTGTTGTAGATATTTTACTGTTGGACTTTCATATTTTCCAAAATATCCACCTGCTGCTAGGTACTTATTGTCCTGTTTCTTTTAGAACAATAGTCACAAAAACTATGAAATACCTTGGTGTGACTCTAACTAAGCAAGTAAAAAACCTGTATGACAAGAACTTCAAACCTCTAAAGAAGGAAAATCGAGGAAGATCTTAGAAAATGGAAAGATCTCCCATGCTCATGGATTGGAAGGATCAACATTTTAAAAATGACCATCCTACCAAAAGCAATCTACAGATTCAATGCAATCCCCATCAAAATTCCAACCCAGTTCTTCATTGAGTTGGAAAGATCAATGTGTAATTTCATATGGAATAACAAAAGACCTAAAATAGCGAAATCCATCCTCAACAACAAGAAAACATCTGCGGGAATCACTAGCCCTGACCTCAAGCTATATTACAAGGCAATTGTGCTGAAAACTGCATGGTACTGGTACAGAAATAGGCATGTGGATCAATGGAATAGAATAGAAGATCCAGAAATGAGCCCTCACCTATATGGTCACCTGATTTTTGACAAAGGAGCATTAAACATTCAATGGAAAAAGGACAGCCTATTCAACAAATGGTACTGGTCCAACTGGCACTCAGCATGCAAAAGGATGAAAATAGACCCTTTCTTATCTCCTTGTAAAAAGCTCAAGTGTAAGTGAATCAAAGATCTCCACATTAAACCAGATACACTGAATCTATTAGATGAGAAAGTAGGGGAAACCTTAGAATGCATAGGCACAGGAGAAAATTTTCTGAACAAAACACCAATGGCTCAAGCTCTAAGGTCAAAGATTAACAAATGGGACTTAATGAGATTGCAAAGTTTCTGTAGGCTAAGGACATTGTCAAGAAAACAAAGCGGCAGCCAACAGAATTGGAAAAGATCTTTACCAACTCCACATCAGATAGAGGCCTAATATCCAAGATATACAAAGAACTCAAAAAGCTAGACACCAGAAAATCAAACAACCCTATTAAAAATGGGGTACAGAGCTAAAAAAATGTTCTCAATTGAGGAATATCGAATGGCTGAGAAACATCTAAGGAAGGGCTAGACATCCTTAGCCAACAGAGAAATGCAAATCAAAACAACCCTGAGATTCTACCTCCCACCAGTCATATTGCCCAAGATCCAAAACTCAGATGACAGCAGATGCTGGCCAGGTTGTGGAGAAAGAGGAACACTTCTCCACTGTTGGTGGGGTTGTAAACTGATGCAACCACTCTGGAAATCAGTCTGGTGATTCCTCAAAAAATTGGACATAGTACTACCTGAAGATTCAGCTATTCTACTTCTGGGCATATACCCCAGAGACACTCCAATATACAACAAAGATATATGCACCACAATGTTCATAGCAGCTCTATTTATAACAGCCAGAAGCTGGAAAGAACCCAGATGTCCTTCAGTAGATGAATGGATACAAAAATCATGGTACATTTACATGATGGAGTACTACTCAGCCATCAGAAACAATGACTTAACCAAATTCTTAAGAAAATGGTTGCATCTAGAGAATATCATCCTGAGTGAGATAAGCCAGTCATAAAAGAACAGACATAATATGCAGTCACTGATAGTTGGATGCTAACCCCAGAGGCTCGGACTACCCCAGAAACAACTCATAGACTGTGTGAAGTTCAAGAAAAAAAGATAACAAAACAAAAAAAAAAAAAAAAAAGAAAGAAAAAATGCCATGCTCAATCCTTACACACCAAGAAAACATTGACCAATTCTGGGTTACACCCTGTCTTACATGTACTTTTTGCTCATTGTAACTAGTAAGACCTTAATGCAGAGTATTAAACCAGAAAAAAAGAAATAAAAGAAAAAAAACAAACACTGAAACAATTGTATTTGTATACATTTATGCAAAAATGTTTAAATTTTTTTTCTTTTATCTTTGTTTTTAAAAATAAAGTTAAAAAAAAAAGCCAAAATAGGGTGTTGGCTTCCTTAGGACAGGAATTATAAATAGTTGTGAGCCACCACATGGATGCTAGGAATTAAATACTGGTCCTCTGGAAAAGCCTATGCTTTTAACTTCTGAGGCACATCTCCAGCTCCTAAAGAAAATTTAAAGCTATGTAGATAAAAGTCAAAACATTTCACCAGCAACAATACTCCCATTGCTTATAGGTTGACAAATGTGGAAAGGGACCAAGCACCATAGGATTTTGGACTGGCTTA
Organism: Micromys minutus; assembly: GCF_963924665.1. Taxonomy (NCBI): domain Eukaryota; kingdom Metazoa; phylum Chordata; class Mammalia; order Rodentia; family Muridae; genus Micromys; species Micromys minutus. The sequence goes on along the minus strand of NC_137954.1, from coordinate 43,619,848 downwards.
AACTGTTAACTTCTTTTTTTAAAGATCTAGGACCTGTGGGTTCTAGCTTCTGGGGCAGCTCCAAGTACTTTCATACACAGTCGTTGTTAATATATCTTGCCTTTCTGACTTTTCTATGGAAAATTTGTTGACCATTAAATGTCAATCAGATATGACTAAAATTCAGGATACCTCATGTTACAAAAATTGTTATAAATATTTTGCCACTCTAATATATTTAAACTTTTATATTAAAATTTGTAGATCCAACCATTGACAATTTTACATGTTTGTGTTTATTTGAAAAACTTCTCTAGGAAAATTCATCCATGTATGTTCAAATAAATATTTTAATTATTTTTTAACCTCAAATGTGATCAAATTTCTTAGAGTTTTACATGTGCTTATAAATAATGTGGACTTAATTTGCCATTCTGGTATTTAGTGTAACATTTCATTTGCATCCATTACGTCTAGTTGATTAATTATTTAAGTAAATCTTGTATTATTCAAAAAAAAAAGAACCATGGGAATGTCTTGATTTTTAATCTTTTGTCATTCTTCTCCCCAATACTACTTAAAAATAACATAGACTAAAATAAGATTATAGGTAAAGCACCAAAGATGACTACTCAGACAGTTTATTGTCAATTCAATATCATTATTCTAGCTGGATGGAGCCAAACCAGATATTCAGATCCAACTTGTAGTGCCAACTATCCAAAGTATGAGGTTTTTGAAGGTACAAACCAGCTCCTAGACACTTGCTCTACAGCTATAGTGGCTACTTTTCCTAAGCAATCAATTTGATAAAAAATAAGTAGTTAATTGGAGGTGGTTCTTTACAAGAAACTAATGTAAGTATCTAACTGTCTGGAGGTCTTTACATGCAGACAGTTTAACAGAAGCTAGAATAATTTAGCTGAGACACCTTGACCTTTGATAGAGTTGGGTAGTTTCCCATACAATTCCCTAACAAGAAGATCAAATTCTAGTTAAACTTAAAATTACCTCGGCAAGAATAGAAGGTTGAGGAAACCCTGAACTGTCTTGCATATCGTATCAGCTTAAAGATTTTTAAATAAATATGTTCATATAAATATGTTGATATAAACCTCTTACAAATTACTTTTATTTAAGAAAACAACCTATCATCATAAAAGACTTTACTACTCATATTACTGTTAAGATAAATAGGCAATCAAACACTATATTTGGAAACAGTTACATTAATATAAGAAAATTAATTTTTTAAATTTTTAGTTTATTTTTTACTAATGACATATCTCTTTGACTCTCATATTTTATTTAACAGCAACAATAAAATCTAATACTTAAATAAATTATAACTATTTGAATCAAAATTAAATTGTGTACTTCATGTAATAAAATTTACTTTTATTCTTTAATTTGTGAAGTATGATTTAAGGGCACTGAACATTGCGAACTGAACACTGAACTTTATAATAGAAATCATAAGTATAAATGTCTTAATATTATTAACTCAGAAAATTTTATTTTACGTCATTGGATTAAGAAATACCTACACAGTAATTTATATTTTGAGGGTATAATGTACTAGTTGTTTTCTTCTTGCTTGGATAAAATATGGAATAAAACAACTTGAAGAAGAATAATTTTTTTCTCATATTTTCATTGTGACATTCTATCATGTTGGAAAAAGCATGGCAACCTAGCCTGTAAGAGGATTCCTAGTAGTTAGAGGAAAGCCCAGCATTCCTTAGGAACTTTATGGTTCCCCTGTGTCAAAAGGAGTCCGTTTATCACCTCTAGCAAAAGGCACATATAAGTATAGGGCTAATAGGCACCACAGGCTAATCCCTAGATGCCCTCAATATCACAAATACCTATTACACAATTCAAAGTAGATGCCAGGATCCCAGTTCATGACTTGCCTTCCCCACTGCCCTAAACTCCAGCTTATAGTCTTCCCTACCTGTGCTTCTCATTTTTTCATGTAGCCCTTCTATTATTTATTATTATATATTATTCTCTCTCCCTCTCTATGTTTTTTCTCTTGCTGTCTTCTTTGGTTATGTTTTCTCTCATTGCCTTTTCTATTTTCTAGTTCCATCTATTGTCCCCCTTTTCACAGATATCTCTGTCTCTGTCCAGTCTGATGGCCATATCCAGTCATCTTTTCTTCTCTGCTCTAGACTTTGCCTGATGCCTGTAGATGTTTTGTTTTTGTTTTGTTTTTTCTCATATCTTTTTTTCTCTTAAAATTTAATTTTTTTTAAAAAAAGAGGGATATATGTACAGATATTTAAAGGCATTTCGGCATAACACTATATAAATATATTTTTGTCAGTACTTAATTCTCTTAGGGGTTTGATAGCATGCATTGTAATCCTACTAGTTACCATAAGCATAAAGTACATGTAGGACAGAATGTAACATGAAAATAGTCAGTTTTCTTGGTGAGTATAGATTAAGCATAATGATCTTTCCATTGACCATACCACAGAGTAGTTACATGATCAGTGTATGTGATTTAGGCCTTTAGATTTCCTTGGATCAGGCTCCAGCCTGTAATGTTTTTGGGGGCAAGATGTTCCTTAGTTCTAGAATCTACATCTTGAAATCTTCATTGCCACATAAAATTCTTCTGTATTCATTCATAAAATGGCAAGTGAGTATCTCCTTGTCAACTCTGCCATATATTTTCTAGTTAATAATGATTTCTGGCATATATTGTGCAACAGGTTCCCAGTGTCTTCTCTAGGTATCTTCTTTTGAGCAGGTAGCCTGAACAGCACCTTCATTCAAAGCTCTCTCCTTTCAGTGTGTTTGGACTTCACAAGTTGGAAAATTTGATCATTGGAGTCTACCCTCTGAGAACTGTTTGCATTGCTCCATTGAAGAGAACAGGGTTTCTCTTTAAGAATACTCTTTAACAATTGAGTATCTTTGTATCTACACATTCCTTGTCCAAAAAGTGAAAGTTAATCATATATCTTCCATCAACAACCTACAATTTTGTATCTTTTTTGCTCTACTTGATGCAGTCTTTCACTGTAGATTTAAATAAAAGCAATGAGTTATAGATCATTGTTATAGCTTGAGTGATATTATTTCCTAAAATGTCTTCCATTTGTCTATCACTTTTTATTTCAGTCATATGCAAGCTCTGAGGGCATGGAGAGATTATTTTAATAAATGCAATAGAAATCGTCTCTATCTCATGTCCTTACAGAATTTCTCATTCTCTTCTTAAAACTCATTAATGGTAGTCCACTGTTCACATGTCTCTTTGCACCCTCTTCTGCATCCTGATGCCAGGACGGTCCATCGTAAATCACACTTTACCTATTGGCTTTTGGGCCTCTTTATTTCATAGCTGCAAACTTCTCACACACTTCTATCAAACCAGTTGATTAGAGGACCACATGGTAAAGTTTACCACAGCATCTCTACTTCTGGTACTAATTTTCTGTATTTCTTACATTTATTCGTGTTGCGACAAAATTTTGATTAAAGCAACTTAAGTTATGAAGGGTTTGTTTTGATTCCTATTTTGAGGGTATTACTCCGTAATAATAATATTATTATTGGCAAGGCATAGTATTAGGAGTATGAGAAATTTTTTCTTATCATTCTACAGGAAAGAAGAAAAAACTGTTCGTGCTCTTATCTATTTCTGTTATTTATATAACCTGGTAAACCAATCAGTAAAATAATATCACCTACATTTAAGGTAATTCTCTCTGCTTCAATTGATGTAATTTAGAAATTTCCAAACAGAAATGCCCAGCTATTAGTGTTGATGATGAATTTAGATTCTGTTAAAAATCACATCTAGCTAAAAATAAATTATTTGACCGTACAGTGTTTTTTTTTTTTTTTTTTTTTTTTTTTTTTTGTACAAATATGAAATGGAGAGGGGCTGGTGTTTTTATTCTTACTTTCTGTGCATAGACATAAATATAAAAAGTCTAACAAAAACAGTCAGGAAACAATTGTATGTTTCCAAACCTTCCAATTTAATATCAATCCCCTTAACTAGAAAGCTTTCAATGGCTGTTGTTATCCCTGAAATTGAATTACCGCTCAATTATTTTCAAATTAATGTGTGAGTCAGGCAAATAGGTAACATGTTTGTTCATTTAGCCGGGTTCATAATTTTACAATGTGCATTATCTTAATCACTATTTTATGTCTGTGAAAAGGCTCCAAATATTATAAAAGAAAATAATTGGAGTCCTGTTTAGAATTTCAAAGTATTAGTCAATTTTTATCATAACAAGATCATGGCTATATGTAAGAAGTCTCTGGAGCAGTACTTGAAACCTTTACATCCTGATCCACAAGCAAAAATGGAAGTACAGGTCCTATTTTGGGCTGTTGAAACTTCAAAGCCCACCCCTAGAAACATTCCCTGCATGGAACAAAGCTATACATACATTCATAAGACTGTTTAGTAAATGTAATTGAAACCCTCAAGTAACAAAATAGAATAGAACAGAAAGACTATAATAGTCTTAGTTTTCTCAGTAGGTTCACTTTTTTATATTTATTTGATTATGTGTGGTGGGGTGGTATGTGTGTCTATGTGCGTATATGTGTCTTTGTGTATAGTATATGTGTGCATATGTGTATGTGTGTACATCTATGTGTGCATGTATTGTCTCTCTGTGTGTATATGTCTTTGTATATATCTGTGTATTCATGTGTGTGCCCACCAAAAAGTTACACTATTTTTGTGGTTTGACTGAGATGAAGGTGAACTGCTTTTATCACCTGGGCATATTGCTTCATCAGAATGAGACGCGTCAAGCTGGGGTTAAGGAATTCTTTATAACTTGAAATTATTGCCCAAGACAGCCTGACTCAATTTCTTATGACCTGAGGTTATTAGACAACACTAGCATCCTACCTTTATTGTGGTATATAAGTATGCATTAGATTTGAGATAATTGAACGAATTGTTCAAGCAGTCCTATTTCTGAGTAAAGCACTATGCTTTGAATCAGATAAATAGGCTTCAAATAAAATTCTAGAAATATAAATGTGTTGAGTCCAGGTCAAATCTTCTGAGATTTCTGAGACTCTGTCTGTAATAATAAAATAATAACTACTTCATACATCAAAAGGCTTGCTTGCTTTTTTATTGTTTGCAGAAGTATATTGAAATATCCAAGTGCAGGGTTGGATTTATATATTCATTCTTACAGTTCTATTGTTTTTGTTTCTTTTATTTCAAAGTATAATGGCTTAGAAATAGTATAGTCTAGATAGGTTCACTGTGGTTTTCATTGTAAATTCTCTCTTGTGCCTTTAATGACATTATTTTGTAAAAGACATTTTCTGACATTGACACATATACTTTAGTTTACCTTTTTGACATTGGTTTAATCTATCTTTTGTAATAACTGAAAAATGTGATTGCTCTGTTCCCGTGACTAAAGTTTCATGAGTGTGTTTGGAGTTGCCCAGAGTTAAATAATACTTTCTTTATTTCTCTTGTTAGTTGCTTTGCCTGACCTTCCTTTTTTTGTCTGGTCTCAGCTTTAAATACATGAGTAGACTCTGAGACATCTGTAAGTTGGTAATTTTTATAGCTTAAAAAGGATTTTAGGTATAAGTCATTGGTGTTTCTTATACCGGGAGATTTTAGTTTTCTTAAATATTTTGTTAGTTCTCCTGTAGTGTTGCATTCCCATAGTTACCAGTTGTGAAAATTATCATAGATATTCCAGATGTTTAGTAGGAAGACAAGAATGTAATGAAAATTAGAAGTGTTCAGTGCTAGTTAAATGTAGACAAATGCTGCATCACTTGATTTTCAAAGGGAACTGGAGTTTGATTGTCGAAGTTGGCATTTGTGGGCTGGAATCCTATATCTTTTGAGTGCCTTGTGGAGAATATTCTGTGATTAGACCGAAAGTTGTAATATTAACTTTGGTGAATGTAGCATATACCAAATTTGTAACATTGGGGTAAATAGAATATTTGTGTATTACTCTACTTGAGATAAAATATTGATGTGTGTTTTTATGTTAAGCTCATGTTTCTTATATACAAAATCACATACATATAATGTTATATTTTAAAAGAGCTAAAATTGTTACTGTTGTGAAAATTATATTTTTAGAACAAACCATATGTTAGAATTAACTTATTCTTGAATTGCTCATCTACTTAAACTCTATCTACTAAGTCATTTTGGGGATTTAGGTAAAATCACTTTATTGGTGCTTGTAACATATTTGAGATACTATTTATTTAACTGAGTCAACATTGACTGTTGTAGTACCAGACATTGGACTTGGGTCCTTACATATAAATCATTATACTTCATATGCAATATTGAACTAAAACTGACTTTAATTTTCAGAATCTTTAAAGTAAAACAATTTAGGAAAGAAACCCATTCTTGTAATTCAGAATGTCTCAGGACATAGTGTTTTAATTATACCTCTGATGAGTAAATGATATATATATATATATCCTGTTTGGGTTAAATTAACTTTTGTTTTATAAGTATAGCTCAATTTAGAAGGTCATTGCTATAGTGTGAACCTGTATAGGTCATTAAAGGGAGCTCAACTTAGTCAAACAGATTTGTCAATTGTGTATTTGGAATAATTTCAAGACTAGCTTGTACACTGATGAACCAGTATAATAGTTATTGTTAACATGCCTTAAGCAGAAGTGTTATGAGAAAGAAGGCCAAAGGAAAGACACACACCATGTCTTTTCAAATATAGACTTGAATGATGTAATATTTGTGTTTTCTTGGGGCTTACTGTAGAGTTACTATTCTTCTTGGGTTTTTTTTTTTAATTATTGGATATTATCTGCATTGACATTTCATATGTTATCCACTTTCTCCCAATCCCACCCCCTTTTCTCACACCCTGACACTTCATTTATGAAATGTCCAATTTTGTTGTTATAAAAGAACATCCAAACTTGAATATTTCCTTCTTCTGTACAGTGTAAATATGGAAAATATGCTTAAAACTAACACTGAGTGTAGCTGAGAAATTTTAGATTGTGAGAAACAACTCAAAAACCTAATCAGCAATCTCAGCAAAATCCAAGAAGAGACATGCAAATAGACCACTTAAAATCTTGGGATAGAGAAATTAAAAAGGAGATTTTAAAAAAGGATGCCTGATCAGGAGGTTCTACAACATATATTAAAAAGTTATCAGTTACAAGAATGTGTAGAGTGAACAGGAAAGAGATGCTTATATCATATGCATGAGAATCTATGCTAGCCTCCCCCAATGTACAGGGCGCTGTAGGCTATTTATGATTAATGTCATGAGATAAAACAATAACCACAAACAAACAAACAAAATAAAAAACAACTAAACAACAATGGCTTTCCCAACAACTGACAGAAACAGGTGTAGAAATTCACATTAGATAGGGTTCGCAGAGACTGAACAGCCAAAAATGGAGCCTACATGGGACTGAACTAGGTTCTCTGTAAAAATGTTACATTTGTGTAGCTTGAACTTTTTGTGGGACTCATAACTAGCAGGGGCTGTCTCTGACTGTTTTGCTTGTTTTGGGAACCATTTCTTCCTACTGTGTCACTTACTCCTTCCTGAATAGATGATGGGCCAAGTACTACTGCAACTTGATATGCTGTAACTGGTTGACATTCATGGGAGGCCTACCCTTTTCTGAAGATAAATGGAGACATAAATGGGGAGAGGGAGAGGGAAAATAAAATATTTTCATCCTTGGATAAGTAGGCTAAGTTTCTTGTGGGATGAAAAATAAATAAAAAGCAGAAAAACTCACAGGTGGTTCTATAATGAACATAAAAGAATCAAACCTTAATGAGCTGAATTCAGCAAACTTAAGAATTAAGTAAACTCATTAATGAAACTGGAAGTGTGAGTTCATAGATACCTAGTTACCTTTTTTCTACAAGATTAAAGCTAAATTCTTAGTCACATCTTCTCATTTAAGTTAGTTAATAATGGTAAGCATGAAAATATGAATTTCTCGATTATTTTGGATAATTTACTCTAAAAAAATTGGGAAACATACTGTAGCTTCAAGTTTGAAGGAAGATAACCTATGTCTTACAATGATATCCTAAATATCAGTGATATTCTACTTGGAGCTTAATTTTTGATTATTTCTCAATTTTTTTTCAGTTATTTTTGGATATTTTTCAAATGTTATCCCCCTCTCTCTCCTCCCATTTTCCCTCCTAATACAATTGCCTTCATGAATGTGCTCCATCTCCCAAACACCCTCTCCCATCACACACCTTGGCATTCCCCTACGCTGGGAAAATGAGCCTTCACTGGACTAAAGGCCTCTCTTCCCACTGCTAACAGAAAATGCTGTCCTCTGCTACATGTGCAACTGCAGCCATGGGTTCTTCCATGTGTCCTCAGTGGTTGCTGTTTTAGTCCCTGGGAGCTCTGAAGGGTTTGGTTAGTTGATAATGTTGTTCTTCCCATGGGGTTGTGAATCCTTTCAGCTCCTTCAGCCCTTTCTCTAGTTCTTTCATTGAAGTCCCCACGTTCAGTCTTATGGTTAGCTGCAAACATTGTCATATGTATCAGTATGACTCTAGCAGAGCCTCTGAGGAGGCGTTCATATCTGGCTTCTACCAGTAAGCACCTCTTAGCATCAGCAATAGTGTTTGTGTTTGGTGACTGCATATGGGGTGGATGCCCTGGTGTGGCAGTTTCTAAATGATTTTTTTTCTCCACCCCCTGCTCCTCTATTTTTTCCTTTCTCTCATGAGTGTTTTGTTCTCCCTTCTATGAAGGACTGAGACATCTACATTCTGATTTTCTTCCTTTTTGAGCTTCATAAGGTCTGTAAATTGTTTCATGGGTATTCCAAGTTTTGGGGGGCTTGTCCCATCCCGCAGGACCCAGTTATTTGTGAGGTCGAGGGGGACCAAGCCTGGAAGAGAAACAGGTGAGAAAGGTGAGTGAGATCAAGCAGAGACTTGTCAAGGTCTTTTTAATGTTTCATAGGGTCCTTGTTTTAAGCTAGCACAAACAAGGAAGGTGGAATGAAGGCGTGGCATACACAGACAAAGACATCTTTTCAGTTGTTTGCTAGAGCATTCCATCGTTAGGGTTTAGTTTGTTCTCAAAGCACCTGGGCACAATCATTGTGGAGCTCTGGAGAATAGCTAATCTTAAGTAAATGTCAGGGGCCTGGGTAAAGTTAATGCTCTTAAGTTTGGGGGAGTGGCCATAATAAGAAGGTTGGTGGGGCGCCTATCTTGGGCTATGAGGATGGCACCCACTTCCAGCATCACATCTCATGCCAAAGGCCATAATTGGGGCCTTTGGTGGTTGTGATGGGCATCCAGGCAGTGGACCCAAAATAATCCTCTCATGGGGTCACCTTGCAGCCGTTAAGTGGTGTGCACCTGGACTATGGAACCACAATATTCCCGTCATTGGCAACTCCACAGCTTATGGCCCTCAGCCACTATTGGGAGCGAGGGGTCACCCACTCTGTCACAGATGTCTCCACAGCCTGTGGTACCAGGGAAGCCCTGTCTCTGCAGCGAAGTTGGAGAGCTGAAGGCCAGCGGAAGTTCTCTCCGCACCGGCAGAAGGAAGGTCTTCGGTGGAGCATCCATATCTTGCTGATGATAGTGGACTGCGACTGGTTTGCTCAAGGAAGAATCAATCTGTGACTTAACAAAGCTGGTTAATCTGTTAAAATCCTAGGGGCCAAATGAACAAAGTAACAAGATACCTACAAGGGGCCCCAAAAGGCTAGGGAGCAGGGTGGAGAGCCAGGGGGAGGGAGGTAGAAAACCAATTTTTATACCAGGATTCTTGTTGCTCTCTCTTGCGTTTTCTTTCTTCTAGACTAGTTCTGATCTTGTCTATGCTATTTTGGACTAGGTCAGGTCTATCAGAATAAAAACAGCACTCCTCTTTGAGGGCTGCACAGAGGCCTCTCTCTTGCAGGAACACCAGGTCAAGACCTCACCTATTTTGTAACACTATTTCAGACAAGGAGACCAAGAAATCTTTTAGATTTTCTAACCCCTTCTGCAGCTCTTGAAAATCTCTGTCTACAGCGAGGCTAAGCTGGACATATTGCTGTTGGGAGGTGATCAGGGAAGCAATACAGTTCTTGCACCCACGGCCCCTAAGCCAAGAATCACTGCTAAGGTGACTGCAGAAATAGGTTCTCTCTTATCGTGGGTCAGGTCAGTGCCTCTTTCCCAGAACCTGAGGAGGTCATCTACAGGGTGCATTGTTAATTTTGGTAGGAGATGGACCAGGACACAGTAATCTCTGTGTTAAAAAGGTCTGTGCAACCACATAAGTAGTAATTCCAATAGAACAGGTTAATAAGTACCATTGGGGGCTGCAAGATATTGAGAGGTGGTGTTTACAATAGTGTGGTTGCACACTTCCCATAAGGTTCGAGGGGGAAGCATGGAAGGCCCCAAAAGGCAGGAGCCCAGGCCCAACACTTGGCTTAATGTGAGTCCTCCGTTACCCTCGGGATGCCAGCCAAGTTTGTTGGCATCATCAGTTGCAATGACCGACCCAAATATTGGTATGCCTTCATAAAAAGGGGGTCGCAAAGAAAAGCACACCCAACATTCTTCATACCGAGTGGTATTGGTCGCATGCATAGCGGCAATAGAGGCATTAACCATAGCTAAAACCAACTCGGCAGATGAGGGGGATCCAGCAGGCAGTGTAGGCTGATATAGAGTGGACACTGTGGGGAAGAAGGTGGGTGCGGCCCAGGGTGGAGGTAATTTTTTTCTCTTAGGAGCCTGGGCCAAGTGCAGGACAGGATTGGGACCCACAGACACCGTTTTTTGGTTGGGGATAGTTTTAAACAGTTTGAGAGTAAAGGTTAGTCCTATATCTTTACCACTATTATAGAGGCGCAGGCCCCATTCATCCTCGCGAAGTCCTGTCCAATTATAATTTTTTCCTAATTCTGTGACGGTAACTAGTAGAGGGTTGCACCAGGAGGTGCAGTTTGTATTAAATTTTGGGGGCCTGAATGGAGATTCCCTGAAGATGGGTTCTTTCTTTTGACTGTAATGAGATCCCATGAGGATGTGGGTTTCCAATAGGTGTCTCCAGTGATTTCACAGCCCCAGGCAGCACAATAGTAATCAGTGCCAAACCCACATTTATTGCCTAGGGAGCGGTCCCTATGGGAGGCTCTGGGGCAGACATATACCGGGGTGAGCTCTAGCCAGGATCTTGCTATGCTATTGAAGCACCCAGGGACATTGCCGCTAATTCTTGTCTGTGTATCGATTGGTTTATTTTGGGACATAAAGTGGCTGGGCATACCCCAACCTGGGTGGGCTCCGAGGGCCACTTTACAGAGATCCACCTCCAGCGGGCTCCAGGAGATGTCACTCTAGGTTTTGGAGATGGACGAGGCCACATCTCCTGCCTGATTAATAATCTACCATGTATAATTATGAAGTTGGTAAGGGTTTTTTTTTTTTTTTTTTTTTTTGTTCGTTTGTTTTGTTTTGTTTTGTTTTTTGTTGTTGTTGTTGTTGATTTCCTAACGGTGTTACACCTTTAGAGGGATGAATGTTTACCCAAATCCAGAAAATCAGGAGCTACCGCTTTGAAAATCCTTTGGGGGCATTTTCGGCTTTCTGTAAGCAAGCAGATTTTAAAAAATCTTTCTCAGGGTTTTTCTTCCCTGGACAAGTTTTAAGGTTTTACCAGGCGCTCTGGAAGCCATCTGGCATTTTGAGCTACTGAATCATAGATACAAGCATGTCCTTTGCCCCATATGAGGACTGGGTCTGGGCCCTGCCATTTGTTGAACAAGGGGTCTCTCCACATAACCTGTGCATAATTGTTGGCGGTTGAAGGGTGCCAGAGATGATCTACAGCAGACTTGCCTGCAGAGTCGTATGGAAGGAAATTTAAGACAAATAGTGCATGATTCAAGAGGGTCTTGAAGTTGCCCGTTTGGGGGTACAGCATTCCCCCTCCAGCCTGTAATTTAAAAAGCATGTTTTTAAGGGTTTGATGAGTCCTTTCCACAATACCCTGGCCTTGGGGATTCTAGGGGATGCCAGTGACATGTTTAATGCCCATCTGAGCGCAAAACTGTTTAAAACTTGAACTAGTATATCCCGGAGCATTGTCTGTCTTAAGGATCTTGGGTTGTGGAGTAGCCACCAGACAGGAGAGGACATGTTTTATGACATGTTTAGTGGCCTCTCCCATCTGTAAGGATGCACAAATAAAAGCACTATGTATATCAACAGAAATGTGAATGCATTTTAGCTTTCCAAGGGGCTCATAGTGTGTGACATCCATCTGCCACAGTTCACCAGGGTTTAGTTTGTTCTCAAAACACCTGGGCACAATCATTTGTGGAGCTCTGGAGAATAGCTAATCTTAAGAAAATGTCAGGGCCCTGGGTAAAGTTCATGCTATCAAAGAAAGGGAATGGGGGGAAGAGATCATTGTATGGCATTGTGTGGACTCCAGCTCCCAACAACGTCTAGTATCTGCTTATCAGTAAGTGCATACCATGTGTGTTCTTTCGTGACTAGGTTACCTCATTCAGGATGATAGCTTTTAGTTCCATCCATTTGCCTAGGAATTTCATGAAGTTATTGTTTACAATAGGGAGTAGTTGTCCATTGTGTAAATGTACCACACTTTTTGTATCCATTCATCTGTTGAAGAAATAACAGGAGATACCAGAGAATCATAAAATATTGTGAAAAACTATTAATAAATTAAATCATTTTGGGGATTTGTGTAGGATTTTTCCTTCTTTATGCATGTTTCTAATAAGAGTTTAGAAACAGAAAGAAAAAAGAAAGGAAGAAAGAAAGAAAAAGAAGAAAGAAAAAAAGAAAAGAAAAAAGAAAGAAAGAAAGAAAAGAAAAGAAAAAAGTTTTTAGAAGCTGCCAGTCTGCAATTCTACCCAGAACAAATCCAGTGCCCCTGCACCTCTTCCACACTCTAGTTCCACCCTGACTCTTAGGAAATCTGCAATAATCAGGGACACAGGAAACCTACCCTGACCAAAGACAACATTGTCTGCCTCCACAGAAATCTATGCGAACACTTGTCAAAGAGTTCTACCTACCTCCAAGGAGGCACAGGCTTCAACCAGCCCAATTAACACCAGAGGTAACCAAATTGTGAGAGGAAAGCACAAGAACATAATCAACAGAAACCAATTCAATTCAGCATGATCAAACCCAATTTTCTCACCATAACAAGCCCTGAATAAACTAACACAACTGAAAAGCAAGATTCTGACCTAAAATCTCATCTTATGAGACCTTTAAGGAGGATATAAATAACTACCTTTTAGAAATACAGGAAAACACAGGCAAACAGGTAGAAGCCCTTTACGGAATCAATCCATCAAAGAAATACAGGAAAATACAATAAAAGGGTGAAGGAATTGAACAAAAAGATCTAAGACCTAAAAATGCAAATAGAAACAATAAAGAAATCATAAATGGAGGTAACTGTGGAGATGTAATACCTAGGAAAGGGATCAAAAACTACAGATGCAAGAATAATTAACAGAATAGAAGAGATAGAAAAAAAGAATCACAGGCATAGAAGATATTGAAACAACAGTCAAAGAAACTAGGAGTGTCTCTCGGGTAAATGCCCAGAAGTGAAATAACTGGATCATCAGGTAGTACTATGTCCAATTTTCTGAGGAATTGCCAGACTGATTTCCAGAGTGGTTGTACCAGTTTACAACCCCACCAACAGTGGAGAAGTGTTGCTTTTTCTCCATATCCTTGTCAGCATCTGCTGTCATCTGAAATTTTGATCTTGGCCAATCTGACTGGTGTGAGGTGTAATCTCAGGGTTGTTTGGATTTGTATTTCCCTGATGGCTAATGATGTCAAGCACATCCTTAGATGTTTCTCAGCCACTCGATATTCCTCAATCGAGAACTTTTTGGTTAGCTTTGTCCCCCATTTTGAATAGGAAGCAATAAAAGCTGCTAACCAAAACATCCAGGAAGTTCAGAGCACAATATAAGACCAAACATAAGAATAATAGGAGTGGAAGAGAGTTAATATTACCAGCTAAAGGACCAGAAAACATCTTCAAATAAAAACAATAATAGAAAATGTCCCTAAGATAAACAAAGATTGGGCCATAATACAAGAAGCCTACAAGACACTAAAGAGATTGAACCAGAAATGAAAATCCCCCCGTTCCCTAATACTCAAAACACTAAATGCACAGAACAAAGAAAGTATATTCAAAGGGAAAAATACAAGTAACTTATAAAAAAGGACCTAACAGAATTATACCAGATTTCTAAACAGAAACTAAAACTCAGAAGATCCTGAACAGATGGTAAGCAAACACTAGGAGAACACAAATGTCAGCCCAGACTGCTATAGCCAGCAAAACTTTCACTCACCATAGATGTAGAAACCAAGTTATTCCATGACCAAACCAAATTTAAGCATTTTTCTACTAATACAGGTGAGCAAAAGATACTAGAAGGAAAACACCAACACAAGGAGGGTAACTACACCCACGAAATTAATCATTTCACAAACAAACCCAGAAGAGAAACACATAAACATAATACCACTACAAACAACAAAAAGGGATGCCCTTACTACCTCGATCTCTTTTATATAGTACTTGAAGTTCTAGCTAGAAGAACAAGATAACAAAAGAACAGAGACAGTTGCCTTGGTACCCATACATATCGCCTGAACCTTTGGAGTAGGAAAATCCTTGAGCCCAAGATTTTGAGAGCAGGATGGAATATATAACAGGCCCTATCCTACATCTTTTTTTAAAAATTACTGGATAATTTGATTCATACTAATTTACTTTTATATTATGTTCTGGTTCATTTCTATATTACTGTATTTCCTTTCTCCATTCTTCTCTCCTTGTGTGTGTGTGTGTGTGTGTGTGTGTGTGTGTGTGTGTGTGTGTGAATGTCTATCTCACCTTTGATTATCACACATAGAGTGTTTCTTGTGGTCTATATTGACTTCATATTGCCTATCTAAAGTTGAATTATTCTAGAGAGCTTCACATAAGGGCATGAAATAAATAGTTACACCCATGCACAGACACGTGTACAACACACATATACACATACACACACACCAGCATGCACATGTACAAGCATATATACACAAACATACACATAATACTCACACACACATACATACACATATGCACAGATATCTGCACACACATGTAATCACATGCACATGCATACATACAAAAAGAAATACACACTTCCTATGTCATCTGTAGACAAATTTGAATTCAGTAACATGGCTACTCCCATAGGCAAAGACAGGCAGATATTTTAGTCAGTTGGATCTATTGAGTAATGTGAGAGGAGTGTACAGAGAGCAAGCAATAGAGTACATGGAGACAGAGAAATAGAAAGCACATGGAGACAGAGCTGGGGAGTTTGAGAAGACGGGCAGAAAATAGAGGAAGAGTAGGGTGCAGACAGATGGATAGTATAGGAGAACAGACGACAGGACAGAAATAAGGGAGTAGAGTAAAGTTTGGGATTACGGTACAGTTGAGTTCAGGTTGTTCAGTCATGGAGTTCACAGGCAGGGTTTCGAAGTAGAGAGATTCAGTGAGAAGCTGAGCGAAGATATATTGAATCAGTCAGCTTGGAGAGGAGTTTGAGCCAGAAGAGCTGAGTTGAATCCACCAGTCAGAGTTCAGATAAAGACTGAAGACTGTTAGCTTATTCAGCAGTAAGTGTCCGAGGCAGCAATCACATTGGGCAAACATTAGTTACTTTTATAGTCACCTACTGGATAGCTGAATTGAGGTAAAATCCTGCTAAATGTAACTTCTATACTGATCTATGACTAGAAATCCTTATTTCAGTTTACTCAAATAAATTCATTGACTTAATATTAAAGTGAAATATCTCATTAATGAGTTTCATACAATAGGATAGAAGAGAAAGAGTGATTAATATACTTCATTTACTTAATTTCTCATAGTACAAATGAAGAACATAATTATAGATAATTCAAAGCAAATTACCTTTTAAATAATAAAAAGGAAATAAAAATATAAAAACTGAAGTCATATTGCTATTGGATGAAACAGCCAAATATTTCCCGAAATAAGATGGATTTAACATGGCAAAATACTTTCTAATGTTAATAAGAAACATAATTTCCCAATAGGATTTTTATTTACTTTTGAAATAAACATTATTTTCCCAAATAATATATATATATATATATATATATATTTTATATATTAAAAGTATATGTAGAACAGCCAAATTAATGCAATATTCAAAGTAGTTAAAGTATTTGAGTGCAAAAATAATATGTTGTTGAACCTTGTAAGAAAATAATTGCCTACTGATGGCTTGCCTATACTCTACATAAACTAAAAGAAGATATTAAAGAAGGAAATAACAATAATCCAATGCAAACTACAGAGATCAGTCTAGAGAATAAAGAAGAAACAACAGAGAAAACAAGAGAGCCTGAAGTCCCAAGATGACCCTTAATAAAACGAAAAGCAATACATCACATTGTGCTGATCATTCTGTTCCCTCAACCTTGCCCAGAGCCAAGACAGGCATCATATGATTAGAAAACATAAGCAAGAGGTCTTTAGAAAGTTACATAGAACACATTGTTATATGTTACTGCTACATTGTTTTCTAGGCCTTTGAATTATGTTGTCCTCTATATTACAATGCAAAAGGACAGGAAGTACAAACACAACTCAGATAACTGATATAAAGCATCATTTTACATATCCTCTTACATAGTGTCTGGACATCTAGTCTCAGTGCCCTTGCTTCCTCAGCCTCCAAATACCAGATCAAAATCTGCACTTTAATTCTTGTCTTTCAAATAGGTCATGAACTGTATGAGGAAGTGTATGCCATAATTTAAACATTATTGGTAACTTGGCTGGGATCTCAGTGTCTAGAATGTTAATCATTCTTTAATATATACATGAAGAAATTAACAAACTATCTCAGCAATGTTTGATCATTAATTGCAAGACTTCTGAAAGGCAAAGGACACTGTCAAAAAGACAAAATGGCAACCAACATATTGAGAGAAAATCTTTACCAAACCTACATCTCATAAAAGTCTTGTATCCAATATATACAAAGAACTCATAAGGTTAGACTCTAAAAATTCAAATAATCCTGTTAAATAATGGGGTACAGACCTACACAGAGACTACTCAGCTGAGAAATATCAAATGGCTATGAAGCACCTTAAGAAACACTCAACATCCCTAGTCATCAGGGCAATGCAAATCAAAACAACCCCAAGATTCCACCTCATACCAGTCAGAATGGCTAAGATAAAAAACTCAGTTGACAGAAGATGCTGGTGAGGATGTGGAGAAAGAGGAACACTCCTTCACTGTTAGTCAGATTGTAATTTGGTACAACCACTCTGGAAATCAGTGTGGTGGTACCTCAGAAAATTGGACATAGTACTACCTGAAGACACAGCTTTACCACTCCTGAACATATACCCAAAAGAAGCTCCAATACCTAACAAAGACACATGCTCAACAATGTTCATAGCAGCCTTATGTATAATAGCCAGAAGCTGGAAAGGACACAGATCTCCTTCAATAAAGGAATGGATACAGAAATTCTGGTACATATATATAATGGAGTACTACTCAACTATTAGGAACATCGAGTTCATGAAATTCCTAGGCAAATGAATAGAACATGAAGCTATCATCCTGAGTGATGTAACCCAGTCACAAAACAGAACTCGTGGTATGTACTCACTTATAAGCAGATACTAACTCCCTCAAAAATGTCAGAATAAACAAGAAATAACCACAGAACATATGAAGATCAAAATAAAAAAATACCAGAATATGAATGCCTCTGAGAACAAAACACAGCAGGAAATACAAGGTCAAATAGAGGAGCAGGGATTAAAGAAAAGATCTTCAAAGAATACCTCACCTGGAGAACCATCCCATTTGCAGCCACCAAACCCAAGTACTATTGCTGAGGCCAAAAAGTTTTTATTGGCATGAACCAGATATGGATGTCTCCTCAGAGGCTCTTCCAGAGTAATATAGATACAGATGAGGACACTTGCAGCTAATAATCAGACTTAACATGGGGACCACAATGAAAGAGCTAAAGAAAAGACTGAAGGAGTTGAAAGGTTTGCAACCTCATAGGAAGAATAACATCATCAACCAGCCAAGGCACTGAGGTTGAGGGGGTGATTAGAAGAGGGAGCACCTTCATGGAAGTAAGTTGATGGGGAAGAAGCAGGGGAGGGGGCAAAGGGTTTAACATTTGTAATATAAATACAAAAAATATCCAATAAAATTGAGAAAAATAAAATTTTTACATAACAGAAAAACATAAATGATCAGCATAAACTTTTATAAAATGCTTCTTCTTAAATTTTGTTTTATATATATATATATATATATATATATATATATATATATATATATATATATATAAATCTATTACTATGTTCACAATGTGTATCAGAGATTTGATCAAAGTATGTCTGTTTATTATAAATAAGGAAATAACTCAAACACTTCATCCTCTGAGTTCTCTCTAAATTCACAGAAACATCTAAAAAATACTGAATGGCCATAGAAATAATGCTGGGAAATGAAGCAGCATTCTTCAGTTGATGTTGAAAAGGAGGGTGACCCGATAGGATGACCAGCTGTCTCAACTAACCTAGACCTCCAAGATCTTTCAGACACTGAACCATCAATGAGGTAGGATACATCAGCTAGCATGATGCCCCCAACACACATACAGCAGAGGATTCTCTGGTCTGGCCTCAGTGAAAGAAGATGCACATAACCGTTGAGAGACTTGAAGCTTCAGAGAGTTGAGAGGTATGGTGGAGCTGGGGTGTGGGGACATCTTCTTGGAGATGTCAAAGGAGTAATGGGATGAGGAACTGTTGGAGAGTGGTGGCCTGGGAAAAGATTAAAGAATGGACTGTCTTTTAAAAAAAGGAAGATAATTTAAAAATAAAATAAAAGAGCATAATGAAAAATTAAAAGAGAATGGATTATTAAATTTGAAGCTAATATTGTGAGGTATAATTAAAAATTAAGTCTATCCAATTTATAAGCCACTTGTTTACTTATGTGAGTTTCATTACTATCCCAATTCCTGCTATGCCCTGCATCCTTCTTATACCATAGAAACTAGATCCTCACCCAGCACCCCTGGAACTTTTTGCTACCTGTATATACAGCTATATCCCACTTTTTCTCACTATAAAGATCACTTTAATAAGATATCTGCTCCCATTAGCTCTTTCTACTTCAGGAAATCCAAATGCACCCCATTCTCTGGTCTACCTAGAATTCTTGTATCCATCTATCCCCATATGCCAGGCAAAGCACTGACTTTCCACACTTTCATATCCAAAACCATACAGTCTATCTACGAATTTGTGGATTCTGAACTTCAGAGCTAAAAATTATCATACCGGAAGAACAGGGCTCGGCCCATCTGCCACATGGACCAGCAGTTCCTAAAGTTTTAAAGACTGGTGAGTAGGAGATCTGGGCAGCCAAGGAGCAGAGAGATCTCTGCAGAGTGTGCACAGAAAGCCCACCCCCGCACTGCCTGATCCAGCGACCAAGAACACAGCATCGGAACCTCTGCTTCCACACGGCAACTTTGGGGTGAAGAACAATGCTCGGCCTATGGACCAGCAGCTAGAAAAGGTTGAAAGACTAGTGAGGAGGGGATCTGGGCAGACAGGGAGTAGAGAGATCTCTGCCAAGTGCGCACGGAAAGCATGCCCCTGACCTGCCTGATCTAGGGACCAGGAACACAGCATAGGAACCTCTGTTTCTACCCGGAGAATTTGGGACGCAAAACAGGATTCAGCCCATCTGCCACCTGGACCAGTAGAGATCCAGGGACACAGACCAGATACAAGAAAAAGGCAAGAACATATCACTGACAACGATATGGCAAGAGGAAAGAAAATGAGTATATCCCAAGGAAAGCAAGACAACCTGGCAACACCAGAACCCAGCTCTCCCATAACAGCAAACATTGGAATGCCAAACACTACAGAAAAAGAAGAAGCAGACCTGAAATCATACCTCAAGAGGCTGATAGAGATACTTAAACAAAAACAGGAGGAAAAGCAAAAAGAATCAGAAGCTTTTAAAGAGGAAACAAGAAAAACACTCAAAGAACTCAAAGAACTAGAGGAAAACAGAACCAAAAAGATGAAGGAATGGTAGAGGGAATTTAAAATGGAAATTGACAAAATAAAGAAAACACTAAAGGAGATAACCCTAGAGGTAGAACACCTAAAAAAGAAATCGGCAGTCACAGAAGCAAGCATTTCCAAAAGACTACAAGAGATGGAAGAGAGAATCTCGGGGGCAGAAGACAACATTGTAAACATAGACAAAACAGCCTGAGAAGATGCAAAAACCAAAAAGCTCCTAACCCAAAATGTCCAGGATAACCAGGACACAATGAGAAGACCAAACTATGGATAATAGGAATAGAAAAGGGAGAGTAGTATCAAATAAGAGGCAGGGTAAATATCTTCAACAAAATCATAGAAGAAAACTTCTCTACCCTTAAGAATGAGATGACCACAAGCAAAAAAGAAGCCTTCAGAACTCCAAATAGATTGGACCAGAAAAGAAATACCTCCCAACACATAATAGTCAAAACACCAAGTGCCCAAAGCAAAGAAAGAATACTAAAAGCAGTAAGAGAAAAAGGTCAGGTAACATATAAAGGCAGACCAATCAGAATCACACCCGATTTCTTAACAGAGACTATGAAAGCTAGAAGAGCCTGGACAGACATCATGCACAACCTAAGAGAGCACAAGTGCCAACCCAAGCTGCTATACCCAGTAAAAATATCAATTACCATAGATGGAGAGAAGAAGATATTTCAAGACAAATGTAAATTTACACAATATCTGACCACAACCCAGCACTACAACAAATTATAGGTGGAAAACCAAATACAAAGAGGGAAAATACAGCCTAGTAAAAACAAGAAAACTCCTAAACAAGAAAATTAAAAGAAGAAAAAGACACAGGCACAACTCAACACACAAAAGCAATAATAGTAGGAAACAGAAACAACTATTCCTTGATATCTATTAACATAAATGGATTCAACTCCCCAATAAAGAGACATAGGCTACCAGACTGGATACATAAACAAAATCCAGCATTTGGCTGCCTACAGGAAACTCATCTCAGAGACAAAGACAGACACTATATCAGAGTAAAAGGGTGGAAAAAACCTTCCAAGAAAACAGCCCCATAAAGGAAGCTGGACTGGCTATTCTAATATCGAATAAAGTAAATTTCCAACCAAAAGTTATCAAAAACGATAAGGAAGGACACTTTTTACTCATCACCGGGAAAATATGTCAGGAGGAACTCTCAATCCTTAACATATATGCTCCAAATAAAAAAGCACCCACATTCATAAAGAAAACCCTACTAAAGCTCAAAAAATACATTTCACCCCACATAATAATAGTGGGAGACTTTAATACCCCACTCCCGCCAATGGACAGATCATGGAAACAGAAACTGAACAAGGACACTGTAAAACTAGCAGAGACACAGAACCAACTAGAATTAATAGATATCTATAGAACATAATATCCCAAAGTAAAAGAATACAACTTCTTCTCACCACCCCATGGCACCTTCTCGAAAATTGACCACATAATTGGACACAGAACGAGACTCAATCGATATAAGAAGATTGAAATACTCCCATGCATCTTCTCAGATCACCATGGTCTGCAGCTGGTCTTTAACAACAACGAAGACAACAAAAAGCCCACATACATAGAAACTAGACAATGCTCTGTTAAACTATAGCATGGTCAAAGAAGAAATAAAATAAGAAATTAAGGATTTACTAGAATTCAATGAAAACGAAAATACAACATACCCAAACCTATGGGATACATGAAAGCAGTACTGAGAGGAAAACTCATAGCCCTAAGTGCTTCCCAAAAGAAACTGGAGAGAGCATACATCAGCAACTTGACAGTACAGCAAAAAGCCCTAGAACAAAAGGAAGCAGATAGACCCAAGAAGAGTAGACAGCAAGAAATAATCAAAATTAGGGCAGAAATAGACAAATAGAAACACAAAGAACCATTAAAAAAATCAACAACACCAAGAGCTGGTTCTTTGAGAAAATCAACAAGATTGACAAACCCCTAGCCAGACTAACTAGAGGGCTAAGAGATAGTGAATAAATTAACAAAATCAGAAAGGAAAGTGGAGACATAACAACTGAAACTGAGGAAATTCAGAAAATCATCAGATCCTACTACAAAAACCTATACTCCCTAAAGTTGCAAAATCTGGAGGAAATGGATGAATTCCTAGACAGAAACAAGATCCTAAAGTTAAACCAGGACCAAGTAAACCATCCAAATAAACCCATAGCACCTAAAGAAATAGAAGTCATCAAAAGCCTCCCAACCAAAAAAAGCCCAGGTTCAGATGGGTTCAGTGCAGAATTTTATCAGACATTTATTGCAAATATAACACTAGTACTCCCCAAACTACTTCACAAGATAGAATCAGATGGAATACTACCAAACTCATTTTTTGAGGCTACAATAACCCTCATTCCTAAACCACACAAAGACCCTACAAGGAAAGAGAACTTCAGACCAATATCACTTATGAACATTGATGCAAAAATACTCAACAATATCCTTGCACACTGAATCCAAGAACACATCAAAACGATCATTCACCATGATAAAGTAGGCTTCATCCCTGGGATGCAGGGATGTTTCAATATAAGGAAATCCATCAATGTAATCCACCATATAAACAAACTCAAAGAACAAAATCACATGGTCATCTCACTAGATGCTGAGAAAGCATTTGACAAAATTCAACACCTCTTCATGTTAAAAGTCCTGGAAAGAACAGGAATCCAAGGCCCAAACCTAAACATAATAAAAGCTATATACAGAAAACCAACAGCAAACATCAAACTTAACCGTGGGAAACTTAAAGCAATACCACTAAAAACAGTGACTCAACAAGGCTGCCCACTCTCCCCCTAACTATTCCACATTCTACTGGAAGTCCTGGCTGGAGAAATTAGACATCAAAAGGAGATCAAGGGGATAAAAATCCGAAAGGAAGAGGTAAAAACTTCACTCTTTGCAGATGACATGATAGTGTACTTAAGTGACCTCAAAAATTCCACCAGAGAACTCCTACAGCTGATAAACAAGTTCAGCAAAGTGGCTGGATACAAAATAAACTCGAACAAATCAGTAGCCTTCCTATACTCAAAGGACAAACATGTGGAGAAAGAAATTAGGGAAAAGATACCCTTCACAATAGTCACAAAAACTATGAAATCCCTTGGTGTGACTCTAACTAAGCAAGTAAAAGACCTGTATGACAAGAACTTCAAACCTCTAAAGAAGGAAATTGAGGAAGATCTCAGAAAATGGAAAGATCTCCCATGCTCATGGATTGGAAGGATCAATATTTTAAAAATGGCCATCCTACCAAAAGCAATCTACCGATTCAATGCAATCTCCATCAAAATTCCAACACAATTCTTCATTGAGTTGGAAAGATCAATGTGCAAATTCATATGGAATAACAAAAGACCTAGAATAGCGAAATCCATCCTCAACAACAAGAAAACATCTGCGGAAATCACTATCCCTGACCTCAAGCTATATTACAAGGCAATTGTGATGAAAACTGCATGGTACTGGTACAGAAATAGGCATGTGGATCAATGGAATAGAATAGAAGATCCAGAAATGAGCCCTCACTTATATGGTCACCTGATTTTTGACAAAGGAGCCATAAACATTCAATGGAAAAAGGACAGCCTATTCAACAAATGGTGCTGGACCAACTGGCACTCAGCATGCAAAATAATGAAAATAGCCCCATTCTTATCTCCTTGTACAAAGCTCAAGTATAAGTGGATCAAAGATCTCCACATTAAACCAGATACACTGAATCTATTAAATGAGAAAGTAGGGGAAACCTTAGAACACAAAGGACAGGAGAAAATTTTCTGAACAAAACACCAATGGCTCAAGCTCTAAGGTCAAAGATTAACAAATGGGACTTAATGAGATTGCAAAGTTTCTGTAAGGCTAAGGACATTGTTAAGAAAATAAAACTGCAGCCAACAGAATGGGAAAAAGATCTTTACCAACTCCACATCAGATAGAGGCCTAATATCCAAGGTATACAAAGAACTCAAAAAGCTAGACATCAGAGAGTCAAACAACCCTATTAAAAAATGGGATACAGAGCTAAACAAAACATTCTCAATTTAGGAATATCGAATCGCTGAGAAACATCTGAGGATGTGTTAGACAGACATCCTTAGCCATCAGGGAAATGCAAATCAAAACAACCCTGAGATTCTACCTCATACCAGTCAGATTGGCCAAAATCTAAAATTCAGATGACTGCAGATGCTGGCGAGGTTGTGGTGAAATAAGAACACTTCTCCACTCTTGGTGGGGTTGTAAACTGATACAACCACTCTGGAAATCAATCTGGCAATACTTCAGAAAATTGGATATAGTACTACCTGAAGACCCAGATATTCCACTTCTGGGCATATACCCCAGAGACACTTTAATACACAACAAAGATACATGCACCACCATGTTCATAGCAGCTCTATTTATAATAGCCAGAAGCTGGAAAGAACCCAGATGTCCTTCAGAAGATGAATGGATACAAAAATTGTTGTATATTTACACAATGGAATACTACTCAGCCACCAGAAACAATGACTTAACCAAATTCTTAAGAAAATGACTGCATCTAGAGAATATCATCCTGAGTGAGATAACCCAGTCTCAAAAGAATAGACATAATATGCAGTCACTGATAGTGGGATGCTAACCCCAGTGGCTCGCACTGCCCCAGAAACATCTCACAGACTGTGAATTCCAAGAAAAAAAGAAAAGAAAACAAAATAAAATAAGTTGAATTAATAAACCTATAATAATTTTTGTCATATTTTAAAGAAAAAGAAAAAGAAAAAAACGTTGACTAATTCCAGGTTACATCCTGTTTTACATGTATTTTTTGTTCATTGTAACTAGTAAGACCTTAATGCGGAGTATCAAACCTTAAAAAAATGCTTAAATATTTGTACATTTATCTTTGTTTTTTAAAATAAAGTTCTTCAATAAAAAAATGTAAATAAGTATATTACCCAATAAAAAAGAATTTCTCCAACCTGTGGAAAAAATTATCATACCAAAATACATAACCAATAGTTTTTCTTAGATTGTTATTTCCTAAAAATAAGCAATATTCCAAACCAAGACATTATGTCTACCTGAAAGATTACCCAGCTCCAAGTGTGTGTCTTGTTAAGATCAACTTGGATGAAACACAAAACAGAATTTAAAGGAACAATGAGAAATATGTTCAAAGGTTTTTGACAAGCAAAGAAAATTAGCAAGATTAGAATAAACTCCCAACTGAAGATTATGACACACAAAAAAGATGAAGACTATTCAGAGAGGAAATTGAGTTCAATATGAATACTGAGAAAAAATAAAACTGAAATGAAAAATAAAATAGAAACGTAAGTGTAATTAAAAACACAGTGGAAAGTGTTTCTCAGAAAATAAACTGTGGAAGACAGAATAGCTCAGCTTCAAGACAAAGTTGAGCAATTTGATCAAAGAAAAGTATAAATTTAAAAATATCCAATGAAAGAACTATATAGGAAATTCTAGATACAATGAGAAGACCATATCTGTGAATTTACAGGCATAAACAAAGTAATTTTGTATTAAATGATAACACATGTTATCATTAGAATCATTGAAGAAAGT
This sequence comes from Micromys minutus, assembly GCF_963924665.1. Taxonomy (NCBI): domain Eukaryota; kingdom Metazoa; phylum Chordata; class Mammalia; order Rodentia; family Muridae; genus Micromys; species Micromys minutus. The sequence continues at coordinate 43,594,011 of NC_137954.1, read as the reverse complement.
GTTCCCAATCTATAATACCAATTCAGGTTTAAAAAAGACACAGAACACTAAATATACTAGTCAGAGAGTAAAGCACACAATATAAAGAGTGCAGAAAGAATCCCACAAGTGCAAATATAGCTTGAGTCACATATCAAAACAGAGCTCTAAGAATAAGGTCTTCTTAATAAAGTGTGTTAATGGAAGAGCAGCCTAGCAGAAGCAAAGGGAAGAGGGGATGGGGTGAAGAACATGTCAAGGAAGCAGACAAAATTTGGAATGAAAATAAATGAAACACGTAGTAAAATAAAAGAAAGAAAGAATTTTAAGGCCAAAGAGCTTGAAATAAAGTGACTTACGTTCTGAAACACCACAAATTCGGACACAGACTAAATTCACTAAAAAGGTATCTGTCATTATTGAAGAAGAAAGAAAAACCTTTCATGATAAACAAGCCTAGAGGAATTTATGAGTGTCAATTCATCTCAATAAATAACACTGAATGATACACTACAAGCTGTAGAGGATAAGAGCAGCTGAGCTTTATCTAAAGCTAGATTTTATAAAAAATGTTAAAATCATGGTATGACAGCAGTTATGCAAAGCATGAATAATAAAACAAACATCATTAAATCTACAATGTGAAAGTTCTAAATATACAGCTTGCAGTCATAACTGTGAATTCCAATAATATCAGGTCCTCTAGCAAAAAAAAAAAAAAAAAGCAAGTTATTCAGAAACCAAAATCATGTTTTGTTATCTCCAATAGATGCACTTCACATCCAACAATAGACTGTAATTTAGAGTACAAGGATGAAAATAATGACCCAATCAAACAGCAGTTGCAGTTGCTGCTACTTTATCATCTGACAAAAGGCTTCAGGTTAAAACTAATCAGATGATGTTGAGGGTCATCCACTCTGGTCACAGGAACAGTCAACCTTAAGGACATCATACACCTGAACACATGAGCTTAACCTGAGTGTACAGAATTTCAAACCTGAAGTGAAGGATGTGGGAGACACAGAAGAAACCATGCATACTAACAGTAGATGCCTTAGACACTCCATTATCCTCCATCAATCTGACATCCAGACAAATAAAAATAAACAATGAAGCCTTAAAAAATAACATCATAGAGCGAGTAGCCCCAAAAGACATATGTAGGGTAATTCATTCCACACCACCGAAGACATGTTCTTCTCAGCAGAGTTTAGATGGCATTGGACTGACTATATTATATCAGCAAATCTCAAAACATTTAGAAAAAAATTGAAGTGATTGTTTATGTTCTGTATAATTAAAATGGAACAAGACTTAAAATCTTAAAGGTAGCACCAGTAAATTCACAAATGCCAAGAAATTGTACAACACATTACTCAGGAATGAATGGGCCATTGAAATAAGATATGAAATAAAATTAAATATCAGAATTAACTGAAAATAAAAATAATATGTACTAAAATCTCTGAGGTACAAAGAAAACAGTCCAAGAATAAAATTTGTCATTCTAAATGTCCACATTCTTAAAACTAAGAAGACAAACATAATTTGTCAATATGCCACAAGAGTTTGAAAACACAAGAGTAAACAAAGATGTAGTAGACAGGAGGAAATAATCTAATTCGAGACAGAAACCAATGGAATTTAAGTAGGCAACAAACAAATACACGTGAAAAAGCCATGATATGAAATACTGGTTCTCTGAAAAAAAGCAAGGTCAACAACCCCTTACCTGGATTTACTGAAAAACATAGAAGATCCACATTAATAAAATTGAAAATGGACAGAAAAATTCCACAACTGATTAAAATAAAAAGTCACAAGGAACCAGTTTAAAAAGTTATACTGTACTAAAGTGGAAAACTAATCGGTGTGAAACTAAAAGCCTGTGCATGAAAGAAAAGAGTAAATCAAAAGAGGAAGCCCACAAAGTTGGAGACAGTTTTCATCAGCTATTTATCCAATGAAGAATTTATATCTAAAAAATGTAAATTATTTTTGAGACATGTATCAAATTACCACATCTATAATGTATTTAGTTGTGAACAGTTTCTAGACAGAAAAAGAGATAAGAATACATTACACAGTTGTCCTCTGAAAAATGAGAGAAAATCAGATTAAAACAATTTTCGATTTCATTCTTAAGTAGATTTGCTATGAGAAATTAAAAAATGACAGCAGATGTAGGTGTGTATATGTGAAGTGTGGAAACTCTATTCCCTATGATTGGGACTTACACTGATTTAAGCACTCTGGAGAACACTATGGAGATTTCTCAAATATTCAAATAAGGAGCCAATGAACTGTCTAATGAATAAAGCCAATGGTAACTCTTCTAGAGGGCCCATATTTAATTCCTATGACTCATATAGTAGTTCGCTACCATTTTTAATTCCAATTTCAGGGGATCTAATCAACTCTATGGCCAATGGCAGGTAAGAGATACATTCATGGTGCACAGACACATACACAGGCAAAACATTTATACAATAGTTATAATTTAGAAATAGACTTTCTGTCTGTCCCAAGTATACCACACATTTCTATGTCTTACTAAGAAGATATTTACATGTCCACACTTATTGTTGCTCGACTCAGAATAAATAGGAAACTGGATCAGTCTAGTTGTTTATCAACGATGGAAAGATAATGAAACCTGGTACATATATCAACTGAAAATTTACATAGCAGTGAAGAGAAAGGAAATTATAAATTTGAATATAAATTAATAAAACAAGAGAAATTATGCAGAAGAGGTAACATAGACCCCAAAGGCCAAATGCTTCATCCTCTCATTCATTTGTAGATCTGAGCTTCAAGCATTCAGAGTCATAAATTCTACCTGGAGTATCAGCACAACCCATGAAACTAGCAAGAGCTGACTAGGAGTGAGAGAAAAGAACTTAAGGGGTGAGGGCATGAATGACATGGTGTTAGAACACAGGTAGTGTGGTGAGAAAAGGGCAAATAGGTTGGGATTGGCTGAGGAGAAGAACACTGATGTAACACAGTGCTGTGGAGTCTAGATAGTAGGGTGAGGGAAAATTGAAAAACTACATAGAAACATTACTGTTTTTAATCTTCCTAAACATTATATATTAAATTTACTTGGAAGTACATAACACAGAAGAATAATCATCTTCCAGATGACATAGAGTATTGGACGGATAAACAAAGAAAAACAGGGTCAGACATAGGATGATTCAATATAGATGCAATATGTCTTGTTGGGAAAGGCAACTGTCACTCTTCATGGTTTCCATGAAAACTAATGGTAAGACCCTATTGCTAAGACACTACATACTTTGATCATGGGATTTGGAACAGTGATGTTTCTAATAGCACAGGAGATTTTATTTCGAATTGGGCAGGTCTCAAAGTATTATATCAGGCTTTGTAAACTGCTGAGGGCCAAAAAATCTGTCAATAATCTTATACAGATGTGTCTTAACAAAATTGTAACAATATCCTACCTGTCAATCTATGCATATTGGTACAATATCAGCATGAATGATATATGACATAACTCTATGGGAATTTTGTTCATTAAGTACATACATGTATACATTTCAATGTTTCAATGTATATTGTACACTATAGCTTAAAGTCAATTCTCCTGAGAATACTGAGTACTGTATATATACATTTAAGAGTTTTTACATTATTTGACCTTGTTTTCCTTTTATTAACAAAAATATTGTATTTTTTCCACACCATTTTCACTTCATCATCAACTGATGGTACTATTCTCAAAATTCCATCTTCCTTGTCTTCCCTCTGAAAAGGCACAATCTGAGTAGTCTATCAGTTGCTGCTGACTGAGTAACTAGTATTTGTCAACCAAATATAGCTGTTGCCCCAGATTACCATTTATCAGTAACATGATTCAGCAAAGATTTTGGACAATGCTGAATCTCATTCCACACTTAGTATGCTCACTTAGTAAAATAAAAATTTCAAGCAATACAAAATTATCAGGGAAAAATGTATGAGATTGTGCACTTGAAAATTCTGTGGAAATTTGAAAGAATTTTATACAATGAATTAAATTTAGTTCAATATTTATAAATGCATTCCATGTATTAACAAAATTATTAGGATTTTATTGCTGATGCTAACAGAAACATCTTTGGTTTGGCACCAAATACTTCTTAAAGAACTATATTTTGAGTGACAACAGGATAATCTACTTGAAGTCAATAGAATTATGACAAGCTTGCTTTAGGGAAAAATGTGAAAGGAGCTGAGTAGGAGCAAGAAAACAGGAGAAAGCAAAGTAGCCTCCTGAGAGAGTATGGAGGTCCACACAGAAGGCATAGTAAGTGCGAGGATATGGGAAGCAAGGTTTTATATTCCTATTGCTATATGGACCTTTTTAAAAGAGTGATTTTAAGGAGGATAATACTAATATTTTAGACATTAGTAAGAACTGATAACCAAATATATTTTGAAACCTGAAGAAATATATACGAGAGTTACTATCAATAATTTTAGAAAATTTATATTGTAATTATTTGTATGATGTCACAAGATAATAAATCAAAGTAATGTGAGCTTATTTTCTTTAATTTATATTGCCACAGATGTTTTAGATGGAATTTCTATTGTGAGGAAACATCATGACCAAGAACAGCCTAAAGAGGAGTTGATTTATTTTACTTTATACCTTATAAATTCATCAATGTGAGAAGAAAGGACAGGACCTGGGAATAGGAAGTGACAGAAAAGTCCATGGAGAAACATTGCTTACTGATGTGCTCCTCATGATTTACTGAGCCTGCTTTTATATAACACCCAAGGTCATTATCCCAGACAGGGGGCACTCACAGTGGACTGGTTCTCCAATATCATCATCAATCTAGAAAGTGAATCACAGGCATTCCTCCAGTCCAGTTTGCTGAGAGTACTTTCTCATTTGAGGTTCCCTCTTCCAAAATGACTCCAGTTTTGTCAAGTTGGCTGAACCTAGTCAGTACTACAGAATTTAGATTTTGAAAAATAAAACAGCTCATTGCTTTCACACAGGAGAAATAAATCTCCAGTTGAACACTTAGAAATAAAGTACTAATTGCCTATTTTATTACACTTACAGCAAGAGCATCATACTGTTCATTATATTACACACACACACACACACACACACACACACTATAGTGTGTGCATGTGTATAACCAACAAAATTATTCTTTACTGATGAGGTTTTTTTTTTACCAATGAGTTTTCACTTATGCAAGCAAAATGTCTTATAACTTTCCATGATGCTTTATAAGCTAACATAAAATAGTAAGAAAAATAAAAAAAGAATTATTAGTAACACTTCTTGGTTAGAGAAGCTAAGTCAGAGGACTAAATACAATCATCAATGTTGAGCAGGTACACAGATCCTGAGAATTATAATGTATAGGAGCAGAAATCCAGTACAAACCTGTCTGGGAGTTAGTACTCTGACTAGTGAGTGTATCTTTAATTGAAGTGCATTGCATTCTAAAACATTTGAGAGGAGAGAAGTGAGATATCAAACTCCAGGTTTTCTGGTAATAAAGCATCCCAATTTCTGTGACTTTTACTTCCAAGAAAAGTTTGATCAGTTCTCACAGTTAATGTCAGAGAAAAACAAAAACAGAGAAACAATAACAATACCGACATGCCAGAGCATCGTGTACTTAAGGTAATCGTCACTCAAGACAACTTATTTTGTGGGATGTAAAATTACTATGCATTTGTATTTGAAAACCTTGATGAAATGGAAGCATAAAAATACTTGTACAGTAGCTCCATATTTTTGCATAGAGAATGAAAATCTTTATCTAAAATATAGCTACTGCCCTTAAGGCTCGTTGATCATTGCAGAAGACCAGGACAAGAAGATTAGAAGCCAGAGAATCAAGGAGTTTGCTGTCATATTGTGTCTTCTAGAAATACCTGACATGACACCCATGAAGTCTTAATACCATAACTGTGTAGATATGAGCTAAACAAAGACTATAACAATGGACACGACAAACTGCACAGGAAACAACCTACAGAAAACATAAGAATACTGAGAAATATTTTTTTCAGGGAAGAGCACACAAAATGACTATCCAGTACCAAATAAATACCCATAGAGCATAGGTATCAATAACATTATACAAACTGTACAGTGTGTGTATGTGTGTGTGTTTGTGTGTGTTTGTTGGCATGTGTGTATGTGTGTGTGTGTGTGTGTGTGAATAACAATTAACAAGAAAATAAAATGTGAATTTCAAAGACAGGAAGGGAAGTGAATGGGAAGGTTTGGAAGAAAGAGGGTAATGATATAATTACATTATATTAAAATAAAAAAATTTAAAATATCTACCTCTGTACCATACCAAGTATAGTATATCATCTGAAAATTATTTAGAAACATATTGAAGTTCTCGGGACAGAAATGGGCTCAAAGGAGATGGAACCCTATTCATAGAACTGTAGAATGAGTATGTCCCATAACCTATACCCAGATCTTATGTTCATGTAATTGTAATTATTAACTCATTACTTATACTGTATCTACTTCTTTTGATTCAAAATAATATTTTGTTTTAATTTTATTCCTTTTTAATAGAATATTTTCTGTATTTACATTTTATAGGATATTTTTTTGTATTCATATTTCAAATGCTATACCCTTTTTCCCAATCCCATGCCCCCTTCCCACCCACATGCTCCATGAAGATGCTTCCTCTCCCAAAAACCTTGTCTCACCTCAGCACATTGGCATTCCCCTCTACTAGGAAAAGGAGCCTTCTCTAGAACTAAGGCTTGTCCTCCCATTCATGTCAGAAAATGCTATCCTCTCCTGCATATGTACCTCAAGTCATGGGTCTTTCCATGAGCACTCACTGGTTGATGTTTTAGTACCTGGGAGCTGTGGTGGGTTTGGATAGTTGATAATTTTGCTCTTCTTATAGGGTTGCAGACATTTTCAGCTCCTCCAGTCCTTTCTCTAGCTCCTTCATTAAAGTTCTTGTGTTCAGTCTAACAATTAGCTCCTCTGTATCACTATGACTATGGCATAGACTCTGAAAACAGCTGATGCTAGCAGAGATGTGAAAAAAAAAAGGCTGTTATGAACATAGTGGAGCATATATCCTTATTGTATGTTGGAGCATCTTTTGGGTATATGGCCAAGATTGTTATAGTTGGGTTCTCAGGTTTTCAATTTTCTAAGGAACCACCAGACTGATTTCCAGAGTGGTTGTCCCAGTTTGCAAATTCACCAACAATGGAGGAGTGTTCCTCTTTCTTCACATCCTCACCAGCATCTGCTGTAACCTGAATTTTTGCTCAAAGCCATTCTGACTGGTGTGATATGGAATCTTAGGGTTGTTTTGATTTCCATTTTACTGATGACTAGAGATGTTGAGCATTTCTTTAGGTGCTTCTCAGCCATTGGGTATTCCTCAGTTGAGAATTCTTTGTTTAGCTGTGTACACCATTTTTTAATAAGATTATTTAATTCTCTGGAGGCTAACTTCTTGAGTCCTTTTATATAATAGATATTAGCCCTCTATCAGATGTAGGATTGATAAAGATCATTTCCTAGTTTGTTGGTAGCCATTTTGTCCAAATAACAGTGTCGTTTGCCTTACAGAATCTTTGCAATTTTATGTGCTTCAATTTTTTTTATTGTTGATCTTAGAACGTAAGCCAATGCTATTTAGGTCAGAAAACTTTTCTCTGTGCCTATGTGTTCTAAGCTCTTCCTCACTATCATTTTACTAGTTTGAGTGTACCAGGTATTATGTGAAGGTCTTTGATCCATTTGGACTTGAGCTTTATACAAAGAGATATGAATGGGTTGATTTCGATTCTTCTGCATGCTGACTGTCAGTTTAACCAGCACCATTTATTGTAGAGGCTGTCCTTTTTCCACTGAATGTTTTTAGCTCCTTCATGAAAGATCAAGTGACCATAGGTGTGTGGGCTCATTTCAAGATCTTCAAATTTATTCCACTGATCTACCTGCTTATCTCTATACCCATCCCATTTGGTTTTAATCATGATTGATCTGTAATACAGCATGAAGTCAGGGATGGTGATTTCCCCTGGAAGTTCATTTATTGATGAGAATCGTTTTCAATATTTTGTGCTTTTGTGTTATTCCAAATAAATTGCGAATTTCACTTTCTAACTCTATGAATAATTAAGTTGGAATTTTGATAGGTATTGAATTGAATCTGTAGATTGCTTTTGGCAAGATAGGTTGATCTTTCTATCTTCTGAGATCTTCTTCAATTTCCTTCTTCAGAGACTTGAAATTCTTGTCATACAGAGCTTTTACTTTCTTGGTTAGGGTCACACCAAGGTATTTCAGATTATTTGTCACTATTATGAAGGGTGTCCATTCCCTAATTGCTTTCTGAGCCTGTTTATCTTTTGAATAGAGGCAGGCTACTGATATATTTGAGTTAAATTTATATCCAGCCACTCTGATGAAGTGGTTTATCAGCTGTAGGAGGTCTCTGGTGGAATTTTTGGAGTCACTTAAGTATACTATCATATCATCTGCAAATAGTGATATTTTGACTTCTTCCTTTCCAATTTGTATTCCTTTAAATTTCTTTTGCTGTCTGATTGCTCTGGCTAGAACTTCCAATACTATAATGAATGGGTTGGGAGAGAGGGGGAAGTCTTCTCTAGTTTGATATTGGCTACTGGTTTGCTGTATATTTCTGTTACTATGTTTAGGTATGGGCCTTTAATTCCTGATTTTTTAAAGAATCTTAAAATGCATACGTGTTGAATTTTTTCAAATGGATTGTCAGTACTTAATGAAATTATCATGTGGCTTTTTTCTTTTAATTTGTTTATATATGTTGATGGACTTTTGTATATCGAACCATCCCTGCATCCCTGGGATGAAGTCTACTTGATCATGTAATAGTGGCTTTGAAGAATGAGTTGGGTAATGTTCCCTTTTTTCTATTTTGTAGAATATTTTGGAGAGTATTGGTACTAGGTCTTCTATGAATGTCTGACAGTTTTCTGCACTAAACCCATTTATTTGGTCCTGGGAATTGTTTTTTAATTGGAAGGCTTTTGATGACAGATTCTATTTCTTTAAGAGTTATGGAACTTTAGAGATTATTTAACTGATTCTGATTTAGCTTTGGTAGCTGGTGTCTATCTAGAAAATTGTCCATTTTCTCTAGATTTTCCAGTTGTGATGAGTATAGGCTTTTGTAGTAGAATCTGATGATTCCTCGAATTTCCATACTTCCTGTTATGTCTCCCTTGTCATTTCTGATTTTGTTAATTTAAATACTCTCTCTTCACCCTCTAGTTAGTCTGGCTAATAGTTTATCAATCTTATTGATTTTCTCAAAGCTTTGTTGATACTTAGTATAGTTCTTTTTTATTCTACTTGTTTGATTTCAGCTCTGAGTTTGATTATTTACTCTGTCTACTCTTCTTGGGTGTATCTGCTTCTTTTTGTTCTGGAACTATGAGGTGTACACTCAAGCTGCTAATATATGTTCTCTCCAGTTGCTTTTTGGAGGCATTCAGAGGTATGAGTTTTCCTCTTTGTACTGTTTTCATTGTATCCAATAAGTTTTGGAACGCTGTACCTTCATGTTATTAAATTCTAAGAAGTTTTTGTTCCTTTTCTTTATTTTTTTCATTAACAAATTTATCATTGAGTAGAACATTGGTTACCTTCAGTGTGTATGTTTGAATTTTAGGTTTTTTGTTGTTGTTGTTCTTGTTGTTATTGAGGACTAACCTTAGTCCACTGTGATCTGATAGGTTGCATGGGTTTATGTCGATAGTCTTGTATCTGTTGAGACCTGTTTTGTGACTGACTATATGGTGAATTTTGGAGAAGGTACAGGGAGGTGCTGAGAAGACAGTATATTCTTTTCTTTTAGTATTAAATATTCTATATATGTTTGATAAATCTATTTAATTAATAACATCTGTTAGTCTCACCGTGTCTCTGGTCAGTTTCTGCTTCCATGATCTGTCCATTGCTAAAAATGGAGTGTTGAAGTCTCCCATTATTATTGTGTGTGTACAATATATGCTTTGACCTTTAATAGAGTTTCCTTTATGAATGTGGGTGCTCTTGTACCTAGAACATAGATGTTCAGTATTCAGAGTTCATCTTGATAGATTTTTCTGGTAATGAGTAAAAAGTATCCATTCTTATCTTTTAATAACTTTTTGTTGAAAATCTATTTTATTCTATATTAGAATGGCTACTCCAAATTTTTTTCTGGATATTTTGGTACCTCTATCTATGGTAATTGAGAGTTTTGCTGGATATAATAACCTGGGCTGGTATTTCTCTTCTCTTAGGATCTGTGTGATGCCTGTCCAGGATCGTCAAAGATTCATAGTCACTGTTATAAAGTCTAGTATAATACTGATCGGTCTGCCTTTATATGTTATATGTCCTTTTCCCATACTTCTTTTAGTATTTTTGTTTGTTTGTTTTGAACACTTGGTTTTAGAATATTATTTGTAGGGAGGAATTTCTTTCCTGGTCTAATCTATTTGGAGTTGTGTAGGCCCTTGTATGTTCATTGTCATCTCTTTCTTTAGGATAAGGAAGTTTTCTTCTATAATTTTGTTGAAGATATTTAATGGGCCTTTTATTGGAGAGTTCTTGCTTTCTCTTATTCCTATTATCCATAGGTTTGGTCTTCTCATTTTGTCCTAGAATTCCTGGATGTTTTTGATTTTTGCATTTTCTCTGAGTGTTGTTTCAATGTTTTCTATGATATCTTCTGCCCCTAAGATCCTCTCTTCCATCACTTGTATTCTGTTTGTGGTGCTTGCACCTATGAATCCTGATCTTTTTTCTTGAGATTTTCTATCTCTAGGGTTGTCTCTTTTGTGATTTCTTTATTGTTTTATTTCTGTTTTCAATTCATTTACCTTTTTGCTTGTATTTTTCTGTAGCTCTTTAATTGATTTTTGTGTTTCCTTTTTAAAGGCTTCTATTTATTTACCTGTGTACTCTTGTATTTTTTTACCTGTGTTCTCTTGTATTTCTTTACCTGTGTTCTCTTGTATTTCTTTACGGTATTTATTCATGCACTTCTTGAGGCTCTCCAACATCAATATGAGGCATGATATTAACTCTAAATCTTGTTTTTCTGGTATGTTGGGATATCCATTACTTGCTGTGGTGGGAGACCTGGCTTCTGATGTTGTCAGGTTATGTTGATTTCTGTTGTTTAGGTTCTTACACTTGCCTCTTGATTAGAAGAGATGGAGGCAGACATGCATGTTTCTCTAAGCATATATCTGGTTTGATAAGGTTATTATTATTTCTAAGGGTTTCTAGGGGTCTATTTATCTCATATAGATGGGCAGTTTATATCTTTGTCCATTGGTTGTAAGCTTATTGTGTAGAGGGTTTGTGGATTGAGAATTTGGCATATAAACCTGTTTGATAAGCTACCAAGCTTTGGAGTCATGTTTGTGCTGGGCGGGAGATGGAAGGTCACATCACTTGACATCTTGTTTTCTGTGATGCTTATTAATCTTGTTGTCTCTGATGGAAGCTTGTCTCTCCTGTGGTTTGTGGGCCTGTTGGAAAGGAGGGAGATCGTTCCACAGTTCTCTGGGGGTAGGCTGTGAGTACTGATGGTGGTAGCCAGGCTCTGTCTTTGGGTACTGATGAAGGCTGGAACCGTCTTTTCCCACAGCAGTAATGGTCTCCCTCTAGATGGTCAGTGGAGAGAAAGTAGGGACTCACCCATGGGCTCAGGAGGGAGAGTGCTCCTGATGCTCTTCTGGGTGCTCAGCTCTCTGAGGAAAGGCCATGTGTCCTCATAGCAGTGAGCTGGCTCATAAGCTAAGTTTCCTTAAAAACATAAAAATTAGTACCACTGTGGTTCGGTAATTATTATGCAATAATTTAGTGCTGATGTGCTTACTACCATACACAGTCTCAGTCATAAAACAGGAAGCCTGAGAGCAGTAGGCAGTATGTACTGAAACAAAAATGTAACTGATATATACAGCAGATGAAATAGCTGAGAGCAGCTTTAGCCTGGATAAGTTTTGTTTAGTCTGAAATTGAACAGTGAAAGGAAAAAATACTCAGATTGTAAAAACCATGAGAATACATAAAATTTGTGGAAATCATAAAATCCATTCCATCTTGATATAGCAATACAAACAAAAGTGCATAAGATAAAGGAAAAGAAAATAAATATTTAAAGTGGTAAAAACTGAAAAATTTTTCTTAAATTGACTTAAACATCAAAATATGGTCACAGAAAATGAGAAAATATAAATTGGAGTAAATGTGCAATGGAGAAACTTGAGGCATGTTATACTGAAACTATACAAAATCAAACAAAAATCCTGAGAAAGCAGATAGAAATGCTTTTTTAAGGTGGAAGAACAAATGTAAGATCATCTTCTACAACAGCCTCAGAAATTCTACAATAACATTTAATGACATATTTATTTTTTTAGAAAAACAAATTTTACAAAATTGCTCTTTTAAACTAAAGAAAAAAAAGAATTCCTCAGAAAAAAATTTTCTACATTGAAGAAAATTACAAAGAGTAATATTAAGTAGAGAAAGGAGAGAGGTACATTGACTGAAATCTACATAAAGCTATATGATGTGATGAATACCTTTCTGTAAAAGTAATAGTAGAGTTGGTATAGTAAATCATATGCTTACATGTTATATTTTTTATAATTTCCTCTTATTTTGTTCATTTCAAGCACACACATTTTAAATGTTTAAACTGAAATTCACCTGAGTAATTATTTTCTTAACATTTAAACGTGATCTTTCTTATTTACACATACCTATATCCTCAGCCTGCATTCAGATATATGCATATCATGCTGTATTTGGTATTAATATGAGTAATGCTGTAACAGCTGAAGAGATAATTTACAGATGTATATACGAGTATGCATCATATGTATATACATCACATACATATACATACACATACATATACATATAGACACACACATATACATATACACACACGAATCATTAGCACTTCGCTGTAGTGCTTTCAGCAAAAAGACTTGAATTAGTGGCAAATGAGAATTTCTTCCTCTATATGGAACATGTGAAGGAGAATGAGAAGAATAAAGGAAGAAAGGAAAAGTTGGGGAAAGAAGGGAGGGGACAGAAGGAAAGATAGGACAGTGGGGTCTGTTAAATCATCAGTTAAAAAATGGTGCTGTCTTTGGCATGATCAGAGCATCGGATATGAAAATAACCATTTCACAAAATCACCTCACTCCAGTGTGAAATTTCTCAGCTCTGAAGGACACATGATTTTCTAAATTTGATTAAGGACTTCTATAAAATTAAACCAAAAGTCAAGTTCTGGGTTTCTCTCTCTCCCTCTCCTTACCAATTGCCCTGATCAGATTATTTATATTTTCCACCCCTTTTTTTTAGCTTTCCATCCCTTTTCTCTTTGCAATGCCCTCCTTTAATTTCCTGCTCTCAGTTACTACAGGATATATACTCACATTTGATTTGAACCCAGGAGCCTACAATAAGATGTACAATGCTTTTTATTCTGGGTCTGGATGCCTCACTCAATGTGGTTCTTCCATTTATACCTATTTAGTGAAAAACTAATGCTTTTTGCTTGATCACTGATAGTGCTCAAGGGAAAAGCACATGAATTGTTCATCTAGTGCCAAATGTTTAGACCTAGAAACTACATACAAATACCACTATGTGAACAAGACAAGTTATATTTAGGAATATATATGTTTATACATACATATATATATGCCTGCAACATTAGTGAAAAGCAACAACCAGAGGCCATGAACTTGAAGGAGAGTAGGGAAGGTTTTGCAGGAGGGTTTGGAGGGAAGAAAGTTAAGAAACAGACATTGAAATTAAATTATAAATGTAAAATAATAACTAAATACACATACAATTAATAAAAACCTTCATACTTAATTCTGAGAAAGTAGAAACTTTTGTACCAACATCAGAAACCAGACAGAATGTGTTCTCAGAAGTATAGCTCAGCAAGATGTACTTTTTATGCATGCTCTGGACCTCAGTTAGAAGATTCTTAGAAAAGAAAAGAAAAAAAAAAACCTTTGTGTGTAAGTCAACAACAAGAACAACAAATCGCTATAATTTGAATGTTACAGGAACCTGCCATTGACATTAACACTTCTTAAAATATACAATGCTTAGGATTTCAGTCTCATAGAAATTCATGCAAGATTTATACAAAGAAAACTAAACAATCCAGTGAAAGCTACCAAAGAACAGTAAAATACAGAGATGAATATGCCTGTGAGTAGAAAATCGAGCAGTTTCATACAGCCCTTAAGATTTTACATTGGTACAAGAAAATCCCAATAAAAATTGTAGCAAGTTACTTGAAGAAATGGACAACATGAAGTACATAGATAAGGCTAAACCCAAAAACATTTGAAAGACAGCATATGATCAGAAGAGAAGTTGATTGAAATAACATTTTTCAACTACAAATCTTTCTGTAAATCTGAAAAGGGATGGCAGTGTGGTTGTAAACAGTACATAAGAATCTTCTGGCATCAGCAGGAGGAGGAGCTTTGTGTCCTGTGAAATCCCTGGGGATGAAGTGGAAGTGGGTGGTTAGGAGGGGGGAGCATTTTTGTGGAAGCAGGGCCACGGGGGAGGAAGATGAAAGAGGGGGAAGAGGATAACATTTGAAATGTAAATACAAAAATATCCAACAAAAAAGATTTATAAAGAGAATCAATGGAAAAAAAATAAGCCCTGTGTGTGTGTGTGTGTGTGTGTGTGTGTGTGTGTGTGTGTGTGTGTGGTGTGTGTATGTGTGGGGGGGTGGGTGGAGAGAGAGAGAGAGAGAGAGAGAGAGAGAGAGAGAGAGAGAAAACAAAAGTAATAAAAACATAACATATCATATCATATGACCACCTTTAAAACACAAATATTATAAGATGACCTTGACAGTTACCATGGTTATAAGGTATAAGAAAACAAAATGCCTGACCACTGAAAGCATTAGCCAGTAAGCTGCTGACACTCACTAGTGTTAAAATTCCTATATACATATATGGATGTATATGTATATATAGTAAGGCAGGGAAGCTACATTGCAGAGATCATCTGCAAATATCGGTACTTCTTATACAAAAGAGCACCTCAAAAGTAGTAAAAATTCTAACTTAATGATAATACAATAAGCAACTTATTAAAGCATTCAGAGATTGAGCAGGCATTTCATCACATAAGATTTGCAGATGATAAAGGCCGGGTGGAGGGTGTGGGTGGGGGACATCCTTGGAGACCAGAGGGGATGAATGAAGAGAGAGACTGTGGGAGGCAGACCAGGAGGGGGTAATGACTGGACTATACAAAAAGTAAGTCATTAAAAACAAAAATAAAGTAATTGATGGAACTTAAGAAGGTATAACATTTCATGTGTTAAATAGAACTACACGTTGAAATAATGAAACACTTTGTATGAATTATACTACGATGTGATGATGGCCCCTGTATGAGCAACAGCTTCTCTCCTTCAGTTTTGACAGGAATTCTGAATTTTATAGCCAATTGGAAGAAAGCTTGAAATCTTTTGAACCAAAGCTAAACACACTCAAAACGTAGGTTAGTTTGAAAGTATACATGTGAGATCAAGCTACTTGCTAATCACCCAAAATAAGTAAATCCCACATTTCTACAACCAACTTGCTCGTGAATATTTATGGACATCATAATTACCATAAGTTGGCATCTACCACAATATCCAGCAGTAAAAAAAATATGTAATTTGATACTTCTAATCAATGGAATATTACTTAGTTCTGAAAAGATATGGAACTATCACATGAGTGTTAGGAGTTTTACAGGCATATTGCCAAGTGGAAGAAGACAACTTCATACTCCCATTATATGCAACCACATGACATTCCTGAAAAGAATGCAGTGAGGTCTCCAAAGAATTACTAGTCACCATGGTATCTGTACAAATAAGTGACATACATATTTTATATATACTTGCATAATGTATTTGTTAAAATATCTAGCATGAACCCTGCATAAGCTATGATCACAGCCTATGTAATGGAGGAGACAGAGAATTAGTGGGAGCCCAGGTATGGGAGTCATACTGTGCTTTTTTTCTGAAGTTCGCTGTACTTAAATCACAGTTATTTAAAGTATTATATAAAGTGAAAACATGTTTTGGTGAAGACAATAAACTGTGGTGAGGTCCTTTACTGCATTCCTTGGTGACTCCAGCATTCTTCCTTTCCCCTCTGTGATGCTTTTCTGTGCTTTTGGATGAAGTAACAAATGTAAGGATACATAAGGTCTAAATGGTAGCCAGGCAGAACAAAAGCCAATCACAGAAGGTGCATGAAATGAAAAGCCAAATAAGAAACCTTCTGTTGTTACAACCCTGAAAGCTAAGCATATGTATCCTGCTAGGAGGGAGACAAACATCTCCTTCCAGTCTTTAGCCTTCACTCTGGAGAACCAAGGTCAGTGGCAATGAGAAATGGATTAGCTGAAAGTTTGTGAGAACAGGAGGCATCTCCACAGCAAGACAAGAGGCATCATCCCACTCTTTACATGGCAGAACAATTGGCTCTCAAAAAGAACCAGAGTGCCTTTCATCTTACTCTTATACATAGAAAAATAATTTCTAAGACGCTAACGAAAAAAATTAAATAACTCCGGACAGGACAATAGGCTAGGATTAAACTGTTTTGTTAAACATCATCGTGGCATGTTAGAATTTAAGAAACAAGCTTTTGTGACTTATCTTGTCATTTCTCTTCTAAAATAAAATGTCTACTGGGTCATTATCACACCAGCATGCTAAAACTGTACAGAGATATAATTAGGAAAAAGCTGACAGTCGTATTTCTCTTACTTTCACACAGCTGGCTCTCGGATCTGCAGTGGACCTCTCGCATCAATCTGAAGTTGATTGAAATCAACATTGATTTCTCAGTCTGGACCATTAAGAGCAAAAGCTGATTTCAGAGAAATAAAACATGACAGATGTAGAAATCAGTGTAGGGGAGATATGGAACAGAAGGAAGAAATCAAGGGTCCTGAAGGAAATAAACAGTTCTGTTTGCTGAGTATTTCTTTTCCCCCTTTTTAAATTTAGCATGTTTTGTTGATTGTTCTCTCCTTTAAATTGTCAGGATCTGGAGAATTTCAAACACAAGCAGTCAGGAGAGTTACAGATTCTTTTTTTTTTTTTTTTTTTTTTTTTAATCTACTAACCCAAGGAAAGCTCACTTTGATAAAAATAGGAGGTGAGGGCAGGAAGATCTCCAGACAGTAGCATTGGGAGCCCAAGAAGGAGAAAAGGAGACTAGAGAGATTTGGTGTAAAATGGCCTTCTGCTAGGTTTAGCATAATGCTTTCATTTTCTCATACTCTTAATTCTGAGTTTTCTACACATAAGGTGATTGCGTTTCTTTTTCTCCAAGTAGATTTGTTTTCTTTAAAGATCAGGCAGTCCTATTTGAAGATACCTGGATCCTATTAACCATTAATTATTCACTAATAAGACAAAATTTTAATTTTCAAGAAAATATGACAGGTCATTTATTTAGAGATTCAGTGCCTGCAGTATGTGGTGATGTGTATTAAGTATTGGAACTTGGAAGTACACGTACTGCTATATTCCCAGGCAAACCTCAGGTTGCAATGGAAGCAAATAGTTTGTGAGCCTAAGGCAGATAAAAGCCTAGAGAGTGAGAGAGGAGCAGATATTTCTAAGAAGAGATTGGCTAGCAAAATGCAAATTTCTGTTGATTAGCAATTTGTATTTTAATAATACGAGAAATACAACCTGCTCTCTATTCTTTGTGATATCATGGGATTTCTGAAGAATGTTTCACAGTATTCCTGTTTCTTTGTGTTTTGAAAGTCATATCTCACTGGATATGTATCCTCATGACATTCTCTTCTAATAAAAGAAAAAGAAAGTCAGGGCAGGAAGTTGGGGGTGGGGGGAGGGGCGCAGAACCTGTGGGAAGGAATCAGGAAAACATGCTGCTTGCTTGCTTGCTCTCAGGCTCATTCATAGCTCAAGCTAAACTATCTTTTTTATCTGAACCCAAACAACCCTCTTAGGAATGGTACCACCTACCACTGTTCATGTTATTCATGTTTGATTAATAGTCAACAAATACCCTACACACACCCACAAGTCAATTTGATCCATGCCATTCCTTAATAGAAGCCTTCTTCTCACATGATTCTAGGCTGTGTCAACATGACAATTAACTATGACAATATCTTTTTCACTTACTTAGACACTGTAATTGCTTTATTTCAGGTCAAGAAGTGTTTCTTACTATCAAATCTTTACTTTATAATGATTTGATTCCTTAATTATGCAATAGGAACATATGTGTTTAAGTAAGCTTTAATTTGCATCTTTGTATTGCATAATGATACCGCAATTTCAACTTTGAGTTATGGCTTAAGAAAACATAAAATATTGACTAACATAAGGCATATGCAGAGATTTATAACATATGACTTTCAATCTTCTTTGAGCTTTCAAAACATTTGTTCCAAAAATAACATTGAATAAAAACGCTACAAGAAATGATCAGACACATAAAAAAATATTTTCTTTCAGGAGAGAGAGTTGGTTTGTCAGCTAAGAAAACTTTCTGCCCTTGAAGAGGATCCAGGTTCTACTGCTAACACTTATATAGCAGGTTATAACTGTTTGTAACTCTAATTCCAGGAATATAGCATCTGCTTCTGGTTTCCATGGGCACAAAACACCCTTGCAGTGCCCTATGTACATGCATGCTAATTCTCATACATATCAAAATGATGTCTTTTAAAAACAATTTTTCTCTACATATAAATATTTTGCTCTTAAACATCTAGGATGAATATTAGAGAAATGAAAAATATAGTCTTGTCATTTTAAGGTGTCTTTTGATCAAAATAGTTTCCTTTGGCTGTCATTAAATTTCCTAAGTAATGAAATTATTGGTCTTTCTATAGAGTTCCACTCCCTCTTATATGCCAAAATCGCGTCAACTATGATGGTAACAGTATATGGGATTAGCCTTTGCTTTTGCCTGGAAAATTCAATAAAGGAACACTAAAAGCACCTACATGTGGTTTCTACACATTGACTTAAGACTTGAGAGTGATAACACCCTATGCCCTGTGCATACCAAGAAGGCATCCTGGCTCTGAGCTACATCTCCAGGCCCTTGTTCTGGGATTTTTAAAGCATCATGGTGAGAAACAAACAAACAAACAAAATAATAAATGAAAGAAAAACTCCTAGACTAACAGTTCTCAACTATGGGTCACTAAACTTTTGAGGATAAAATAACTCTTTCACAGAAATTGAATATTAAATATGATCAATGTTAGATATTAACTTCACATGTCAGAACAGTAGCAAAATCAAGTTACAATGTAGCAATGAACATAATTTTATGGTTCAGAAGGTCACAAAAACATCAAATACTGTATTAAAGTGTCATAGATTAAAAGCATTAGGAACCACTGTCCTGGACCCTTAAAGGCCAAGAAAAAGAAGAAGCAATTTTGCTTCATCAAAGCCAGCTTGAAAATTGACTGTTCACTCTAGTGAATATTAACTACAGAAAACTCTTTCAAAGCAAACTATCATTTTAAAATGAGGAAAATTAAACTCCATGTGTTGATTAAAGACATAATAGGTTTTCATGTCTATTTTAAAGTAGTCACCACTTATATCTACTTTTATTTAGATAAACAACAAGTATTTTCTTTCTTCCATAATTCTAAGAAAGCAAGATTTATCATGGAGTATGGTTAGGCTAACGTTTTCCTTATGCCTTTTTGCAAACATTAGGTTCAGATGCTCAGTCTTTCCAAAGACAGTTCTTCTGCACAGTTCTCTTAAGTAACTTTCACTTGTGTTTGAGAGCAGTGAAATATAATATCAATTTATTTTTACTACCTGCCCAACCTCAATATCAACAATATTATGCTATATAACATTGTTGCAGTCACCCCCAATCACAAAGAAGAAAGCAAAGCATACAAAGTAACAAATCTGCAGCATTTTTTTTTTAGTCTTTCCAAAATCCTGTTGCCAGCTTCTTGGTCACAGTTTATCCATATGGCTGTGACTATCTTCAAACTCTGAAATATTGTTAACTTCATCATTAAGCTTATCAGCCACACTTTTCATGTTAACAACATGGCAGTATTAGTAAACTTTTGACATAACAACAATCATTCTCCTTTTTGCCACATCAGCCTCATTCTCAAGATTCTAGTAAAGCTTGTTTAAGTGCGAGATTGTCGTCTGTATTTCTCCAAATTTTCTCCCATTTTTCCTCATCCATCTCAGAAATGGAAAGGTCCATTCTTCCTTCTTTACAGGTTTTATTATTTTCATAGTAGTCTTGGTGTCCTAATTTATTCTAGACATTTATTGTTGGTGAGTGACTTTGGACTAGTGTATCATTTATAGTAATCATTTTCTTTTTCTATTTTTTTTTTTTTTTTTTTTTTTTTTTTGGTGTTCACAACACAACTATTTGAGTAAGGTTTAGACAACAGTTCTTATATCTTCAAAATAGCATTCACATTGCCTGTTAGAAGATAGACTCCTATTTGGAGACTATTTTACAAATAACCATTTTATTCACTGCATGATACGGTATAAATAGCAATACCAGATTACAAAAGAGGTGATCTACTGTACCAGCACAAAGATTACCCATCTATTATTTAAATGCTGATATCTTTGACCAAATATATGATTGCAATCTGAAAATGACATTGTATTGCTTTTACTAAGGATTTCCTGACTCAGTGTCATGTAAACACTGTTACAAATTTATTCCATGATTAGTCAATAAAGATCTGATCAGCTAGTGACTGAGCATCAGAAAGAATAGAGAAGAAGAGAGGAATTATTCACCATCATTTTACAAATCCTCTTACATAGTATCTGGACATCTAGTCTCAGTGTGTTTGCTTCCTCAGGCTCCAGATACCAGATCAAAATTCACACTTTAATTCTTGTGTTTCACATAGATCACAAAGACTGTATTGAGGAAGTGTATGCCATAATTTGAACATTATTGGTAACTTGGCTGGGATCTCAGTGTCTAGAATGTTAATGGTACTAATTTTTTATTCTTTATTATATACATGTAGAAATTAACAAACTATATCAGCCATATGTGATCATTAATCACAAAGTTTCTGTAAGTCCAAGGACACTGTCAAAAGGACAAAATAGCAACCAAAAGATTGGGAGAAGATAGTTTCCAATCCTACATCTGATAAAGGGCTTGTATCCAATATATACAGAGAACCCAAGAAGTTAGACTTTAGAGAATCAAATAATCCTATTATAAATGGGGTGCAGAGCTACATAGACTTCTCAATTGAGGAATATAAAATGGTTGAGAAGCACCTAAAAAAATGCTCAACATCCTTAGTTATCAGGGAAATGCAAATCAAAACAACCCCAAGATTCCACCTCACATTAATCAGAATGGCTAAGATCAAAAACTCAGTTGACATCAGATGCTGGTAAGGATTGGAGACAGAGGAACACTTCTCCACTGTTGGTGGGACTGAAAGCTTGTATTTGTATTTTCCACTCTGGAAATCAGTCTGGCAATCCTTCAGAAAATTGGATATAATATTACCTAAGAATCCAGCTTTACACCTCTTGTGTATATACTCAAATGA
The DNA here is from genome assembly GCF_963924665.1 of Micromys minutus. NCBI lineage: Eukaryota > Metazoa > Chordata > Mammalia > Rodentia > Muridae > Micromys > Micromys minutus. The sequence goes on along the minus strand of NC_137954.1, from coordinate 43,572,329 downwards.
TACTCCAACATATAACATTGACACATGCTCTACTATGTTCATAGAAACTTCGTTTATAATAGCATAGAACCTGTAAAGAACCCAGATGTCCTTCGACAAAGGAATGGATACAGAAAATGTGGTATATTTTCATAATCGAGTACTGCTCAGCTATTAAAAACAATGACTTTATGAAATTTTTAGGCAGATGAATGGAACTAGAAAATATCATCCTGAGTGAAGTAACCCAATTACAAAAGAACACCAATGGTATGCACTGACTGATATGTGAATATTAGCCTAAAAGCTCAGATTACCCAAAATATAATTCACAGACTACATGAAACTCAAGAGGTTGGAAGACCAAAGAGGGGATGCTTTAGTCCTTCTTAAAAGGGGAAACAAATTATCCACAGGAGGAAATACAGAGGCAAAATATGGAGCAGAGACTGAAGGACCAGCCATCCAGAGACTGTGGGGATCAATCCTATATACTGCCACCAAACCTAGAAAATAATGTGAATGCCAAGAAGTGCATGCTGACAGGAGCTTCAAATAGCTTTCTTCTGAGAGGTTCTGCCAAAGACTGAGAAGTACATAGTCAGATGCTTTCAACCAGCCATTGGACTGAGAATGGGGTATCCAATGGAGGAGTTAGAAAAAGACTGAAGGAGCTGAATAGGGTATGCAACCCTACAGGGAAAACATTATCAATCAACCAGATCTCCCAGAGCTCCCAGAAACTAAATCACCTACCAAAGAGTACACATGGAGAGACCCACGGTTCCAGCTGCATATGTAGCAGAGGATGGCCTTATGAGGCATCAAGGAGAGAAGAGGTCTTTAACCCTATGAAGGTTCAATGCCCAAATGTAGGAGAATGCCAGGGAGGAGAGGTGGAGGGAGTTGGTGAGTGGGGGAACACTCTCATAGAGGCAGGGGGAGGGGGATTTGACGGGGGGATTCCATATTGGAAACTAGGAAAGGAGATAGCATTTAAAATATAAGTCAAGAAAATAACCAATTTAAAACAAAAGAACAATAAGGCAAATAGAAATGAGAAAGCCAGGTCACAGTACAGAGTTTTAAATCATCAATTAAAATAAAACAGGATGCCAGACTAAAATGTGGATCTTGTCATTGGCCCATACTGTGCTGTCTACTTATATAAAATAAAATTTCAAAAGAGAAATAAATAAAAGAGTTTAGGAAACGACATGAGGGCATGCATGGAGCAGATAGCGCCAGATTGGTACTAAAATGCTAGTACATTAAAGACTTTGATTTGGAGGTGGCCATATGAATTTAGAGGATTAGAATAAGATGATAGAGGACTTGGGATCTGCTTTCAGAAGGCTGAGCTCACAGTACAGCTGCACAGGCATTTGTCTACTGTTGTGCCCCAGGGGGGCTCAACGTCCTAGATATCCACAGCCACCAAGACACAGAGATAGAGAGTGATGCAACAGCAGAGGTGATGTAATTCCAGCATAGTGGGGACTTCCTGTAGGAGTCCATTTCTGAGGTAAGATTAACAGAGCATGAGTAGGCTACTTTCCATTTGTGGTCAGTGTTGACCTTTCACACAATCAGAGACCCCCAGAGGAGTGATATAGTTATCTCGAACCAGCTGTCACACCCATTTGGGGGTCATGGCAGGAAGTTCCTCGCGTCATGGAGTCCACAATTGGAGACTCTTTGAGGAATGTTATACTTATCTGGCCATTTGAGGGTATGGCAGAAAATAGGGTCCTCAGGCACATCCACATCAGGCTCCACTTTTTTCTTTCTCACAGTAATGACAGGCTACTCACCATATCCTCCTTGTCCCTTAGGGCCCCACACTACCTGACCAAGGGTGAGTCTGAGGCCCAGGCTCAGGGAGGGAACACCAAGCGATCTCAGAGCAGAGGGAAAGAGGGAAAGAGTGCTCTCTGACAAAGGGTAATTTCCAGCCGACAGAGAGGGCTGGGTCTCCACCACCAAGACTCAGGATCTCCCTACAGGAGGCTAAGGTCCCCGATCAGCTGCACAAATGCTTTTCTGCCTGGACCAAGGGTGAGCCTAACACACAGGCCAGCCAGCTGTCCAGAGAGGGAACGCCGAGCATTCTCAGTACACAAGGAGCATTGTACTCCCCGGAAAAGGATCCTTTTTGGCCAAGAGAGAGAGCCCGGTCTCCCCCATTAAATCTCAGGACCTGTGGGAAGAAGGCTGAGCTTCCAGAACAGCCTCACAAGAGCTTTCACACCTGAGCCCACGAAGACAGAACTGAGTCGCAGACATCAGAACTCAGTACCTGCCCACAAAGAGCTGAACACCCAGGAGCCCTCTCCCTCCTGAAACCATGAACCCTCAGACCCACAGGAGAGACAAGCACCAGTCAGAAACAAAAAGATCACCTACAATTACTAACAAAAAGATGGAAAGAGGAAAGAAATTACAAGAACCCAAGCAATGGAAACCAAGATAATCTGACAACATCAGAACCCAGTTCTCCCACCACAGTAAGCAGTGAATTTCCCAACACTCCAGGAAAAAAAAATAAGAAGATTTAGACCTAAAAATATACTTCATGATAATGATGGAGATCTTCAAGAAGTATGTGACTAACTCCTTTAAACAATTACAGGAGAACAAGGAGAAATCATTCAAAGAACTACAGGAAAACACAACCAAACAGATAAAGGAATTGAAAACAAAAGTAGAAACAATAAAGAACACACAAAAAGAGAAAACTCTGGAGATAGAAAAGCTAAGAATAAAATTAGGAGTCATAGATACAAGCATCACCAACAGACTACAAAAGATGGAAGAGAGGATATCAGGGGCTGAAGACAACATAGAAAACATAAACAAAAAACATAGAAAAGATGCAAAAACCAAAAACCTTCTAACCCAAAATGTCAAGGAGATCCAGGACACAATGAGAAAACTAAACCTAAGGATAATAGGTATAGAAGAGGGTACAAATAACAACTAAAAGGCACAGTAAATATTTTCAACAAAATCATAAAACCTCTTACCCTTAAGAATGAGATGACCATAAACATGCAAGAAACCTACAGAACTCCAAATAGGTTGGAACAAAAAAAAAAAAAAAATACTATCTAACATATAATAGTCAAAACACCAAATGTTCAAAACAAAGAAAAAATACTAAAAGCACTAAAAGGAAAAAGTGATGTAACATATAAAGGCAAACCAATCAAAATTATCCCCAACTTCTCTACAGAGACTATAAAAGTTAAACATGATACAGACTCTAAGAGAACACAAATGCCAGCCCAAAACTCTCAATTGCCATAGATGGAGAGACCAAGATGTTCCAGGACAAAATCAAATTAACAAAATATTTGACCACAAATACAGCCTTTGTTGGATGATAGATGGAAAATCCAACACAGGGAGGAGAACTATACACTAGGAAAAGCAAGAAAATGATAATTCAAAATAGTAAAAACATGAAAGAAGAAAGACTCACAAATATAATTTAACATCAAATAACAAAAAATAATAGGAAACAACAATCACTATTCCTTTTTTTTCTGTTATCATCAATGAATGCAATTCCAGAATAAAAAGACATAGACTGCCAGACTGGATACACAAAAAAGGATCTAGCATTTTGCTGCATATAGGAAAATCATTTCAGAAACAAAAACATACAGTACCGCAGACTAAAAAGCTGTAAAAAAAAAAAAAAAAAAAAAAAAAAAACTTCCAATAAAATGATCTCAAGAAACAAGCTAGCGTAGCCATTATTATATCGACTAAAATATGTTTTCAACCAAAAATTATCAAAAAAGATAAGGAAAAACACTTGTTACTCATCACAAAATACTAATAAGTTGACCAAGATAAATTCTCAAACTTGAACATCTGTGCTCCAAATACAAGAACACTCATATAAATAAAAGAAATCTTACTAAAGCTCAAAGCATGTATTATATCATGTACAATAATATTGAGAGACTTAAACACCCCACTCTCATCAATGGACAGAAGAAACAGAACACAAACACAGCAAAATCAGCAGAGATTATGAACCAATTGGAATTAACAGACATCTACAGAACATTTTATCCTAAAACAAAAGAATATACCTTCTTTTGAGCACCTCACACCACTTTCTCCAAAATTGACCATATAGTCGGTCACAAAACAAGCCTCCCAAACATTCAGGCTCCTTGGAACCTTGAACAGCAGAGATCCAGGGACACAGGCCTAGTGATAATGGGCTCTGAGTATCTAAAGCACAGAGTGGGCTAAATGAAGCACATGGAAAACATGGCCCTCCGGTTCAGCGGAGCCAGAACTTTGGTATAAGGACTCAGGAATTGCTCAAAATGTGCTGGCTTAAAGTCTAGACACACAGGCCCACAGTAAGGCACAGGACCTTGTCAGTGGGAGCCAGGGATTGCCCAGTAAAGGCAGTGATTGAAATTCAACTCTATAGACCCTCTCATACCTGGACCAGAGGGGAGTCTGACACATAGGCCCAGGAAGAGCACATGGGGAGTCTTGAGAGAGCAAAAATACCATACTATCAGAAAAAGGGTCTGTTGCGGCCTAGAGAAAGAGCCAGGTCCCTGCCAATAGTACTCAGGACCTTTGGGCACAGGGCTAAGCTACCAGAACAGCTTTACAAGAACTCCTACATCTGAGCCCACAAAGAGAGAGCTGAGGCAATGCTACCAGAATTCATTGCTTTCCCACTAAAAGCCGAACACTCAGATGTGGTTTTCTCCTGAACCCCAGGGCCCTCAGGACCATGGGAGAAATGGGTACCAATCACTGGCAAAAAGACTACGAATAATCACAGGCAACAAGATGGCAAGAGGAAAACAAAAGAACTTAGGTAATGGAAATCAAGACAACCTGGCAATATCAGAACCCAGCTCTCCCACCACAGCAACCAGTGGATTGCCAAACATTCCAGACAAAGAAGACTCAGACCTGAAATCATACCTCAAATGATGATAGAGATCTTTGAGAAAAACACGAATAACTTCCATAAACAAGTATGAGAGGACAACCGTAAACAAATAGAAACTTGTAATGAGGAAACACAAAAAACACTCAAAGATTTAAAGAACTACAGGAAAATACAAACAAAGAGATAAAGTAATTGAAAATGGAAATAGAAACAATAAGGAAAACACAAAAAGAGACAAACCTGGAGGTGGAAAACCTATAAAAGAAATCAGGAACCACAGATCCAAGCATTTCCAACAGACTACAAGAGATGGAAGAGAGAATCTCAGGAGCCGGGGACAACATTGAAAACATAGACAAAACAGTCAGACAAGATGCAAAAACCAAAAAGTTCCTAACCCAAAATGTCCAGGAGACACAGGACACAATGAAAAGACCTAAGAAAAATAGGAATAGAAGAGGGCGAAGAACATCAACTGAAAGGCACAGTAAATATCTTCAACAAAATCGTAGAAGAAAACTTCCCTACCTTTAAGAATGAGATGAGCTTACAGAACTTCAAATAGAGTGGACCAGAAAGTAAATTTCTCCCAACACTTAATAGTCAAAATGCCAAGTGTTCAAAAGAGAGAGAATATATTAAAAACAGTAAGGGAAAAGGGTCATGTATCGTATAAAGGCAGACCAATCAGAATTACACCTGACTTCTCTACAGAGACTATAAAGCTAGAAGATCCTGGACAGACATCATACAGACACTAAGAGAACACAAATTCTGACCAGATTGCTATTCCCATCAAAACTCTCAATCACCATAGATGGAGAGACCAAGATATTCCAGAACAAAACTAAATTTACACAATATCTGACTATAAATCCATCCCTACAAAGAATAATACATGGAAAACCCAACAGAAGAAGGGAAACTACATCCTAGTAAAAACAAGAAAATAACTAAGCAAAAAAACCCGAAAAAAAACAAAAGAAGAAAGACACAGTTTCCAGCCAGCAGCCTGAGTATGCAGAACAGGTGCTCAGGCCATCTACCATCAGGAACAGCAGAGATCCAGAAAAACAGGGATGGTGAGACTGCGTTCTGAGTACCCTGGGAGCAGAGAGGTCTGTGCCAAACTCTAGGAAAGTGCGCACCCTGCAATTGGTTCAGGGGAGCAGGAACCCTGCCTTAGGGTATCTGTTTGCATGCTTGCAGAACAGGCGCTCAGGCCATCTGCCACTATGAACAGCAGAGATCCAGGGATACAAACCTGGTTAGACAGTGCTCTGAGTAGCTGGGGAACAGAGAGGTCTGTGCCAAGTGCTTGGAAAGTGCCCCATCATTGGTTCAGAGGAGCAGGAACCATGACTTAGGGTGTCTGTTTCCAGCTGGCGGCCCGTGCATGCATAATAGGCACTCAGGCCATCTGCCACCAGGAACAGCTGAGATCCAAAGACACAGGCCATTTACAAGGGAAAGAAGAGAATCAATCACTGACAAGATGGCAAGAGGGAAGTGAAAGAACATACCCCAGGGAAACCAAAACAACCTGGCAACAACAGAACCCAGCTCTCCGATCACAGCAAAGAGCAGAATGACAAAAACTCCAGAAAAAGAAGACTCAGATCCGAAATCATACCTCAAGATGATAATAGAGATCCTTAAACAAGAACGGGAGGAAAAGCATAAAGAAATAGAAACTTTTAAAGAGGAAATAAGAAAAACACTCAAACAACTGAAAAAACTAGAGGAAAACAGAACCAAAGAGATGAAGGAATGGAAGAGGAATTTAAAACTGAAATGAAAACAATAAAGAAAACACTAAAAGAGACAACCCTGGAGGTAGAAAACCTAAAAAAGAAATCAGGAGTCACAGATGCAAGCGTCTCCAACAGACTACAAGAAATGGAAGAGAGAATATCAGGGCATGAAGACAACATTGAAAACAAAGACAAAACAGTCAGAGAAGATGCAAAAAAAAAAAAAAAAAAAAAAAAAAAAAAAAGGTCCTGACCCAAAATGTCCAGGAGATCCAGGACACAATGAGAAGACCAAACCTAAGGATAATAGGAATAGAAGAGGGAGAAGAATATCAACTAAGAGGCACAGTAAATATCTTCAACAAAATTGTAGAAGAAAACATCCCTACCCTTAAAAATGAGAAAAGCTTGAAAATCTGGAGGAAATGGATGAATTCCTAGACAGATACCAGATACTAAAGTCGAACCAGCACCAGGCAAACCATCTAAATAATTCCATAACACCAAAAGAAATAAAAGCAATAATCAAAACCCTCCCAACCAAAATAAGCCCAGGTCCAGATGGGTTCAGTGCAGAATTTTATCAGACATTTATTGACAACCTAATACCAATACTCTCCAAATTATTCCACAAAACAGAATCTTATGGAACACTACTTAACTCATTTTTTTGAGGTCACAATAAACCTTGCTCCTAAATTACACAAAGACCCTACAAGGAAAGAGAACTTCAGACCAATCTCATTTATTAATATTTATGCAAAACTACTCAACAAAATCCTTGCAAATGAAATCCAAGAACACATCAAAACAATCATTCACCATGATCAAGTAGGCTTCATCTCTGGAATGCAGGGATAGTTTAATTTATGAAAATCTATCAACATAATTCACCATATAAATAAACTCAAAGAAAAAACCTCATGGTCATCTTACTAGATGCAAAGAAAGCATTTGACAAAATTCAAGACTTCTGTTAAAGGTCTTGGAAAGAAGAGGAATCCAAGGCCCGTAGCAAAATATAATAAATGCAATATACAGGAAACCAAGAGCTAACATCAAACTTAACAGTGAGAACCTTGGAACAATCCCACTAAAATCAGGAACTAGAAAAGGCTGCCAACTCTCCTCTTACATATTTAACATAGTACTGTAAGCCCTGGCTGGAGCAATTAGACAGCAAAAGGAAATCAAAGTGATACAGACCCAAAAGGAAGAAGCAAAAATATCACTATCTGCAGATGACATGAGAGTATACTTAAGTGACCCGAGAAATTCCACCAGAGAACTTTTACAGGTGATAAAAAAGTTCAGCAAATTGGCTGGATATAAAATTAGCTCAAACAAATCAGTAGCCTTCCTATATTCAAAGGATAAACATGTGGAGAAAAAAATTAGGGAAAAGATACCCTTCACAGTAGTCACAAACAATATGAAATACCTATATGTGACACTCACTAAGCAAGTGAAGGACCTGTATGACAAGAACTTCAAATCTCTCAGAAGATGGAAATAACTCCAATGCTCATGGATTGGAAGGATCAACATTGTAAAAATGACCATCTTTCCAAAAGCAATCTACATATTCAATGCAATCCCCATCAAATTTACAACTCAAATCTTCATAGAGATGGAAAGAGCAATATTCAAATTCATCTGGAATAGCAAAAAAAAACTAAAATAACGAAATCCATCCTCAACAACAAGAAAACATCTGTGGGATTCACCAACCCTGACCTCAATCTATATTACAAGGAAATTGTGCTAAAAACCTCATGGTACTTGTACAGAGATAGGCATGTTGATCAATGGAATAGAATAGAAGATGCAGAAACAAACGATCACACATATGGTCACTTGATTCTTGACAAGGGAGCTGTAAACATTCAATGGAAAAAAGGACAGCCTCTTCAAGAAACGGTGTTGGTTCAAATGGCACTCATCATGCAGAATAATAAAAATAGAACCTTTCTTATCTCCTTTCACAAAGCTCAAGTGCAAGTGGATCAAAGATCTCCACATTAAACAGGGTACACTGAAACCATTAGAAGAGAAAGTAGTGAAAACCTTAGAACACATAGGCACAGGAGAAAATTTCCTAAACAGAACACCAACGGCTTGTGCTCTAAAGTCAAAGATTGAGAAATTGAACTTCATGAGATTGTAAATTTCTGTAAGGCTAAGGACATTGTCAAAAAAACAAAATGGCAGCCATCTGATAGAGGTCTAATATCCAATGTATATAAAGAACTCAAGAAGTTAGATGCTGGAAAATCAAACAATACTATTAAAAAATGGGGTCCAGAGCTAAATATTTTTTTTTTCCATTGAGGAATATCAAATAGCTGAGAAGCATCTAAGGAAGTGCTTAACATCCCTAGTCATTAGGAAATTGCAAATCAAAACAACCTTGAGATTCCACTTCATACCAGTCAGAATGGCTAAGACCAAAAACTCAGATGACAGCAGATGCTGGTGAGGATGCAGAGAATAATAAAAACTCCTCCACTGTTGGAAGGGTTCTTAACAAGTACAGCCATTCTGGAAATCTGTCTGGCGATTTCTCAGAAAATTGGACATAGTACTACCTGAAGACCCAATTATTCCACTTCTGGGCATATACCCCAGAGATGCTCCAACATGCAAAAAGGGCACATGCATCACAATGTTTATAGCAGCCCTATTTATAATAGCCAGAAGCTGGAAAGAACCCAGGTGTTCTTCAGTAAATGAATGGATACAGAAATTATGGTATATTTACACAATGGAATACTACTCAGTTATTAGAAATGTTGACTTTATGAAATTCTTAAGAAAATGAATACATCTAGAGACTATCATCCTGAGTGAGATAACCAAGTCACAAAAGAACAGACATAATATGCCGTCACTGATAATTGGATACTAATCCAAGAAAGCTCTGAACACCCCAGAAACAACTCACAGGCCATATGAAGCTCAAGAAAAACAAAGGCCAAAGAAAAAATGAAAGCCTCTGTCCTGCTTTGGAAAAAAAATAAATGTATTGCATCTTCTTAGAGTGTGGTACACCTCAACCTTAAATCACTAAAAATCCAAGAGCTAAGAATATAGCCCTATGTCAATTTTTGATATTCAAAGATAATTATGCTTAATCTATACTTACCAAGAAAACTGTTTCCATGTTATGTTCTGTCCTATATGTACTTTATGCTTTGGGTAGCTAGTAGATTTCAATGAATTCTATCAAAACTCTAAAATAATTAAGTACTGACAAAAATATTCATATGGTGTTATGCCAAAATGCCTTTTAAAATCTGTATATATATCCCTCTTTTTTTAAAATAAAGTTGTAAGAAAAAAAAGAAACATTTGTGGTGTAAAGAATATATGTATGTATTTTATTAGTGAACTTAGGTAGTAGGAATGGGCATTTGTATTAGACTTATGCTGATAACTGACAAACTAACATTATCTCATTTAAAAGGTAGCCCAGGTTGTGAATTTAACACAAAAAGAGTATTTAGATCACCTTTTAGTTTTCTGAGGAATTATTTAATCCCCATATACATTTATTTTTCTTATAGTTTTAATTTTAATTCTGCTTAAGTGTAACTACTTTAACATCTAATTTACCAATATCATAAACAGATAAGATTATACTTTATATACAAAATATAAACATACATTTATGAATTTGTGAAAAAACAGTCCTGACATAATTAGAGCAGAGATCTGAAGCTCAAATAATGTTGTTTAAACAAGGGAAAATAAACAGTTAAAGCAGTATTGATAAGTTGGTACAATTTTTAAAGATAAAATCTTTCAAAATGTGATCTCAATAGCATATTTTCTTTTTGAGGTTTTGTCATAAGATGTGGCAGTGTTTTCTATGTCAGTGGTACGATTTTTACTGAAACCATAAGAAAAGTAACCCAGGGTTCAATCCTGAGAACCAGAAAATAAATAAGTAAACCAGTAAATCTAAGTGTAATGGCTAAACTTATTCGATTATCTATAGCAAACCAGAGTAAAAATGCATTCTGATATTATTCTTACATAACCATCATCCTCATTTTCTTCTAACAGAAGCACTGGAGCATGGTGTTTACATAGGCTGAAATATTTTAGACAAATTAGGAGGACAAATGTCAGAGATGCTAGCAGTTTCATGAAAGATCTTGAGTTCAAGTATAATTTAATAGTATGTTACTAAAGAATAAATACAGAAATTGGATTCATAGAAATTTGATTCAGCTAAGAATGTTAACAACTTGGCTGTTAGAAATGATTTTTAACTTAGATTCTTTCCTGGCCATTGGGTCATGTCAGAACACAATCTGATATCACTTTAGTCTCTACAATTTATATGTTTTATTGTATCATCATTTCAGGATTTTCCACAAACAGTAAAAATATTTCCAATTAAATTGTGTCATGTTCATTTAAAAATTTACATCTTTATCTGTTTTTTAATAAAATAATATCTAGAAATTAAAGTTAACAAAATAAGTCCATCTATGTCTCTTTATGAACATTATGAAGAAGTTGACAGATTGGTTGATGACTTGGCTTACTGGTAAAAGTCACTTGTCACTGTACCTGACAACCTAGGTTTGATTTCCAAAACGCAGTTGAAAGAGAAATGAGATAATAGAGTCCTGAAAGTTGTCCTCAGAAAGTTCCCCTTCAGGGAATCATTAATATGTGCCAACAGTAACATGTGCACATTGAAACACACATACACACAGTTATAGACACACAAAGAAAGAAAGAAAGAAAGAAAGAAAGAAAGAAAGAAAGAAAGAAAGAAAGAAAGAAAGAAAAAAAGGAAGGAAGGAAGGAAGGAAGGAAGGAAGATTAACAAATAAAGAAGTTAACATACTGAGAGAACAAAGATTATGAATAGATTTTTTGATGTATTCTTGCAAATCTTTCATTTGTGAAATATAATTATAATCTCAAAGGCTTATGGCTGAATAACCTCACATTTTCTAGTTTTCTTAACCCTGGCTGGCTGCTTCCTCTCAGCTGTTCTGGCTCAAACTTATCTCCAGGCTGACACTTTGAACTTGGTTCTCACCGCTTCTGACTGAATTGTTCTGAATTGCCAAAAGTAAATCCAACACTCTGTTCTATTATGGCTTCTTCTCATTCTCTGGTCCATTATTTCTTCACTTGTGGCTAGCTTGATCTTTGTAAAACCAGTCTCTATAAAATTGTCCCAGGATTAGTGCCTCTTAACTCTACCAACTTAATTGCCAGGAATTCAACTTCACCACCGTGCTTCTCAACTAACTCACCCTGAGCTATGCTAAAATGCTTCTTTTTCCTGTGATGTTCTTTTGAGAGTTGGGTATAATCTATCTCAGAATCATTCTGTCAAATCTTTCTTTGATTCATTATTTTGTCTGCCCCTCAATTAGATGTCACTTTCAAATATGGTTGCTTCCTTTAAGAAACCAACCATGCCTACAATGTTTGGGATTAAAAATGTAAACCAAGGTTGTGCCTGCATTAGAGTCAGAGGAATTAAAGGTGTGTGGTATGACTGCGTTTCAGACCGATTACACAGACTTAGCTCTTTGAATATGATCCTTTGCCAGAGCAGCGATATAGCTGGGTTAACATTCCTTTATATCTTCTAGTTTGTTACTTACAGTTTTCATTTCTTTTTGGTAAACAATCTTTTCAAGAATTAATCTAAGTTTGTTTGAATCTTCCATATGGCCAAATTATACCAAATAGATTGCATGTGCAGTTTTTCTGGAGTTTCTTTTTTTGTTTTTTGTTTTTAATTACAACTTAAACTCTACTTTTTCTTTTTTAATTATAGTTTAATCACGTTTCTCCTTTTCCTTTCCATTCTTTATTTTATTTCAAATATATGCCCCCCGTTTTTTACTAATTGTCATTGCACCCATATATGTATGCACATATGTATTCCTAAATATAATTAATTGTACTTATATATATAATTTCTGGACTCAGTATTTGCCACTGTCCAACCAGTTGGTGTTCCTGTCTCTTAGAAAAGCAACCTCTACCATCCCCAGCTTCCTTGGCTGTTTATAACTCTTTTTTTATAGATGAAGCCATGCAGGCTTTTTTCCAAACAGTTGGGCATACACATTTGTATCATTCTTGTTTAGCTCATATTTGAGATGAACACAGACAGTCCTGTTGGTGAAACCATATGAGTGTACCTTCTAATGTCACTAGGTACAGAAACCATACTTCCGATCTATTAGTCTACCAGGAATCCTCAGATGCAGACACACATTTCACCATGATAATTATGTTGCCAAAAAGTAAACTAAACTAAACTGCAAAGATTAAGTATGACTACCCAAGGCAATTATATAGACCTTATATTGCTAACTCTGGAATTAGTTCCAATATAAGCCCAATTAGTTTTATTCTGTCAAATCCAATCATAATAGTCTGACCTCTTAACTCCATCCATTTTTAAAAAGTAGAAGAAAATAAAACAAGATAGGAAAAGGAAATGTAAATATTTACTCTTATAAACTCACTATATCTCAGAGAATTTAATGCATGTGGCTTAGCATCCAGATGTGCTATGCAAGCAATACTGTGGCTGCCATGATAAAGCAATGAGTACCATGGGAACTATCGCTACAGCTTCTAGGAGTAAGCTTAACATATATTGCTGATTGTTCTGGTTGTACCAACCCATTTATAAACAATGGAGACTAATTAAATCATTACAGTAGATTTGCTGACAAAATAGGAAGAAAGAATAATTGCAGGAATATGCAACACTCCAGACTACAGATGATTTATAATGTCTCAAAAATGGCATAAAGTAGATTTATCCCCAGAAATACAGACTTGTCACTCAGAGATCATTTAATAATCAGTTCAAGATCTATTATATTCAGCATAACTTGGAAACCTTCATTGTTCTGGATTCAGCTACTATCATTGAATTAGACTCAAGTACTTGTTTATACATAATTTACATAATTACATAAACCACAACTCTACTCCCTGCCCTTTCCCAGTCTTGATTTAAGCTGCAATGATCTGTAAATAAAAGCTACTTGTAGATTAATTTTACCACTCAATGTAAAGGAACCAATGTAGCTAAGAATTAGTAACTGCAATGTATAAAACAGGACTCAAAGTCACGTAGTCCATCTTTATGCATGTCTGATCACAAAGTAATACTAACTTAGGAGTGTTACTGAGGTCAGGTTTTACTAAGGTCACAGAGAATTGTGTGAAATAAGTGAAGTAAAGATTTCTTGTTTCTTTGGAGACTCCATTGTATCATATGATATTTTTACCAGAAATCGTCCTATGAGAGCATGTTTTTGCTGAAACAGACACATATGAGGACATTTTGCTAAAAACAAAGACATGGCATTTTTCTGACCAGAGCCTGGAAAAATAGCTTGTGATGTTTTGATAGAACAGATGCTTGAGGGAACACATGATATTTGGAACGGATATAAGTATATCCCAATGGACAATGAACAAGGTTGGATGGTATTAGTATACATTGCTATTCCTTGTAGTTCATCAATGGGCTTTGCTGATGCGGGTCTTCATAGACTACTCTGGATGGTATTGGTTTTTCATACATTCTTTATTGGTCACTGTCTGTCATGACTTCAAGGAGAAAAACACACCAAAAAATAATAACCAAACTAGCAAACATAAAAAACTTATGATGGTGTTCGGGTAACTTCTTGCTGCTTCAATAAACTTGGGCTGATTGGTGGAACCCTGTGATTTCTTCTGGATCGACCTGCCATTGCTGATCTGTGAATGGTGTTTGTGAGTCCTGCCACTCACGATTCATGATTAATGTTAGCAAGTAGATCAATCTGCTGCTGATTTGTATGAACTGAACCACTGATGTCCTGACAACAGAGAATGGATTTACTCCAAAAGAAATGTTTCTAAGCAAGTTAACATCCTCCTTTACTCTATTAACAATTCATTTTCACTATATCTGGTGGGTGCTGGACTGAAAAGGAAAATAAACATTTAAGAGCTTTTACTAAAAGTAGGTTTTGAAAAATCTGTGGCTACATGTAAGTATACAATAATAAACACAGATAGTAAATCCTCAAGAACGTAAGGAGAAATAACTGTTCTACTTCTGATTAACTCATACCTAAACTGAATATTTCTAGCACGACTCCTCAATGTCTTTGTAATCTAGAAGGTACCTCTCTGACTATGTAATAGCATCCACAATTTTATTTAAACTGACCTTAATATGATCCTTTAATTTTTGCCATGAGATTTTTAATAAGATGAAGTATGTTCCAATGTAATGAATTCTGATGCTTATAGAAAGCTCCTGTGTGTTCAATGACTTAATCTTCATCTTTCTCTAAGATACTTCTCCATCCACAAAGATTCAGCAACTTTGAATGATCAATAGTGAGGTAACTTCAAATTTATCTTAGATACTAATAAAGGTTACAATATAAAATAAATAATAGCAGGACTACAATAGATTTTGAGTAGTTACAAAATCGCTGATGCAGGCTCAAAGTTTGTTCAATTTTTGACACTCAATCCAGTTATAAAGTGATGACCCATGAGAAAAGAAACACTATGGAAATATATTCTGGGTGTATATTTGCTATTACTAGCTTTATTCCTCCACTAGCTTTATTCTCTTAGTAAATCAAGAAAACTACTATATTATCTCTGAGTCAGGAGAGTACATTTCTGTATATAATGTGCTAGTTGCTAATGTTCTTGCATTTTATATGCCATCCCATAGGGTTTCAGAATGATCAAAAAACTACACAAAATTTTATATTATACTACATATAAGAAGATTAAAATGATCTAATAAAGATGCTTGAAACAACCCATTAATCTATATGTAAATATATATACACACAATCTATCTAGAAATATTTTCATTACTAATTAAATCGTCTAAATCCATTTTTATTTATTTAATCTTCTCCAAATTTCATAAAAATATATGTCTTACATAGTACCTAACCAAAAAACAAAGGAAGGAATTTAGGATTTTTATCAACATCTGTGTAAGTCAGCAAATATTTAGGAAGGCCTGGAATTTAGAATTTCAGGTTGCTACTCACATATTTCCTTGTGTTCCATGTTTTTTTTTTTTTTTTTTTTCAAATACCCATAACCTCTTTTTTAAAAGCCGTTTTTCACTTTGTGATTCTAGAAAGCACATAAAGATTTTTTGTATGCATGTCTGCTCTAAGTCAGTGGGATAAACGCGGGCTTCTAGTATACAGTCATTGAGTGCTGGGAGATGGCTAGTGTGAAAAGATTAGTGGAAATAAATTATGGAGTCTGAGAGAATTATCTCTAATAGAGACACTGGGACCACTAGCTTTCCTTTCTTTTCTTTTCGTGCCCCTCTGGCACCAGAAGGCAGCATGCTTTACGACGTATTAACACCATTTACTGATGATACCCTAAACTTTCCAAAACTGTTATACGAAATTACTGCTTCCTGTTAGTGAGTCAATCATCTTGGTTATTGTTCTTCTTATTATTGTAGTGATGAAAACAGAGCTCACACATATCTAGAGTTTTTGTGTTTATTTTGTTTTACTTTGTTTTGTAGTATCTATGCAAAACTTTTTCATCCAAAATAACTTAGGCCATATCTTGTTATTTATAGAGTCATAGGTAAGTCACCTTGCATATGAAATACAGTTAATTTATCATAGTTTCCATTATGTTTGAAAAAAAGAACTATTTAATAAGTAAAAACTTGAGATATTTCAATCACACATGTCACACTAAAGCACATTGTTATAAACAACTATATGACATAAAATGGTATTTATAATATGATTGTATTCTTTAAAAAGAAATGCCATCTATCCTCCCATGATATATTGTGTTATGTTGCTACCTAAATACAATTACCATAATAATCTATACATTATGTTGATAATTTAATGGTTTAAGAAAAACATGGAAGTAGAATAAAACAACCATAAAATGCCTACAATGAGACCTAAGTTGATTAATTTTATGTGTTGTATGAATATGTGCATAATGTTACTTAGCAACTTTTAGCATGTATTCTTACTCTAAATTTTGTTTGAAAAATGTTTTATTAGTCCTATAATTTGTACTAAAAGCCTGTAATATATACAAAATAGTTCTGCAGATCCAAATTTACTAGCGTTTTACAACTGGGTGTGCCAGTCAACTAGGTACAGTCAGTAGGTCATGAAAGAAATGATGTGTATCACTGTGGGTTGTCCTGAAACTGTTTGTATTTTAATATTAATTCTACTTCCCCAAGAAGGGCTGCCTAGTCACATACTAAAGAGATGACTTCATCTGAACCCTTCCATTTAATTAGTAAAATAAAGGAAAGCCAGTGACTGGTTGGGGCAAGTGAGGGGGAAAGGGCTGAGAGGTCTGAAGAGGTCAGAGGACAGATGGTGGAAGTCATGGCAAGATGGAAGTTCCAAAGAACCAGCTAGACCTGCATGATATTAATAGGCATTAAATAGCTATGAACATTAAGGATTTTATAGGTCTAGTATCTCAAAAGAAGGGCAGTTGGTATCTTTATCTATTTGATGTAATCTTGTTGTATAGAGGTTTTGTGGATTGAGAGTTGAATATATAAACTTGTATGAGAAGCTATCAAGCTGTAGAGTTGTATTTATGTGGAATTTTGGGAGAAACACCTTGGGACAGAGTCAGAGAACAAGCAATAGAAAACTGCCAGGGAAGGAAGTTGTGCAGATAAATTGGGCCTTGATGGTGGCTTGGACTTGGCACCAGATGTCCATGTGGCTCCGTATCAGGGCTGGGCCTGAGGAGTGAGACCACAGGGCCAGTAAAGAGATAAACCAATTTTTATTATTTTTAATATTTAATACAATATATAACTTCTGCTGTGATGTAACCAAGAATGGATAAGCATCTCCCCTCATGAGTTTCCAAGCTAATAGCGTCTGCTGCAGTTCACATAGCTATAAGGAATGATAAAAAACAAACTGGTAGTTTCTATAAACTGACATTTCAGAGACCAAGGCAAAGCCTGAGTTTCTCTTCTGCAGAACTGGGAGAAAGTTCAATATAATTCAACTCCAGGAAAAAAAATCACCCCACACTGCCAATCAAGAGCTGCCAGGAGTTGCTCTATCACCTGGCCTGAGACAAGACTCATTCAAGAATAGTTAATCATCAAGAGTTTCAAAAAATAAAAAAATAAACTCACAATTCCCCAGAACCTTGACCAATCCTGAAGGCATGCATATCCCTGGATATAGAGCCAGTCAATCAAGGGAAATGAAGAAAAGAGTCATCCATGCCCACACTAATAGTCTTTAAAGCTACACTGATTTTTCATCCTAATAAGAGCAGACCCCTACATGCTGGATTTCTGCACAATAAATGCGCTTAACTTTGCATGTTATTTGAGTCTGGAATATCATTTTTCAGCAAGTCACAGACTCTTACACCAGGAAGAAGAGAATGGTAGTTGTCATGATACAATGAGATTTGCAAGTTTTACAGGGTATGCAAGATTAATGTCTAAGAATAATTATCCTGTCAAAGTTCTATAGGCCTCATTGACTTCTAGGGAATAAATAAAAGCCACAGATGACATAACTCCTTCACTGCCCCTCAGGGAGTACCTCAGTTTCTCAGGAGCTGAAAGACACGCAGTGCCAAAGAACCATGAACTCTAACCTAAACTACCTATGATACATGATTCTCAAGGCAGCTAGACCAGGCCAACTCCATGATGATCCACCAAAATCAATTATCAGATAAATAGATGTAGATAAGAGATGCATTATTTTATAAAAAGTAAAGAAGATGATAGCTCAATAGTTAAATGGGTAGACAAGTAGCTAATTAACAGACAATTGACAGAGAGATTTCAAATAACTTATTAACACTTTAGTACCTTACTATATCTACCTACTGTTATTACTAACTATATAATATGTCAGTAATGAAATTGTCACAATTTACTTTGCCCATGATTACTATATCTGATTGGAAAAAAGAAGTATAAATGATTACAAAAATAACTACTTGTAGACTTTTACCAATGAAGATAATGTAAATATCCTACCAGAAGATAGCTTCAAAAATATGTTTGGTATGTACGAGTTAGACAAAAATCTCCCTTTTTGTTAATCTATAAATGCTAGATTTGTTTGGTTCTCACAAGATAGTTTTGGTGCCTTCACTGCAAGAAGTGTTTGCTCGAGACAATAAAGTCTTGATGAGTTTTGTATATGACATACAGAATGCTCACAAAGCCCACAATTTTACATAACATAAAAACTTGGGAAATGCAAATCAAAACAACCCTAAGATTCCACCTCACACCAGTCAGATTGGCCAAGATCCAAAACTCAGATGACAGCAGATGCTGGCGAGGCTGCGGAGAAATAGGAACACTTCTCCACTGTTGGTGGGGTTGCAAGCTAATACAACCACTCTGGAAATCTGTCTGGCGATACCTCAGAAAATTGAATATAGTACTACCTGAAGACCCAGCTATTCCACTTCTGGGCATATACCCCAGAGACACTTTAATACACAACAAAGATATATGTACCACAATGTTCATAGCGGCTCTATTTATAAGCCAGAAGCTGGAAGGAACCCAGATGTCCTTCAGAAGACGAATGGATACAAAAATTGTGGTACATATACACAATGGAATACTACTCAGCCACCAGAAACAATGACTTAACCAAATTCTTAAGAAAATGGCTGCTTCTAGAGAAGATCATCCTGAGTGAGATAACCCAGTCACAAAAGAACAGACATAATATGCAGTCACTGATAGTGGGATGCTATCCCCAGAGGCTTGCACTCCCCCAGAAACAACTCACAGACTGTATGAAGTCCAAGAAATAAAGAAAACAAAAAATATACATATATTCACAAAACAAGAAGACTTTGACTATTCCCATGTTGAGTTTTGTTTTGCATGTACTTTACGATTATTGCAACTAGTACGTTTTCAATGCATACTGTCAAGCCCTTGAAAAAAATCAAGTACTGACTAAAAAACATATTCACATGGTTTTATGTAAAATTTATTTTAATGTCTGAAAAAACAGTACTGACAAAAATGTATAATTTTAAGCAAAAAATGTTTAAAATCTTTACATTCATCTTTGTTTTGCAAAATAAAGTCGTTTAAAAAAAACTTGTAGCAACAGTAAATGGTGAATATTTAATTGCCCTTTACTTTTATTTAAAGGCATATTATTATATTGTATTTTCTTCTTCTAAAGGAGCCATGTCTATGGGATCATCTGGTCAATAGATAGGGCCACTTACCCATCTTCAAAAATTTTGACTGACCCAAATTGTTCCTGTTTAAAGGAATTATGAAGGAACAAAAATGGAGCAGATACTGAAGGGAAGACCATCCAATGACTACTACAATTTGGTAACTATCCCTTATGGAGGCACCAAACTCTGACACTATACTGAAAGCCGTGTTGTCCATGGCTGTCTTCTGAAAGGCTCTACCAGCAGCTGACTGAGACAGATGCAGATACTTACATTGGACTAAGCCTGGGGACCCCTACGGAAGAGTTAGGAAATGGATTAAAGGAAGAAAAGCAGATGGCAATCTCATAAGACAAACAACAATATCAACTAACCTGTACTTTTAGGAGTTCCCAGAGAGTAAGCCACCAACCAACGATTTTTCCTGGACTTGTCCGTGGCCCCTGGCACATGGAAGAGGATCGCCTTGTCGGGCTTCAGTGGGAGTTGATGTGCCTAATTCTGTAAAGACTTGATGCCCCAGAGAAGGGGTATGCTTCTGAGGGAGTTTGATGGAGATAGGTATATGAGGGGCCTGGGTTCATGGGTAGAGGAGCACTCGCTCAGAGGCAAAGGGAACAGGGAATGGGATAAAGAAACCTGGAAGTAGAACCAGGAAATGGGGAAACATTTGAAAAGTAAATAAATGAAATAACTTAATAAAATATGTGGAGGCTGTTTATCTATGTTTGCATTTAAATATCCTCAGTATATCTAAAATCATATAACTGTGTTGAAATAGTTTTGCTCATGAAGCTACAAATATTTTCTATGAACTAAACCAAAATAATACACAGATTATCTGTGAGGGAACTAATATGTAAATTTCATCCTCCTTTTTAATGAACTTTTTAATTGGCATGAACAACTCATGTCAATGAATCCTTCTCTAGATAAACACAGTGGGTCAGGAAAGAAGACATGAAATTAGGAGGGGAATCCAGTGGAAAATCTTCAGTGAGAAGGAATGGAAACTGAGGTAATGGGGATATGTATCGTCAAAATACATCATGTGCAAAGATGGGATCACCAACAAATGAATGTAAAGAAGCAGCCCATTTAATTATACTTTTTTAAGAACTTACAGGACTATTCACAACCTTGGCTTTAACATTTGTTATGGAATGCAGGCTTTGGTATTGTTACCCATGGCAGTGGTGTAACCCAAGAAAACAGGTAAAAAATAAAAGAATTTCTTGTAATGAAAACTCAACCATATTGGCAACACTCGGTACTAAATGAAACCCAGTGTACTATTGTGGAAATGCTTAGTTTGCATCTCCATAAGGGAGAACTGAGAGAAGCTAGTCTGTCTAAGAGTGAACTGCCCTTTGTTGTGGTAGTACCACAGAAAGGAAAGGATGAGAGCACAACGAATTACATCCCAGAAGACAATCATTAGTGATCATTAACATGGAGAAACAAGCCTGCAAGTATCTCTGTGTCTGGTTTATTATAATCTACCATAAACCACAATTTTATTAAAATTTCTAAATTAATATTTATATCATAAAACTGAAAGAATATTTAACCGTGACCTGGCTTTTTTCTCTTTACATCACTGCTTGCAACTTTGCACATCAGCTCTTTTAATTTCATGCTTTCAACAATTATGTGCTTCTAAAAATCTGTGAAGTTCATTCCATCTGGCAGAAAATTTCTAAGAATTTAAAACAAATGGGTAAACTGTTTAGATAGATGGCTCTTATGCAAATTTTCATATGCATAATTAGTAAATGCTTCATCAAGTGTTCCAGTGTGGGCAGTTAAATGCACATGAGGAGGGCAAAGACAAGAGTAAAGAATTACAATAATTCAGCTATCAAGTATGTTTGTACAGATGCCTAGGAGTGCTCACTTTGTCATTATCTTTTTAAAAGCTTTGAAAATACCTTTGCCACAGGCATCACAAGTGTAGGTCCTCATAATATCAAGACAACTGAGGTTGTAAATGTTAGAGATTTGAGATGTATACCTCCATGAAAGTTGATAAGGGTAACTTGCAAAATTAAATATCATCTGTAAACATACAGATTAATTTGAACTTTAATGAATTCCTTTCCCCTGTGTCTAAAACCAAAATTCTATTCTATTTTTTCTTCTTTTAGTTACTAGAAAAATATGTCTCTAATTAAATATACCCAATATGGCATGTAAATCATATGGGTAATATTTTAATTTGCCTTACAGCATATTGATATGCAGAAGTGTATATAAATATTATATACATTTTAAAAGTGGTTTTAGGCTGTATAAATGCCACAACACTTAAAGACACTGAGTAATATTTTAGATATTATATATTTGATTACCACTGAAATTCTAGTCCTAGTGAATTTGATCTTTTTTGTAGTCTTCAGAACTATTGTATCTGGTGCTCAGTTACACACACAGATATAGCACTTATGTATGAAGTAAAATGAGAGAAAAAAACGGAGCCTGTCTCAAAAATTATTATTAGAAAAGGAATAGTCACACAAAGTTCTAAATTAATACTAGCTATCTTTGTGTTTGCTTGGCATCCTTTCTAATCTATATTTGACTTGTCTATTTGTCCTTTATAACCTTTGAGTATAATAGAAATGATAGAGGAAAAGCGGCTAGTTGAGTGCAAATTAGCTGTCTTTAAACATAGATATTTCTTTGTATATATGTGTGGAATCATTATAGTTTTATATAACTTCTAAGAAAGTTTTACATTCATTTTCTTATACATTAGGTCCTTTCACTGGATGTAATCATGATTTATGAGCGACAATGGATCAATAGCCAAATCTCTGAAAACATCTGTAGTAGAGCCATCTGTTTATACCTAAATACCAGATGCTATATATGTTAAATTTTATATTTGATAGAATATTTTAATATGTGTACACAGCTCACAGCCCTGCAGCCAACAAAAAAAACAAATGGTGTCACTAAGTAAGATGAAGTAGATGTATTC
Source organism: Micromys minutus (assembly GCF_963924665.1). Lineage (NCBI taxonomy): Eukaryota > Metazoa > Chordata > Mammalia > Rodentia > Muridae > Micromys > Micromys minutus. The sequence continues at coordinate 43,549,423 of NC_137954.1, read as the reverse complement.
CACAACACTTCTCAAGGTATGTACTTAATGCTCTGACAGGTATGAAAAAATAAAGAAAACAATTCATATTATATACATTCTAAATGTGGGTGAAAATTAGTGATATCATAAGTGTATGTACAAATCTCATAACTGATAAACAGATGAATATAATTTATTTAAACTAAAAGTACAGAAGATACTACTCTTCAAATGTGTTTTTCTCCACTACGGCATACTTGTGGACTTTCATTAGCCTACCTATTAGTTATTCTGGTAACAAAACAAACAGATGAACAGCTAAACAGACAGAAGCATACAAAACCGGAAAGAATGAGAAGTTCTTTTATTTAGGTCTCAGTGCTGTGCCCAGTTAAGGAAAGTACAAGTGTTTAACTTTTGCAGACAAGTACTTTTCTTTAAAAGAAAAAGGCTGAAATTATATTATTTTATACATGTTTAAATAACTACTAGTGAAGGTATAATGTGTAATTCTTTTTTAAAATTACTATTTTGTTTAGGCAGACAGAAATTCTAAACTCTGCACTTTCTGATGAGATCACAGTGAATTTCCCTTCAGGTAATTCCCTCACCAAGCTAAGGTGAGTTCCTGGCTGCTTTCTTTCCTGTACTGTCAATGTGGAGGCAGCTGAACTTGACCCACCATTTGTTTTGAGGTTAATGTTTTCTACTGTGCAACTCACTGGCTCAAGCCATGCCTCTTTCAGTATTGGTGTGTTCCTGTTTGTGTAAGAATCAGCATTAGTCTTTTTTTTTTTTTTTACTATTTTGTGTCACACTTTGGAAGGTTTATAAAGTGAATGAAAAGCACATTGGATCTTGATGAGTAGGGTAACAGGACAGAGTGCACAAATCTGACTTTAGCATACTTTAATATCAGGTATGTGACAGATTTTCATATATCAAAACTGAATATCACTACAATAACTGAGAAGAAATATCAGTGAGGTTATGAGAGTTTTCTTAATATAAGAAATATGTTAATGCAAAAGTAACAGTTTGCACAGAATAGCCTTTAGCTGTTAACTCTAAGTGTTCCATTTGAACAATGGAAAGTTTACTTATCCTCTCCCATTGTTTTATAAGATTCAAATATTTCTTTAGTTAACAAAAGAATCCATTCACAGGACACAAAATATTAGCTAAAATATTTGTATAAGAAATATATTGTTAATTAATATGGGGCATGTGAGCTCTGCCACCAGAGGAACTGGCAAAGTAGAGCATGTTCAAACCCTGGAAATTTCAAAATGTGAGATTTAAATCTCATTCTATCATTAGTTCTAACTCCAGCCCCATTTCTGTCCCTGTCTTGGAGCATGTAACCTTGTGACACCCAAGCAGGTCCTCAGCCAAGTAGGCCAGAATCTGGATTCCTTTCCCATGAAAATAAAGTATCACGAGCATCTTAGCCTCAGCCAATAGAATTCAATCACTCCTTCAAACCCTATCCCTTTACTGAAAGTTTATATTTTCCCTCTCCACATAAAATAAAGAATATAATCTATTTCACAAAAAAATCATCTGAACTAGTGTTTTGAACTCAGCTGTATCACTAGGACTACCTACTCTCTCCCACCAAGCACACATCCTTAGACCTTTAGACCAGCTGCCCTTGCTTGACTCCCTTTGCACACAAAGGCTTATATCAGAGCATGGACCTGAACACCTCACCCTATTCTCAAACCTCTAATCCTTTTCTAAGGGCTTCAGCACTATCCTGGCATTCCTTGTAGGAATAGAGTTCTACAGACCTCATTCATTCTGGATTCCACTACAGTTCGCTCAGCTTAGAACATCCACATAAAACCATGTACACTGAAATTAAGAAAACAGAAAGTGGGAAGAGCTTAGAACTCAAAGGCATGGGGGGAAAATTCCTGAACAGAACAGCAATGGGTTATGCTCTAAGGTCAAGTATTGACAAATGGTTCCTTATGAAATTGCAAAGGAAAATATTAAAAGTCTAAAAGGGCAATCCACAGGATGGGAAAAGATCTTTACCAGTCCTATATCTGATAAAGGGCTAGTATCCAGTATATAAAAAAACTCAAGAAGTTAGACTCTAGAGAATCAAATAATCCTATTATAAATTGGGTACAGAGCTACACAAAGACTTCTCAACTAAGGAATAGCAAATGGGTGAGAAGTACTTAAGGAAATGCTCAACATCCCTAGTAATCAGGGAAAGGCAAATCAAAACAACCCTGAGATTCCACCTCACACCAGTTAGAATGGCTAAGATCAAAACTCAGATGACAGCAGATGCTGATGAGGATGTGGAGAAGAAGGAACACTCCTTCCCTGTGGGTGGGGTTGTAAATTGGTACAACCACTTTGGAAATCAGTCTGGTGGTTCCTCAGAAAATTGGACATAGTACTACTTGAGGATCCAGCTATACCACTTCTGGACATATACTCAAAAGTAGCTCCAACATCTAACAAGGACACATGCTCAACGATGTTCATAGCAGCCTTATTTATAACAGCCAGAAGCTTGAAAGAACCCAGATTTCCTTTAGCAGAGGAATGGATACAGAAATTGTGGTACATATACACAATGGAGTACTACTCAGCCACTAAAAACATCAAGTTTATGAAATTCCTAGGCAAATGGATGGAACTTGAAACTATCATCCTGAGTGAGGTAACCTAGGCACAAAAGCAAACTCAAGGTATGTACTCAGTTATAAGCAGATACTGCCCCTTCAAAACAGCTCAGAATACCTAAGAAATAATCCACAGAATTTATGAAGCTCAAAAAGAAGGAAGACCAGAATGTGGATGCCTCAATCATTTTTAAAAGGGAGAACAAAACAGGGGAGGAAATACAAGGTCAAATAGAAGAGCAGGGATTGAAGAAAAGATCTACAGAACCTGTATCACCTTGAGAACCATCCCATATGCAGTGAACAACCCAAGTACTATTTCTGTTGCTAAGAAGTGTTTACTGGCAGGAAACAGGATGTCTCCTCAGAGGCTCTCCCAGAGTCATATAGATACAAATGAGGATGCTGGCAGATAAACATCAGACTGAACACAGGGACCCCAATAAAAAAGCTAGGGAAAGGACTTAAAGAGCTGAAAGGTTTGCAACATCATTGGAAGAACAACATCATCAAGAAGCCAAAACACTGAGGTTGAGAGGGTGATTGGGAGAGGGAGCATGTTCATAGAAATAAGTTGAGCAGAATGAAGGAGGGGAGTTGGGGGAAAGATATAACATTTGGCATGTAAATACAGAGAATATCCAATAATATTGAAAAAATAATATAAAGTAAGATTTTATGGCATAAACAAAATGTAATACATACAATATCCAATAAAAAATTAGAGACATACCAAAAAAAAAAAAAAAAAAAAAAAAAAAGCAGAAGAAGGAGAAAAAGATGAAGAATGAGAACAAGAACAAGAAGAATAAGAAGAGAAGAAGTCAAGTTCCATGGTTGGTTGAATTCAAAAACCAAAATAATAACATCACTGCATCAATCCTTCCTTAGTGTCTCTGCTTTTCCACTGAGATCATTTTAAGAAGTTCAAACCTATAGTACTACCTTTGTACTCTCCAACAAAAGTACTTCAAGAACATCTGCCTTTCTTTTCAACCCTGGGTTACATCTACAATGATGAAGTATTTTTGTTATCAATTTGAAGATAAGGAAGAATTCAAACTATATGTCTTTAAAGTTATATTTGATTCCCTCTCTTGTGTTATATTCACTTACCACCACTCTATTTTCAAATGACTGAAATTTACCCAATGAAAGGCTTTGAATATGCTTTTGTAAGAGTTTAAAAAATAGTTATTTATGCCCTGCTTCATTCGAAGAAATAATAGCCTTTAATGTAATAACAAATGTGCAATATAAAAACTTACTGAATTAAGTTAAAAACATATACTTGGAATAAAGAAAATATATTTTTAATATTAGAATCTCATTTACAGTCTGAGTGTGGCTACAGTTTGCAAGCTGTAAGTGATAATTTGTTTAAAACTACTTGTTTTATTCTGGAAGATTATCATTTCATAAATTCTTTCATACCCTTCCCATATATCTGTCCTTGCTCTCTATCAAATTAGTGACCATTTTATAAAGTTAATTCTCTCTTGCTTTCCCTCTTTCTCTCTCTCTCCCTCTCCCTCATAGATATGTATGTATATTATTTAAAACACAGGTACATCATACTTAGTGTCTGTAATGATCATTTTTGTATATTTTTATGATTGATCATTTTGATAGCCAGTGTGTATTCTCTGTCCTGGGGAAGAAACTTTGTCTCACTCTCTGTGCCCAATAGTTTTCTATAGCTATTTGTATGGTGTGGAGGCTTCCTGAACTTTTCCCTTTTATATTTAGCTATAGATATATAGATGTACATAGTTATAGAGATGATAATAGTGATAATGATAGAGATATATAATAGATAAATAAATAAATACAGATATAGGATAATTTTATGTAACTTATAATTTGATAGTTATTGGGGGCTTTTCTAAAATAAATCCCCTAGTAACTATAAATAAGGGCTTATTATAAGAGAAAATAATTAGATATTTTAATTTTTAATAGAAATAAACATAAATATAACTCCAACATATACCATTGTCAAAATTAAATTAGCTATATTCTAAAAGTTTGTAAAGAATATGTCTTATTGTTATTGCTTTAAATACAATGATTTTTTCTGACTATCATTTCTTTAGGGCTCTTGTCAATTTCAAATGCAGACATGAAGTCTAAAGCACAGATTAGAAGATCATTGTTGAAAGATATAGCTAATCTAAACTAGAACTGGAATCTTGCCCATCTGTCATCTTACACATCTGTATTCTAGTACAAACTCACTTGCTACTTTCTAATTAAAATTATAACAGATCATAGGAAAGAGAAATTTCCATTAACATGCTGAAATTCCTGCATGGTGATTATAAGAACACAGGTAAACATGTCTACAGAAGACACATGTAACCTTGGGTGTCATCCTCAGGAACAGCATTTATCTTCTTTAAAAATGTGTCTTTCATCTTCTTGGATCTTGTAATTTGTGTAAAATGGTTGTACACATAGTCCAGGAATTATGTCCACTATCTATGCCTCCCTGGTACGTGGATTGGAAGAAGACACCACACACTCAATAAACTCTGCATTTTTATGTAGGTTCTGAAGGATTAAGTACAAGCTTTCTGCTTATAAAGAAAGCACTTTACAGAGTCATGATCCACATCTAAAAATATAAGTCAATCAATTTGGATGTTGACTATATTGCAGCACTGGAACATTATGTGTAGCAAGATACAGAATTAGTCATCTAATATTCTCAGTGCTGAAACAGACGAAAGGATAGAACTGGGGTGTTAATCAGTTTTGAACTTAATGCGATTGCAAAATTTCTGTAAGGCTAAGGACACTGTCAAGAAAACAAAACGGCAACCAACAGATTGGGAAAAGATCTTTACCAACCCCACATAAGATAGAAGCCTAATATCCAAGGTATACAAAGAACTCAAGAAGTTAGACACCAGAGAACTAAACAACCTTATTAAATAATGGGGTACAGAGCTAAACAAATTTCTCAATTAAGGAATATCGAATGGCTGAGAAGCATCTAAGGAAGTGCTTGGCATCATTAGCCATCAGGGAAATGCAAATCAAAAAAACCCTGAGATATCACCTCACACCAGTCGGAATGGCTAAGATCAAAAATTCAGATGACAGCAGATGCTGGCAAGGTTGTGGAGAAAGAGGAACACTTCTCCACTGTTGGTGGGGTTCTAAGCTGGTACAACCACTCTGAAAATCAGTTTGGTGATTCCTCAGAAAATTGGACATGGTACTACCTGAAGACCCAGCTATTCCACTTCTGGGCATATACCCCAGAGGCACTCCAACATACAACAAAGACACATGCACCACAATGTTCATAGCAGCTCTATTTATAATAGCCAGAAGCTGGAAAGAACCCAGATGTCCTTCTGTAGATGAATGGATACAAAAATATGTTATATTTACACAATGGAGTTCTACTCATCTATCAGAAATAATGACTTTATGAAATTCTTAAGAAAATGGATGCATCTAGAGAATATCATCCTGAGTGGGGTAACCCAGTCCCAAAAGAACAGATATAATATGCAGTCACTGATAATTGGATACTAACCCCAGAAAGTTCTGAACACCCCAGAAACAACTCAGAGATTATATGAAGTTCAAGAAAAAAAAAAAGAAAGAAAATGAAAAACCATTAAGCTTAATCTTTACACACCAAGAAAACTTTCACTAATTCCAGGTTACATCTTGTTTTACACGTACTTTATGCTTATTGTAACTAGTAAGGTCTTAATGCACACTATCAAACCTTTAAAAAAAAACAAGTACTGACAAAAATATATTCATCTACTTTTATGCAAAAATGCTTAAAATCTGTACATTTATCTTTGTTTTTTAAAATAAAGTTGATCTATTAAAAAAAAAACAAAAAAGAGGCAGATAAAGAAAGAGGAAAAAGGAGAACGTGTTATAGTCTCAATATCTGGGAGGAAGAGTCTTTAGTCCATAACTTCTGAGTACAGAAGGTGAGGTAATGGAACTCATGGTGGCCCCAATCAACATACCAAACAAGTCAGACACTGCTGAATCTCTGATGTTAGAGAAGATCAGGAACATCTATGGTGAGTAGCTTAAAAGGAGAGGGAATATAGATTATGTACTATAAAAGAAGAATTAAAAATGATTGAATGGGAAAGATTAAATGGAAATGCTAGAGCCATTGGAGGAGAAAATACAGGGAAGGGTAAAGACTCTTAAAAACCCTTTTAGGAGGTTATTTGCAAATGTACTACTACAAGGATCTAAAAGAGTTACCCTATATGATGTGTAGCTTGATATGCTTGGCCCAGGGATAGGCACTATTAGAAGGTGTTTCCCTGTTGGGGTAGGTGTGTCATTGTGGGTGTGGACTTTATGACCCTTATCCTAGTTGCCTGGAAGTCAGTAACTGCTAGCAGCTGTCAGGAAGATGTAGAACTCTCACTTCCACCTTAGATAGATGCTGCCATCTTCCTGCCTTGATGATAATGGACTGAACCTCTGAACCTCGAAGCCGGCCCAATTAGATGTTGTCTATATAAGAAGTACCTTGTTCATGATGTCTGTTCACAGCAGTAAAACCCTAACTAAGACAAGCTATAGTAGAGACAACAATGTCCCTATTAGATAGACTCCATAGGCTAGTAAATAAAAGGTCCAGTGTCAAAAGTGTTTTATGTCTACTGGAAAAGCTGGCCAGTAAGTTCCCATAAAGCCCTGATACATTACAGGCTGTAGCTATTGCTTTTGCTTACTCTCTAGAAGTTGGTGATAAAATCCTATCAGTGAAAACTATGAGTCAAAGATCATAGAGAAATCAACCTGAAACTAATCTGTGTGGTTCATTACTATAGATCGACAAACTTTTTTAAAAAGATTTATTTATTTATTATATATAAGTACACTGTAGTCATCTTCAAAAACACCAGAAGAGGACATCGGATCTCATTGAGTGTGAGCCACCATGTGTGTGCTGGAATTTGAACTCAGGACCTCTTAACCAGTGAACCATCCCTCTAGCCCCATTTTCCTTATTTATTTTTTAAATTATTTATTTTATAAAATATTATAGCTCACAAAATTTGTTACATAATAATACATGATTAATACATGATATTTTCCTTTTCCTTTTTCTTTTTTTAAGAAGGACTGAGGCTTCCACATTTTGACCTTCCTTCTTTTTGAGCTTCATAAGATCTGTGAATTGTTTCTTGGGTATTCTGAGCTTTCTGGGGCAAGTAATCAATTATCAGTGACTGCATACCATGTGTATTCTTTTGTGACTGGGTTATCTCACTCAGAATGATATTCTCAGATTCCATCCACTTGCCTAGGAATTTTGTAAAGTCATCGTTTCTAATAGCTGAGTAGTAATCGATTGTGAAAATGTGCCACACTTTCTGTATCTATTCTTCTGTTGAAGGACATCTGATTCTTTCTAGCTTCTACTATTATAAATAAGGCTGCTATAAACATTGTGGATCATGCGTCTTTATTATATGTTGGGGCATCTTTTGAGTCCAAGGACATAGAGAAATCAACATGGAACTGATATGTTTGGTTCACTATTATAGATTAGCTTTTTTAAGGCTGGAAGATGATAGATATGGTGCCAGACTACCACAGTAAACATCATTCTTAATTAATCATGAGCTTTGCAAGCTACAATAGCAGCCTGCCTGAAAAAAAGCAAAACAAACAATAATAAAAACCATGCTGATGATTGCAGCATGAATATAAGAAACTAACCCAATTCTGACCAGATTTAATGTCTACTAGGCAAGATGGAATCTGTATCAGACACCATTATTGGAACCAAGATATGATGGCTAGCTATGTTTTAGACACAGCGGAGAACTTATTACTTTTCTAATGAAACATAATATTAGCCTTATTTCTAATGCCTTCCTCTTGTTATAGCCATATACTTGAATATTCCTCACACCTCATTAGAGAGGCTCCTTTTGCAATAGGTGGTGATTAATACGGATACCATGGAGGGTCAAATTGGAAGAAATGTGTAAATACTGAGTGTCCATCCCTGTATGTGGCACTATCTCACAATCTCTTTGTTCCTAGGTTTATGGGTCATTGTAAAACAGGCATTGGGAGCACTGTAAGAGCTAGAAACATTGGCTGAAGACAGTGAAACAGTAATCTCAGAACACAGTGACATAGTGACACATATGAGCTCATAGCAGTTATGACAGCAAGTAAAAGACCTATGGAAAGTCAAGCCACACAAGATCTCAGAATGAAAATAGAATGAGGATACCATGTCCCTAGTTAAGTATCTATTGGTAATTGATAGATGCTGGGTCAGGAGAAATCATTTTTCTTTCAAGGTGTGGCACCTGATCGATCTAACATATTATAGTAGATAGCCACACATGTAAAAATGTATAGGCAGCTGCAGAGGTGAAAGGTAAGTTTCTTAAGAATGGCCAGGCATTATTCTGGAAAACTGATGTAAAGGCAAAAGTATAAGCTGTGCGACTCTGTCCCTGTAGCTGAAAAAGATAAAAAACAACAATGAGTACTTTAAAGTGGAGTCAAGTCTTTGTGGTCTTTAAAAATAAACATCTAGAAAATTATTATTATTATTATTATTATTATTATTATTATTATTATTACTTCTTTTATTTTTTACACTTCAGATTTCATTCCCCTCCCAGTTCACCCTCTTGACTGTTCTACATCCCATACCTGCAACCTACCCTACCCCAGTCTCCAAAAGGCTGGCCCCACCCCGCACCCCACCAGATCTATAAACTCCCTAGGACCTCCAGTCTCTTGAGGGTTATGTTCATCTTCTCTAACTGAAACTGAATCCAGCAGGCCTCTGCTCTATATGTGTATGAAAATTCATATCACCTGGTGTATGCTGCCTGGTTGGTGTTCTACGTTTGAGAGATCTCAGAGGTTTAGATTAAATTGAGACTGTTGGGCCTCCTACAGAATCGCCCATCTCTTTAGGTTCTTCCAGCTTTTTCCTAATTCAGCCACAGGGGTCAGCAGCTTCTGTTCATTGTTTGGGTGCAAACATGCATCTGACTCTTTCAGCTGCTTGTTGGAACTTTGAGAGGGAACTCATGATAGATCCCTTTTTGTGAGAGCTCCATGTTCTCAGTAATAGTGTAATAGATCCCCTTGGGCTGGATCTCACTTTGGGCCTATTGATGAACCTTCTTTACCTCAGGCTCTTCTCCATTTTCGTTCCTGCAGTTTTGACTATGGGATAGCAACCCCATACTATACTTGATTCCCTGTCTTTCTGCTGGAAGTGACCTCTACAGGGTCTTTTTTCCCACTGTCAAGAATTTCATCTAAGGCCCCTCTTTTTGAGTTCTGAGATTCTTTCACCTCCCAAGACTCTGGTACATTCTGGAGGCTCCTTGCAACCTCCTACCTCCCAATGTTGCCTGTTTTTATTCTTTGAGGCTGACCCTCAGGGCTTTAGTCCTTTTCCCCCATGCAGTACCAGACTACATTCTCTTCTGGACTCCATTCCCTATCCCTCCAAAGACATCCCCCTTGTGGTTTTCTTTTCCTTCCCAAGTGGGACTGAAGCACCCTCATGTGGGTGCTTCAGCTTGTTGACCTTTTTCTAGAGAAATTCTAAATACTTAGTTTCTAGGGAAAAAAAGAGTGCAGAATAAGTGTAGTAAAGTTTTCCATAATTTATTCTTATGAGAATATTAATTACTGGTCCTTATATAAAGTTACTATGTGGCAAAATATTTAAACATGCATATAACATCTATGTGCCATATTTAAGTTAATACAGTATTGGTCACTTACAAAGGAGAACAATGTGCCCTTGGCCTAGTTAATTTTGGTTGTTGTTTTTACATGACCTTTAATCTATTAAGAAATAAACCTCTGGGTACATAGATAAGATTATTTTTTGATTAGCTTATTTGAAAGGGGAATATTTTCAAATGGTGGTGTCTTATGGGGGCAATCCAGATACAAAGACATCCATACAGAAAGTCTATGCTCTTTTCCCCCTGCCTTCACATCTCACCGAGGTCAATACTGCTGCTACAGTCCTTTGCTGATTTCAGAATGCATTTTTTCTGCTCTTTGTGGAGAGATTACCAGAGTTTCTAGCATCATTGTGTAGGCCTTGGGTGGCATAACGGGACAGTGAGGTGTTCAGCCTTGTATACTAAGCACTACACTGGTTCTTAGCCCCTCTAATAATAACGCAGCCAATGGTGGACTACCCAGACCGTATACTATTAACCAATCTAATAAGTCTTATCATTGTATACACTAATTTTATTGGCATTATGCAGCAGGAGAACCTTCATTACTATTTATAACAATGTTATCATCTCCCACTTAGAGTTAACACACTATTAGACAAGCAGAACATCTACATTCTGCAAACTGAACCTAAGAACTTTGCAACAGAGAGAAGACAATGTGAATTTGTTTTTGAACCAAGAAATGCCTTCCTTACATTATTTTTTATAATCATTGTATATTTTAATTTTTTACCTTAATTATATGTATTTGGTAATTTTTCAAATGTAGTTACAAGGGAAATTCTATAAGTATCTATATTATGAATGAAACTTCTTCAGTAATACAGAACATTCAAGAGGCACCACTGGACAACACAAAAGTTCATGAGGGTACTCAAAAAACAAAACCAAAAACAGAAAAATAACCGAAAAAGACAACAACAAAAACAAAATATGCAATGAGAATTCAATTCTAAATCATAAAGAAGAAACAATCACAAGCATAAATGTTATCTCAGAAATAAGAATAAAATAAAATAAAGTATAAACTCATTTGGCAAGTTGTACAACCACAGAGAGCAGTTATAGAAAATGCCTAGTAAAGCCCATCTCTGTCTCTGAATTGATCATTCAAAGGTTTTTCAGGTGAAATCTTATCCACATTATTACTCTCAACTTAGTCTTTTAAAGAAATGAAAATTTCCATCTTAAAATTCCCAAGGGAATTAAATAAGTTTCAGCCACACATTCCTGAGACAGAATTGATATAAATAGCTGTTGTACAAACCCCCAGTGCAGTGCACACTTGCAGGACAACGTTACAGTACAGGCTCTAGTACTGCAGGGAACCACAATAATGAGTGCAGTGGGAAATAAATGATCTCATACATTTAGCTTAATTGTGATGATGTATCAGGGCAAATCAGAGAATAAACTTTTATTTATTAATCTTTTTATTTTTTTCTTTATGAAAGGATGTTAGATAGCTATAAAAAGTAGTTGAAAACCCATTTAAGCAAAATTTAATCTAAAATGTATTAAAACAGAAACAAAAGTTAAATTTCTAAGATCACCGAAATGAAAAAGACAACCAGGAAATGGGAGGACATATTTAAAATAGTGCATTTTCAAAGAATTGCCATCTAAAATATATGAAAGAAACTCTTTCATCTATAATAAGTAGAAATATTCAATTATATAATTAACAAAGATGTTAAACAGAAGATTCTTATAAGAATATGTATCAGTGTCCTATAAGAGCCGGAAAGGATTCTCAACATTACCTGAAAGGAGAAAATGAAAATCAAAACCACAGAATGAGTGGTACCTTTTGTACTTTCCAAGATGTTGAGAATTCAGGAGTCAGAGAAGAGTAAACAAGGTTGGTATTAAGGATAACCCTGAGATGTTGCTGGTAAAGACTGTGCAGCCTCTTCCTTAGACATGTTCCTCTGTGATTCAGCAGAAGCATCAAGAGTTGCTGTTTTAGATCTTTTGTTGAATTGAAATTCAACCCAAAAGTAGTTTATAATGTGATCACTCATTACAACAGTCCAAAATAAGAAATGATTTGTAATACTAAAGATGGGTAAACAAACTGTGATATGCCTTAAAACATTGGAGACACTATTATATGTTATAAACTTGAAAAAGCATTGTACAAATCAAATATGTCATAAAAATAAGGTAATATTATATGTATCTCATTTTATGTAATATTTAATATATAAAAAGTAGTGTACACTATGCCAAATTATTAGAAGAGGCAAATAGGAATTGATTGCTAATCATAGGATAATTAAAATTTGGGGTAAAAACAATGTTCACACAGGAACCAGTGTAGTGGTTGTAAAGCCTTATCATAGGCATATAACAAAAATGCTTAATTGCATATTTAAATTTAATGATTTATGTTATCATTTAAAAAGTCATCAACAGAGCATATAATCTCTTCAAAGAATGAAATTATTATAACATAATATGCAGGAATTTATGTACTAAATTAGATGAACATTTTGTTTTCTTTATACTGTGGGCCTTATGCAAGACAGGTTTTATTAGACCTTATTATTTAAACAGGATTGACCTCAGTATTGGGATCCTCCTGCATTTGACTCCCCAGGGTTTATGTTATAGACATATGCTACAACAACTGGCTCATGCATATAATTTTTAATGTCTTAATATACAAGTAGACACAGAATACTGGAGGTGGAAAGGCCTAACCAGGGAAGGAGTAGGAGATAGAAGAAATGACTGGGCAGGAGGAGCTTTAACAGAACAAAGGATTATGAAGAAGCCATGTTCAAACGTGTTGTATTGTAATAAAAATTCATTAAAAAATAAAACATTGAGGTAGCATGCTCTGACTGGCTGAGAACTGATCTTAGGAGGTGTGAGTTATTAAAGAATAAAAAGATTAAAAATCAGTGACAGAGTAGGAAACAACCTTATTAGTAGTTAGAAAAGGAAGAATCGGATACTTCTAATGAAAATAGTACGGGTCCTCTCATTCGCTTTGGTTTCCCACCAGAGCCTGATAATAACATCTTCCTGTTAAAGGCATCCTAAATCAGTAAAATATTCTAGATTCACTTGTATTACTGTAATAAAATGTTCTGAAAAAAGCAGGGAATTTAAACATGATTAAATCCATAGGCAAGAACAGAGAAAAAGTAAACACATGGGTCTTTCCTAGTTTGCTTGCCCACATCTTATTTTCTCCTATGTTTGTCAAGAACTTATAGTTAAGGAATGATTGCAACCTGAATGGTCCAGATATTTCACAGCAATTTTTTTAAGAAAACAGCAAACAGTCATGCACATAGGCCAAATCAAAACAGACTCCTTTGTCAGATAATTATAGATTGTATTAATTTGACAATTAAAGCTAATAATCATAATAACATAATTCATATTCACCAATAATATAAATGACTATAAATTACTAACATTTGTCAAGAAAAAGGAAATTAGGCAAATTTATATATATTCATATATTTACATATGTATTGCTCTATAATTATATGTGTGTGTTTTATTCATATATGTGTATACATATGTACATATGTTATTTAGAAACATATTTCTTTAAAACTTTCATGGAATGCATTAATTTATGGTAAGACACAAGACAAACTTGACTAAAATAGAAAGAAACAAACATTGTGGGGGTTCAAAATCTATTCAAAAGTAACATGAAACAAAATAGCTTCCAACAAAGAAAATTCCTAGTTCAAATGTCTTGGTTCAGTAATTGCTTTCAGAATGCGCTTTCTTTTCAATGAACTGAAAACAAGGGAATGCTTCTGAACTCAGCCTATGAGTTGACAACAACCTGATACATTAGCCACAGATATTAAAAGAGAAGCCAGCTGTAGATTAACACTATTTTTAAATTATCAAATGCACCAAATTATACTCAACACTCTATAAACAATGTATCATTACCAATTGAAATTATTTCAGTATGTTAAACTGGTCTAGAATTTTAATCAATCAGTATAATTCATCATCTCACCAAAACGGAAATACAGAATTCTGTAGACACAGAAAAGATATGATTTAAAAAAAAATGTTTTCAGCAAAAAAGTACTGAATAGAAGACCCTGAATCAGTCAAAGGACAAAGTAACAGCAGAACATTGAATAGGGTTCTTAATGATGAAAGACACTTACTGCATGGTTTAAGGCCACTGGGTACCCTTTCTCACTATTCAGAACTGAAATGGGAATTACATTCATTGCCAAGAAAGTAAAAAAAAAAAAAAAACTTACATGTACAGAATATATTCATTTGATTATGTGTCTATTAATACATGGCCACCTTTATACATACACACATTGAAGACTTTTACACAGAAACAAATATGTATGATGAGCGAGTTTGTATGTTTGAAGGTCATAAGGCCAATTTACCTAAAGGAAATGTATATCCGTGTGCTTAAATTGAATAATAAGTGAAAACTTATGCACATATATACCAATAAGTAGTGACTGTCTTAGAGTCTAACGATACATATGTTGATTTGTGCAAAGCTGTAAAATAGGAAGTTAAAAACTCAATATATATAGAAAAAGATTATTTTAGAGGAAATAAGAATTAAAATGCAAGATGGGATATTAACGTAGTAGCTATTATGTTTCCTACATTGCCATCTGCTACCCAAACATACTCCAAGAACCAAAAAGGTTAGAAA
Source organism: Micromys minutus (assembly GCF_963924665.1). Classification (NCBI taxonomy): domain Eukaryota; kingdom Metazoa; phylum Chordata; class Mammalia; order Rodentia; family Muridae; genus Micromys; species Micromys minutus. Next base: position 43,534,385 of record NC_137954.1, on the reverse strand, counting down.
GATGGTTCTGCAGTTAAGCACCTTTGCTGCTCTTGCAGAGCCACTGTACTAACTTCCCAAACATCAAGTGATGGTTAACAGTGATCTGTAACTCTCCTCTCAAAAGATACAGTACTCTCTCTGACCTCCTAGGGCACAAAGCAGTCACACGATACACATCATGTATGCTGGCAAAACACTCCTCCACATAACCTAAAATAAATAAAATATGAAATCTTTAAAAAAGAATCACTCATAAAAAAACACAGCAAAGCAAGAGATTTTGAATAATGTATTGTTGAATTCATGCATCAGGAAGCATCAATTTCATGTTGAAAATTGTTTAAGTGTTTTAATATGCAATGTGTTATATAAAAATACAGTTAGGTATACATGTTGATGCTCACCTTTAATCCTACAACTTGGAAAGTGGAGACAGAAAGAAGGAAACTTCAGAGCAAGCCTAGAATACACACCAAAGCACTACCTTACAAATATAGAATAAAAAACAGAACTGAATACAATAAATTCAGTTTTAGTAACCAACATATGGAAACACTCCTGGAACCCCCTGGCCACGCCAACCAGTAGCAAGACAATCTTCAGTATCCTTCCTCTTCTCTTGTTCCAATTCTTTTTTTTTTCCATTTTCCTTTCCTTTTTACTGAAGAAATTTTTTCTCAGATATTAAACCCTGATAACAGTTTCTTCTCTCTTTCTCTTCACCCCAGTCTTCTTCATCTCTCCTCCTATCTGGATCAACCCTGTTTTTTTGTTTGTTTGTTTGTGTTTTGTTTTGTTTTGTTTTTTAACTCATGAATGGACAGACTAAGAGATAATGAATAATAAAAATAAAATAAAGAATGGTAGCATCACAGCAACGTTTGATTAGTCAGGGCTGTTTTAGCTATTCTTGATTTTTTTCTATATTGAAGCTGAAAGTTTTCTTTTTAAGATCTGTAAAAATTGTGTTGGAATTTTGGCAGGAATTGCATTGGAATAATAGATTGCTTTTGCTATTATGGCCAGTTTTCCTGTATTAATCCTTCTGATCCATGAGCAGATATCCATCTTCAAAGATCTTTGATTTCTTTCTTCAGTGTTTTAAATTTTTACCAGATAAGTCTTTTACTTACTTCCATAGAGTTATTCTGAATTTAAAATATTCTGAATATTTTATATTATTTCAGGTTATTGTGAAAAGTGTTGTTCCTCTGATTTCTTTCTTGGTCTCTTTGTCATTTGTATATAGAAAACTACATTTTAAAAAAATATTTATTTATTTATTTATTTATTTATTTATTTATTTATTATATATAAGTACACCATAGCTGTCTTCAAACACACCAGAAAAGGGAATCAGATCTCATTACAGATGGTTGTAAGCCACCATGTGATTGCTGAAATTTGAATTTAGGACCTCTGGAAGAAGAGTCAGTACTCTTAGCCACTGAGCCATCTCTCCAGCCCATAGAAAACTACATTTTTAAAAAAGTTAATTTTGTACCTACCTACTTTGCAGAAGATACTTATCAGCTATAGGAGCTTATCAGTGAGATTTTTATGGTCACTTAGGTATACTATATTATCTGCACTTAAAACATGTTGACCTCTTCCTTTACCAAGTTGTATCCCACTGGGGCACAGGCCTGGTGTTCTCGCAGCACAGACAGTGCTTGGCTGCACTCTCTGGAAAAGGGTCCTTTCCAGCCCACAGTGTGGGCTGGGCCTCTGTCAGCAAGAATCTAGATCTGCCCACAAAGGCTGTGCTTGCAGACCAGCCTCATGAGCTCTTCTACACTTCCAGCAGCAGAAAGCATGGGGCATAGACCTGGTGCGGTTGTGCCTAGAGTTATGGCAACACAGAGAGTGTTGTGCACTCTGGAAAAGGGTCCTTTCTGGCCCACAATAACAAGTAGTCCCCTGTCATCTGGTCTTGGGGTCTGCCCATAAAAGGTAATGCTCGAAGATCAGTCCCACGGGTGCTTTTACAACTAGACCAGAGGTGAGCCTAATGCATGGGCACATGGAGGTCACACAGTTCTCAGTGAGCAGAGTGAGTTGCTCTCTGGAAAAGGGCCCTTTTTGGCCTAGAGAAAGAGCCAGGTCATGTCCAGTAGAACTCAGGACCTGTGGGCACAGGGCTGAGCTCCCAGAAGACCTTCACAAGAGATCCCACACCTAAGCCCACAAAGACTGAACTGAATCACTGCCATCAGAACTCTCTACTTGCACAGAAAAAGCAGAACACTCAGAAGCAGTTCTCTTTCTGAGCCCACAGGCCCTCAGGTCCACAAGAGAGACAGGTGTTAGTCACTGACAACAAGATCACCTATAATCACAGATAAAAAGATGGCAAGAAGTAAGTAAAAGAACCTAAGCAATGGAAACCAAGACAACCTGGCAACATCAGAACCTAGCTTTTTTACTACAACAAGTAGTGGATTGCCAAACACACCAAAAACACAAGACTGAGAATTGAAATCATACTTCATGATGCAGATGGAGATCTTTGAGAAGCATGTGTATAACTCCCTTAAACTGTTTTAGGAGAACCAGGAGAAATCACTCAAACAACTATATGAAAAAGCAAGCAACAAATGATATAATTGAAAACAGAAATAAAAACAATAAAGAAAACACAAAAAGAGACAACCCTTGAGATAGAAAACTTAAAAAAGAAATCAAGAGTCACAGATGCAAGCATCTGCAACAGACTACAAGAGATGGAAGAGAGAATCTTAGAGGGCGAAGACAACAGAGTAAACAGACAAAACAGTAAAAGAAGATGCAAATATCAAAAACCTCCTAACTCAAAATTTTCAGAAGATCCAGAACACAATGAGAAGACCAAATCTAAGACTAATAGGTGTAGAAGAAGGAGAAGAATATCAACTAAAGGGCATAGTAAATATCTTCAACAAAATTGTAGAAGAAAACTTTCCTACCCTTAAGATTGAGATGAACATGAGCATAAAAGAAGCCTACAGAACTCCAGTAGATTGGACCAGAAAGAAATTCTTCATGAAACATAATAGTCGAAACACCAAGTGTTCAAAACAAAGAAAGAATACTAAAAGTAGTAAGGAAACAGGACATGTAACATAAAGGCAGAGCAATCAGAGTTATATCCTACTTCTCAACAGAAACTATGAAAGCTAGATGATCCAGAACAGACATTATACAGACTCTAAGAAAATGCCAAGTTTAATATATCCAGCAAAACTCTCAATTACAATAGAAAAAGAGACCAATATACTCCAGGAAAAAACTATATATTATGCAATATATGACCACAAATCCAACCCTATAAAGGATAATAAATGAAAAACCCAACACAAGGAGGGAAACTATGCTCTAGGAAAAGCAATAATAATAATAATAATAATAATAATAATAATAATAATAATAATAATAATAATAACTAAACAGGAAAACCAAAAGAAGAAAGACACACAAACCTAATTCTACCTTTAACAACAAAATTAACAAAACACAACAATCATGATTCATTAATATTTGTTAACATAAATGAACTCAATTCAGCAATAAAGAGACATAGACTATTAGACTGGATACATAAACAGGATCCAGCATTTTGCTGCCTACAAAAAACTCATCTCAGAGACAGAGACAGACACTACCTCAGACTAAAAGACAGGGAAAAACCTTCCAAACAAATGAGGGCAGGAAATAGGCTGGATAAGCTATTCTAATATTAAATAAAATAGATTTTTAACAAAAGTTATCAAAAAAGATAAGGTACTTTTTACTCATCACAGGGAAAATCTATCAAGATGAACTCTCAATCTTGGACATCCATGCTGCAAATGCAAGGGCACCGCATTTATAAGTGAAACCCTACTAAAGTTCAAAGCATATATTGTACAACAGACCATAATGGTAGGAGACTTCAACACTCCACTCTCATCAATGGACAGGTCATAGAGACAGAAATTGAACAGAGACACTGCAAAACTAGCAGAGGTTATAAAGCAACTGAAATTAACAGACATCTACCAGACATTTAATTCAGAACCAAAAGAATATACTCACAGTACCTTCTCCAAAATTGACAATATAGTCACAAAAACAGTCTTCAACAGATACAAGAAGATTGAAATACTCCCATGCATCCTATCAGATCTCCATGTCCTTAGGTTGGTATTTAATAACAAAAAAGACAACAAAAAGCCCACATACACATGGAAGCTTAACAAAGCTCTTCTCAATCAAAGCTTGGTCAAGGATGAAATAAAGAAAGAAGACAAGAATTTTTTAGAACTTAACAAAAATGACATGACTTCATACCCAAACTTATGGGACGCAATGAAAGAAATACTGAGAGGAAAACTCATAGCTCTGAGTGCCTCTAAAAAGAAACTGGAGCTGGTTTGTTGAAAATATCTAAAAGATAGATAATCCCTTAGTCAGACTAACTAGAGGGCAAAAAGAGTATGCAAATTAACAAAATCAAAAATAAAAGGGGAAACATAACAGAAACTGAGAAAATTCAAGAAATTGTCAGATCCTATTAAAAAAGGCTATACTCAAAAAAAAAACTGGAAAATATGGATGAAATGATAGATTTCTAGACAAATACCAGATACCAAATTAAAATGAGGATCAGATAAACCATATAAACAGTCCCATAACTCCCAAGCAAATAGAAGTAGTCATCAAAAGCCTCCCAACCAAAAAAAAAAAAAAAAAAAGCCCAGGACCAATTGGGTTTAGTGGAGAATTTTGTCCGACTTTTACAAAAGACCTAATATCTATACTCTCCAAACTATTCCTCAAAACAGAAACAGAAGGACTACTCCCCAACTTGTTCTTCGAGGCCAAAATTACTCTCATACCTAAATCACACAAAGACACTACAAAGAAAGAGATCTTGAGACCAATTTCTCCCATGAACATCAATGTTAAAATACTCAATAAAATTTTTGCAAAAAGAAACCAGGGACACATCAAAACAGTCATCCACCATGACCAAGTAGGGTTTATTCCAGGGATGCAGGGATGGTTCAACATACGAAAATCCATCAACGTAATCCACCATATAAACAAACTCCAAAAAACCCCACATGATCCTCTCACTAGATGTTGAGAAAGCATTTGAGAAAATTCAACACCCCTTCCTGGTAAAAGTCTTGGAAAGATCAGGAATCCAAGGCTCATACCTTAACATAGTAAAATTAATATATAGCAAACCAGCAGCCAACATCAACCTAAATGGAGAGAAACTTGAAGCAATCCCATTAAAATCAGGGACTAGACAAGGCTGCCTACTGTTTTTCTACCTATTTAACATAGTACTGGAAAATCTGGCTAGAGCAATTAGACAACAAAAAGAAATCAAAGGAATTCACATTAGAAAGGAAGAAGTCAAAATATCACTATTTGCATATGATATGATCATATACTTAAGTGACCCCAAAAATTCCACCAGAGAACTTTTATTACTAATAATCAACTTCAGCAAAGTAGCTTGCTGGCTATAAAATTAACTCAAACAAATCAGTAGCTTTTCTCTACTCAAAGGATAAACAGGCTGAGAAAGAAATTAGAGAATCGACACTTTTCACAATAGTCACAAAGTCTATAAAATACCTGGGGGTGACCCTAAACAAGCAAGTGAAGGCTTTGTATGACAAGAACTTCAAGACTCTGAAGAAAGAAATTGAAGGAAACATCAGAAGATGGAAAGATCTCCCACCCTCATGGATTGGCAAGATAAACATTGTAAAAAAGGCCTTCTTTCCAAGAGTAATCTACTGATTCACTGCAATCCCCATTGAAATTCCAACTCAATTGGTCATAGAGTTAGAAAGAGCAATTTGTAAATTCATCTGGAATAACAAAAATCCTAGAATAGCAGAATCTATTCTCAAGAATGGAAACACTTCTGGGGGAATTACAATCCCTGATCTAAAGCTATATTACAAAGCAATTGTGATAAAAACTGCATGGTATTGATACAGAGAGAGGCAGGTAGACCAATGGAACAGAATAGAAGATCCAGAAATGAACTCTCACACATATGGTAACTTGAGCTGAACTCTCACACATATGGTAACTTGAGCTTTGACAAAGGAGCTGAAAACCTTCAGTGGAAAAAGGACAGCCTCTTCAACAAACAATGTTAGTTCAACTGGCAGTCAGCATGTAGAATACAAATAGATCCTTTCTTATGTCCCTGTACAAAGCTCAAGTGCAAGTGGATCAAAGATCTCCACATTAAACCAGGTACAGTGAAATGATTAGAAGGGAAAATGGAGAAAAGCTCAGAACACATAGGCACAGGGAAATTTTTCCTGAAAAGAACACCAGTGGCTTATTCTCTAAGATAAAGAATTGACAAATGTGACTTAATGAGATTGCAAAGTTTCTGTAAGGCTAAAGACACTTTCAAGAAAAGAAAACGGCAGCCAACAGACTGTGAAAGGATCTTTACCAACCCCACATCAGATAGAGGGCTAATAGCCAATGTATAAAAGAACTCAAGAAGGTAGACTCCAAAGAATAAAACAATCCTATTAAAAATGAGGTACAGAGCTAAACAAAGAATTCTCAACTTAGGAATATCAAATGGTTAGAAGTACTTAAGGAAATGTTCCACATCCCTAGTAATCAGGGAAAGGCAAATCAAAACAACCCTTAGATCCTACCTCACACCAATCAGAATGGTTAAGATCAAAAACTCAGATGACAGCAGATGATGATGAGGATGTGAAAAAAGAAACCCTCCGCCACTCTTGGTGGGGTTGTAAGCTAGTATAACCACTCTGTAAATCAATCTGGCACGTCCTCATCACATTGGACATAGTACTACCTGAAGACCCAGTTATAATTCTACTTCTAAGCATATACCCCAAAGATGCTCCAACACATAATAAGGACACATTCTCCACCATGTTAGCAGCCTTATTTATAATAGCCAGAAGCTGGAAAGAACCCAGATGTCCATAAGTAGATGAATGGATACAGAAATTGTGGTTTATTTACACAATGGAGTACTACTCAGCTATTAGAAACAATGACTTTATAAAATTTCTAGGCAAATGGATGGATCTAGAGAATATCTTTCTGAGTGAGGTAACCCAGTCACAAAATAACAGACATAATATGCAGTCACTGATAATTTGATACTAGCCCCAGAAAGCTCTGCATACCCAAGGAACAACTCGTAGGCCATATGAAGTTCAAAAAATAACTAAGGCCAAATAGTGAAAGTCTCAGTCCCTCTTAGGAAAAAAAATATAAGTGTATAGCACCCTCTCAGAATGTGGTACACCGAGACCTTAAATAATTAATAATCCAAGAACTAGGAATATAGCCTTGTGGCAATTTTGGTATTCAAATCATTATGTTTAGTCTATATGTACCAAGAAAACTATGACTGTTTCCATCTAACATTCTGTTCTACATGTACTTTATGCTTATAGTTACTATTGAATTTCAGTGCATGCTATCAAATCTCTAAAAATTTGCCAAGATGCTTTAAAAAATCTGTACATGCATCTCTCTTCTTTAAATAAAGTTGTAAGAAAAATAAATGGGATACAGAGCCAAACAAAGAATTCTCAACAGAGGAATCTTGAATGGCTAAGAAGCACTTAAAGAAATGTTCAATATCCTTAATCATTGAGTAAATGGAATTGCAAGTGACCTTGAGATTCTACAATCCGAATGACTAAGACCAAAACTCAAGTGAAAATATATGCTAGTAAGAATGTGAAGAAATAGGAAGACTCCTCCTTTGTTGGTAGGCTTGCAAACTGCTCCAATCACTCTGAAAATCAGTCTGGACATTCCTCAGAAAAGTAGAATAGTACTACCTTAGGACCCAGCAATACTACTCCCGGCCCTTTATCCAGAAGATGTTTCACAATAAACAAGTATATGTGTTCCACTAGGTTCACAGCAATCTTATTCATAATATGCAATAATTTCTGTTTAATCCTTATAGATTTGTATTAGCCTACATGACTACTTTTAGAAATAAAGTTTGACAAATGTCTGCTTTACTTCTTATTAGCATATTACATTATTCCAATTAGGAAAACAAAATTCAGTGCCACAGTCCAGATAATGAGTATTTCTGGCATTTCTCAGCAACAAACTTTGAGGTTAAAACTTGGTATTGATTATCAGTTATTATGAGGGCACTAAAATCTTACTGAAAATAAATAAAGCAAGTGCCTTCTGAAACATTGTAATTGAAAATGATTGATTTTCTTCTAAAGATTATGTTATTTCTCCATTTATAGATTTTTATCTTATTAACGAGAGTCTCAAATTTTGCAATGTTCTGTTAGCCATTCCTTCTTCCTTTCTTTATTTTTTTTTTTTTTTTTTGTGTTCTGTATATGAAGAAAATTTTAACAGATTCTCAACTGCATATATATACTGTGAAACACAGCAGGGAGAGTGAATTTTAAATATATATTAAATGGCCTGTATAGAAATAAGAAATAGTAATTAAAAGAATTTTTCAGCTTTGTACTAGAATGTTTAGAAAATATGCATATTGGAAGGAGGTGATCAGTTGTTATCTTCCCCTTCATTCTCACGTGTTTTCAAACCTTTTAAGCAATTTAGCTTCATAAAACACTTTTATAATGAGCAAAAATTATGGTTTCTAAATTTACTCAGTAATTATGAAAATTAGAAAACAAACATAGTTGTTAGCATTATTAAATACTTCAGACATTATAATTTATGGGCTGCTGATCTTTGGCCCCATTGTTGACTCCATTCACATGCTAAATTTTAAAAATGAGAAAAAACTACTATATAACATTATTTCATATTACATAAGACTTTTATTCAAAGTTCATTCAGAGCTCAAAGGTTTCTACTCATGATTTGCTGTTTGAAGGCACAAAGTCCTAACAAAACACCTGTCTAACTTGACAGCGTGGAAAATGGAAGTGGACTCACAACGACCTTACTCATACACAATTTCTACCAGTGCAGTTAACTTTCTTGGGTAGAAAATATGTGCAAGTCAAATTAGAGTTTTGATGTCCATATATTTTATTTATCATTTGAAAACTTTAGATACCCAAACAATGTGACTTAAACTTCTTTTTGGCAGATTATAATATAATTACATCATCCCCCCCTTTCCCTTTCCTCTCTCCAAATTTCCTTCATACCTTTTAAAAGCCACAGCTCTTTTATCATTAACTGTTTTAAGAGTAAGAATATATATATATATACATAAATATAACCCACACAGAATGTATAATGTTACTTGTATTCTTATTTTCAGTATTAGCCATTTGCTATGAGATAAGCATTTGGTGTGTTCTTCCCTGTGGAAAGCACCCCTGCTCTCAAATTACTTACCTGTAGAAAATATATAAGGTTAAGACCTTTTGGGATCTCTGTACACTTCAGCACTATATTTTGATAATATCTAATCACCAGTACATCCTTCTACCACCCAATGGGCAACATCTCACCTCCCCCACTGTAACTTCAATTTTTTAAAAGTCTAATTTTAATCATGGTTCTTACATGTTTTTACCTCCATTCTAGTCCACCACCCACCATAGGTAATGGAAAAGAAAGGATTTGAGGGAAGTGGCCCTGTTTAGAAATGGTTATTTGGAGCAGCCCTCATCTGTGCTAACAATACATTAAACGTAAATCTGCCATATGCCTTACACTACTTCTTTGCCTAAGTCCACGGGTTTTAACATCCAACCGCATAGTAATTTTCTCAGCTGTGTTCACTACTGCTCTGCTCACAATAGTTAGGAAAAAGAAACAGCCTAAATATCTATTAGCTGAGTAAGGTGACCTAGGCTGGAAACGACAAATGTCACACTTTTTCTTTTCTTATCTGAAGCTTTTAGCTCCAAATTTTCAAATATGTATATAAATCCCAGAATAAATACAGAAATCAGAAAAGTAATACGGGACTATTGTCAGGCAAGGGGCTGATCCATAGACAGGAGTTACAGGCTACAAAGAATTTTATCTGGGAAAGGGAAATAGTGTGGGGCGGGGGCCTGGAAATAAATACGAAGAAGGAGAGGAAAGTTTACAGAGTTTAAAAGTCTGAAAACATCTTAGGAATCATGTTGTTAGCTATTTGTTTAAAAGTCTGTATAATGTTATTTGTATGTGTTTTCAGGGCTAATAATTTGTTATTGGTAACTAATTGATGTGCTTGTCCATGGGGATGATTACTTCTTCATCTTTCAGCATTTCTTTTGTTGTCTGTAGTTCTTAGCATAGTGGTAAGACCTCATAGGCCTTTCTGGATTTCTGTATAGTTATGTTGTCCTTGCTCAGGTTAAGTTTAGACAGACATGATGGTGAAATTTCACAGATGTAACTTCTGAAACTCATAGGGAAGACAATCTCATAGCAAGCTTCCTGTTCCTCTAGCTTTTACAATCTTTCTACCCTCTCATCCACATAGTTCCCCAAACCATAGGTGTCAAAGTTGTGTTATCTTAGATCCTGGGGCTGAGCTCCAAATAGGGATTTTGTTTTATTTTGCTTTTTTTTTGAGGTGGCTTATTTGTGGCAAAGAGAAGTTTCATAAATGTTGGTTCCAACTATACTTAACTCTGGGTATATGGACAAATAGGTACGTGTAGGAAAGAATGATTCTGATTTAGAAAAATGGTTCAGGTTTAGATTCTTCTATAAGTTCTACCACAAGGTACTTGGCTATGTTTCCATAACTATTCACAATTCTGTGTGTGTCTCGGTGTAATTACAGATGCTGGCTGCACTAAAATATGTTTGTCACTACTGAACCTTAGTTTATTAGCCATGCTGGTAGTTGCTGTTTCATGGGGGTGATAACCAGTAGGGTTAATTTTTGTTTCCCCCTGGAAATGTAGTTAGCAGTTTGAAGGAAAATGGTCCCCATAGGCACAAAGGGAGTGCCACTATGAGGAGGTACAGCCTTGCCTGGAGTAGGTGTGGCTTTGCTGGTGGAAGTAGTTACTGAAGGCTCCATGTCAGATCTCATGTACTCAAGTTAGGCCTACTGTGGCAGTCTCTTTCTACTGCCTGCCGATCAAAATGTAGAACTCTCAGCAAGTTTTCCAGCATCAAGTCTGCCTGCATGAGGCAATGCTTCCCATCATACTGATAAAGACTAAACCTCTGAAACTGTGAGCCAACCCTAATGATAAGAGATGCTGTGCTTATGGTATCTCTTTATAGAAACAGAAACTCTAAGACAACAGACAGTGATACATGGTATCATTAGGTACCAGGAGAGTTCAGGAAGATGGTTTTCTTTCTGATTGGTCTCAGCTCTGTTTGAAATGAATGGCATCTTCCTGAATAAAGGGTTACCTCCCATTCCTAAAAGGCAGCCCATGGCAATAGAAATCCACTGTAATGTTTTGATAGTTACTTGGAAAATTCTAACAAACAGTTCAAAAGACAGCTTTGGTGCTTGGTGGGACCATTGTCTGCCTAAACAGAAAGTTTTAATTTAAGCTATCTATGCATATTTATGAATAAACTTAAGTGTGTTTTTAGGTAGATTCTTAACAGTATAGTTTCTTCTGACTTTTATAGACATCCCTATTGTTATTCTGTCCTCCATAATTATCTTAAAATTATAAAAGTAAATGTTAAAATAACTTACCATAAATTTGTTTATTAAATCAATTATAAAATAAAAACATCATCCCTTACTCTTCACCATTCCTTATAGCATTCTCTCTTAAACATAAATTGTTCTTATAATTACAATAGGAGTTAAAATGAAACCAGGTAGACATGTGTTCCATATCTGTGTAAAGATACAGTTAGGGAGTACGGAGGTGAGCCTTCCGATGAGCATTCAGTGTAAGTACATTTGTTTTACCTGAAAGTGCATGTTTACCTGTTTCCATTCTATACTTCAGACTCTCAGTAGAGTTTATGAAACAGGATGTCTACATGGAGGACTTCCAGGACCCAGCAGAGGTTTCAGACTGGTAAGAGAGGCATCTAGTTTTAAGGACTGAGAAAATGCTAGATTCTTGCAGAACATACTAAGGTTAAACTATCCTCTGCTATGCACTAAGAGTTTAAGTTGTAGAAAAGGCCTATTTTTTCTATTGGTTCAACTTTTCTTTTTAACAATCCTGTGTAATACAACTAGTTAGCCCTTATCAAACTCCTGGTCATCTCCATGTACCATGTTCATTACCACCTAACATTACTCAGGATATTTTTCTCTTTCTTAAAAGGACAGGAGCTGGCTTTCAACTCTTTCTTATATCCACATCACCATAAACTCCCTGCATGAGAGACAGAAGCATCAGGCATCTCCTTATCCTCAAATCACCACCTTCAACATCAGTAAAACATTCCTTAAGTATTCAGAGCAATAACATTCCAGAGAAACCTGCTACTTTATTTCACAGTTATGATACTGAATATCTATGAAAGCCATCTTGTCAGAGCCATTCCTCTTCTTCTGACCCTAAACCTACCAAAAGATTCTTTTTAAATTTTTCCTTGTATATAACAAATAAAGTATAAAATACATTATAGGAAGCTGATGAAAGCAGCAACATGATGTACGCATGAAGCGTTAACTTATATAAATCCTAGAGTTACCAATAGCATTTCAGAAAGGTAACACTGCCAAAATACTGTTCTGCACTACTAAAATGAGTGAAATTATATATATATATATATATATATATATATATATATATATCATAATATAAATTATATATATTATATATAAAATATTATATATATATATTTATATCACAATCTAAGATTTATGTTCTCAGTTAATTGTACCACACCAGTTTTCAGTTTTGTCTTATCAGGATCATTAAGTAATATTGTCAGATAAAATCCCAAACTCTGGTAAACTGTGATATCTTTCTTTGTCATACAGTGCAGCATACCCTATTCTTGTATCAGTATTGTCAGAAAAGAGTTTTGTAGAAACACTAAACTAGTGAAAATTTGCAAAGTTAGCATAAAAAATTGAACAAAGATATTTCTCATGTTACCCAGACCTATGTTACCTTTAATAAAGCATTGCTCGTATATTGTTATTAAGGAATATATGAAGGTATGGTTTCCTTATCTTGGATGGTAGCATAAAAATGAGCACAAAAATAATAACCTCATTATTGTTTTCTAATAGTTTTTTTTCATATCAGAGGAGTTGCTCAGATTTTCTGTAAAAAATAAAGGACCCATCAAAAAGTGACAAAAAGTAATGCTACAAAAAGATTCATTGCAAAGATGTACAATTTTACGCTTTCTTTGATTGCTTCTTAAGGCAAGAAATGGCTTTGAGAATAAGTGTGTATCTATATTCAGCTCCAATCTCTCTTTACAGGTAAAGCCATTATTATAAATTCTAGATGTTGAAAATGAGTAACTCAGGTGGAAAAGGTAAACCTGGAATCAGACATAGATCTATGCATGCATAAGAAATATTTTCAACATTTAATCTTCAAACTTTTTAAACCTCTTATAAAGTCTACATGTAAACACAAAACCAACTACATGTGTACATTACTACCTACTGGAGCATTGATAGACCCTCAGCAATCACAACACTATAGAAATACAAGTATATGTATTTCAATAATAAGCTTAAAGGTAATTATACCTTGCCACTTACAAAAATAAAGGAAGAAATAACTCTATCAAATTACACCTTAAACTGTGTGGTATTATATTTTAATTGGACAAATTATTTCCATTAAAATTATATCTATATTTTACAATAATATATATGTATATATATATATATATATATATATATATATATATATATATATATATATATATATACAGCTTACTAACTTTACTTTATAAACAATCTCATTAAGTGCTAATGTTTTGTAGATTTTTATAACTTAGATGATGGTTCTAAAAATGGTCATATTTAATTACTTGGAGTTATCTAAAGTCAGCCATAAGAGATCATGATAGGAATGGAAATATACAATAACTACTGAAGGAAGGAGTGTGTTATATGAGCCTTTCCACCATCTCAGTTGGAATGTTACATTACAAGGACCAAGTTTGAGAACACTATTTTTTCCCTTATGTTAGACACTTTCAGTAACAAATATGTCTATGGAAGTTTGAGCCTAAGCAAAGAGATATCATCTCTCTCTTTGTTATTAAATGTCTGTAATACCCACCGAGTGCATTTGGTGACATGTCTACATTCATGGGCATCATGCCCTCTACTCAGGCATTGATGCCTCTCAGGGCCAGGATCTCTGAAGAAAACTGACTTTCCCTGCTCTGTGAATCATTAATTGCCCGCAGCTGCACACACAGCACTGGGACTTCACTAGTTCTCTTTCCCCAACTATGTTGAGATTTTAGATGGATTAATGCAGTGCAGGTTTGACTAATACAGTCCCAGCAGTTGTGAGTTCATTTGCACAAGTGCTCTGACATGCCCTGCAAAGACTGTTTTGCTATATACTCAATCTTGCTCTGAAAAATCAACCAATCTTCCTGAACCTTTGACTAGAAGGTGAGATATAGACATATCTCATATCTTAGCACTCCACAGTCTCTTTGTCTCTACAATTTGACTAGTTATGAGTATCTTTACCATTTGGCGACTAGTATTAAAAAAGACTTTCTGATGAGGTAAACAAAACGGACACAGAAGAAATGTGGAGGGAAAGTGATTTTGGGGATAGAGGATGAATTGGAGGGAAGAGCATGGGATCTGAGACTGATCAAACACATTGTGTGTGTGTGTGTGTGTGTGTGTGTGTGTGTGTGTGTGTGTGTGTGTATAATATTATGGTCATGTGATGGGGCTTATTGATTTTGATTCTCAACTTGACAACATCTTTAATTAACTAGAACCCAAAAGTGGAGCATACAACTCTGAGTGATTTTTGCTTAATTTAATATTGGAAGATTTACATCTAATCCAGATCTTTGAGCTAGGAAAACATGCCCAATCATTTGATCTGGAAAAACCTACTCTAATTTTGGCCACATTTTCTGTTGAAAGCCTGTATAAGGATGTGAGAAAAGGAAATGGTTGCTCTTTGCCTACTAATTCTCAATATGCTATCACATCCACTTTTTCCCTAGAATTAACGTGTTCTTGGAAATTTCACCATATACAGAACAGCTGAGACATTCAACCTAGTAGACAGAGAAACTACTGGATTCTTGAACTTCCCATTCAAAGCCAACTATTGTTGGATTAACTGGACCACAGACTGCATTGAGAAATTCATTCTATTAATGTTGCTACTTCAGAGTAACTTAACTATTAAAGGTAATCTCATCAAATTTTGTATAATTTTCTCTATCTACTTCTGTAAAAAAATGGTGTGTTATTTAATATCTCAGCTTAATTTATGAATGGGCTTATCCAAAAGAATAGCATTAGCCTATTGTATAGCATTCCTATACCCTATAGGGTCTCTGTTATTTTAATTTCAAGAAACAAGAAAAAACAGCATCATTAGTGACAGCACATTGACACATGATCTGTTACCAAAACACACTAGGAAATTGATTTAAAGCATACTATGAAACTATGAAACCTGTAGAGAATATTTTCTCTCATTCACTGATTGTGTGTGTGTGTGTGTATGTGTGTGTGTGTGTGTGTGTGTGTGTGTGTGTGTGTGTAATCTATAGATGTTTATATATATGCTGGGTAGATGGCTTTGCCAATGCTTGGAAAATACTCTGCTACTGAGATATATGCCAATATCAACAAATTTCTCTTTAGCATAATTTATCCCATAGAAGTTAGACATTGAATTAATAATTTATCACTTCTGTAAATAGTCTGATCCCCATGAGCATTTGAGAAGAATGAGTTGTTGTTAGTGAATTATGGACAAAAAAACAAACAAACAAAGGTATAGAACCCCAAGTTGGAAGGTGGGGGATACTACTTGAATGAGTTAAGGTAAAGAGTGAAGAAGAACATAATCAAAATACATTATACAAAATTTTCCAAGATGTAACAAAAATTATTTTAAAAATACATTGTTTTCAACACAAAGTTCTGTTGAGAAGATATTATTAAATTCTGTAGCTTCTAATAAAATGATGTTATCTTCAAAATATTATTCTTGGAAATGTTATTTAGAAAAAAAACTTACCTTTACAAAGTATTTCTTAACTAAAGTCTTTTTTTTTTCTTTAAATGTTTGATTCCAATAAACTTTATCAGTAGTTTTGTCTCTTCTTCCTATTGTCACCCCTCCCTTGCCCTTGACGATTTAGCAAGGTTGTGTTATTTCCCGCCTCCTCCAGAAGAATCTAAAATAGACAGTTCAGGTCTGTAGCAAAATCCCTTGTTTCTGTTTCTGTATAAAGTTCTGTTTTGCTTGGCATTGTTTTGTTTTATAGCTTATTTTTCACAAAGGCAGCTTTTTTATGGTTTATCTATTGACACATTTTGAACTTTATTCATCCCAAGGACATTTTTCCCATTTCTAAAAATTTCTATTTGCTCCTGTTTAATATTTCAAGTTGAACCAGAGTCTTTATTCCCAGCTGTAGGAACATTTAGCAAATTCAACCTCCAGTTTAATCAGTTTTATTTTTTAGTTGAATTTATATTTGTCCTGATGAAGGCTCCAAATAGCTTTTTAATTGGGTATCTCTATATTTAACTATTTTTTCTTTGGGATTATCTACCCAAGCATTTTTACCTTAACATTTCTTTTGATAATGTCCTTTCTTCTTCATGAATCGATTGTCAGTTGAAAACAGGTTACATATCTTGACTTCTTTGTACTCTGCTATTAATGAAATAAGCATACTGATTTCTTGCCATGATTGGATAGATGTGGCATTCAAGGCTGTATTAACATTTTCATGGACATCTTATTAATGGCTTTATATATTCATGACCTTTCTGTTTCTCTCATTGTTTCCTTAGTGTAACCATGAAGACCCAAAAATAATGATAATTCTATGGTCTTATTGTTACTTCACCTTCAAAATGCCTGACATCCCACCAAATTTTTAAACATACAAAAAGTCATGTGAGCAAACACAGACCTGAGAATATTGAGACATGATACATTCAAGATAACTCATAACACCAAGATCACAAAATGATCCTGGCACTTAACTAAAATAAAATTCAATGTTAGAGTTTGTCATGATTATTTAAATGATTTCTTCATTTTGGTCAGTCTGGCGTCTGAAGCCAAGGCCTGCCCACACCTCTCAAGTCATTTCTAAATCCATCTTTCAATCTTAAATTATTTATTTTCTTTTAGTGTTTAGTATAGACCCCTATTTGCCTTCATTACCCTGTAAGCGGATAACAGAATGTGTAAGAAGTGAAGGGGCTGTGAGTGTTCTACACTCTCTGTGTTCTCTCTTGGTTCTTCCAAATGTAAATGACAATGCTGATATGGGGTCAGAATTTTTTATGGTGATTTCTTTCCGCTTCTGGCGAGCATTTTGCTCATTTACAAAATATGTTAAGACATCTTAAAACAACCAAAGCACAAGAAGTTGGCCAGGGATCATTTTTGAAACTGGAGTTTAAATATTAAACTATGCTTAATTATTAATATATAGCAATTCACTGCTTTTGAAACTCAGGGATGATTGAACTCTGGGCAGCAATTAGCTGTTTGTGTGTGCACGTGTGCCTGTGTATGTGCATGTGTATATGCATAAACAAAATAATAATACAGTTATATATACACATATATACATATGTATATATATATTATATAAAATAAGCAAATTTCTTTAACACAATTCAATGAGCAAACACTTTAGGTTTGTTTTGATTAAGATGAGAATCTAAAGGCACAGAAAAATACAAATAGATGAAAAAGATCTGCTTGCCAGTCTCCTAGGGCATACTCGCTGCCCTGAGATACAGGAGGCATGTTTCAAGGGGAACATCCAAATTAGGCCTACTTTCCAGATAGACACTTCTCCACAAACATCCAGAGACAAGCATACATTAAAGGCTAAAGTAAGAACACAATAAGAATGAGGGCAACAGGATGCCTTCACTATGAAGCTATCCCAATACAGTAAGTCCTGGGTAACCTAATAACCAAAGCACATGAGAATGACCTTAAATACAATGTTAAAAGATGATGAAGGACTTTAAGGAAGAAATAAATGAATCCCTCAAAAAATCCATAAAAATACAATCAGACATGTAGAGGCCTTTAAAGAGGAAACTAAGAAATTCCTTTAGAAAATAAAAGAAAATACAAGTTAACAGGAAAAGAAAATGAATTGCACTGTTCCAGTCATGGAAATGGAAATAGAAACAATAAAGAAATCACAATCTCAGGGATGGAAAACTTAGTAAAGAGAACAGGAACAACATATACAGGCATCACCAACAGAATACACAAGATAAAAGAGAATCTCAAGAATAGAAGATAAATTAGAAGAAAACAATATATCAGTCAAAGAAAATAGACAAGAGTCTAAAAAACTTCTGACACAAAACAATGAGCAAATTTGGGATAGTATGAAAATACCTATTCTAAGAATAATAGGAATAAAACAATGTAAAGAGGCCCAAGTCCAAGTACTAGAAAATATTTTCAACAAAATCATAGAAGAAAAATGTAACAACCTAAAGAAAGAGATGCCTCAGAACATACAAGAAGTTTAGATAACAGCAATTAGATTGGACCAGAGAAGAAATTCTCCTGGCATATAATAACCAAGACACAAAATTTATAGAACAAGGAAAGAATAAGAATATTAAAAGTTGCAAGAGAAAAAGGTCAAGTAACATATAAAGGCAGACCTATGAGAATTATACCCAACTGGCAAAACTCTCAATTACCATAGATGGAGAAAACAAGATATTCCAAGACAAAGCCAAATTTAGACTTTACCTTAATTCCATTAATGTATAAATGAACTATCCAAAATATAAAAAGAACTCAATAAGCCATCAAAAAAAAAAAAAAAAAAAACAACCAAACAACCCAATCAAAAAATGTGGTATAGAACTAAACCAAGAATTCACAACAGAAGCACCTAAAAAAATGGTCAAAGTTCTTAGTGATCAGAGAAATGCAAATCACAACGACCCTGAGATTCCAACTTACAAAATTCAGAATGGCTAAGATCAAAACCTTAGGTGACAACATATGTTGGTGAGGATGTGGAGAAGAAACAGTTCTCCATTGCTGGTGAAATTGCAAAATGATACAACCTCTCTGAAAATTATTTTGGAGGTTCCTCAGAAAATTAGAAATATATCTACCTGAAGACTCAGCTATACCACTCTTGGGCATATACCAAAGATACCTCACCATTCCACAGAGGCACATGTTCCATTATGTTCATAGTGTTTATTGATATCAATAAGCTGGAAACCACTCAGATGTTTCACAATGAAAGAATAGATACAAAATCATGGTTCATTTATACAATGGAATACTACTCATCTCTTAAGAATGGGGACATACTGAGTTTTGTTGGTAAATGGTTGAAACTAGAAAATATTGTCCTGAGTAAAATAACTCTGACTCAAAAGGACTTGCATGGTATTTACTCACTAAAAAGTGGATATTAGCCAAATTAAAAGTATAGAATACCCAAGATACAGTCCACAGAACTCAAAAGGTCAACAAGCTGAAGGAACCAAGTGAGGATGCCTCAGTCCCACTTAGGATAGAAAAGAAAGCAACCACAGGGGGGAAGAAAGGAGGGACCTTGGAGGGAGAGAGGATAATAGGATGGAGGAGAGGGGAACATGTTTTGGTTTTGGGTAGGGGAAAAGGGCTGAAGCCCTGAGAGCCAGCACAAAGAATAGAAACAGACAACCTCAGTAGATAAAAACTTGGGAGGAACCTCCAGCACGTACCAGAAACCTGGGTGGTAAAAAAATGTCAGGACTCAAAGGGAGGGACCCTAGATGAAATGTCCTACAGTAGGGAGAGGGAACTTGTAGACCTTATTTCCAGCAAAAAGACAGGGCATCAAATATGGTGTGGGGTTGCTATCCTATAGTCAAAATTCTGACCCATAAAATCATTGTCAGAATGGAAAAACATTCCTCTTAAAGACAGGTAGGACTTCCACTGGAAGGAGAAAGGCATTGCACCACCCACTAAACTACTTCAACCTAAAATGTGTTTTATATACAAGATGTGCAGGGATAAATATGGAACAGAGACTGAAGGAACAGCCAACAAATGACTAACCCAATGTCAGATACATCCCATTGGAGAACCCTTATACTATTAATAGTACTCTGCCATGCTTATAGGCAGTATAGCATAACTGATTCCTGATAGATTTCATCTAGCAGCACCTAGAACCAGGTACCAAGTCCCACAGTCAAACAACAAGCAAAGCTTGGAGAATCTAGTGGAAAAGTTGAGGATAGAATTAAGTGAGACAGAGGGGTCAAAGACACCACAAGAAGATCAACAGAGTCAACTAACCTATGCACATGGGGTATCACAGAGACTGAACTCTCAATCAAGAAAATGCAGAGAGGCTGGAGCTATCCTTCCTGTATATTTGAAGCAGATGTGGGTTGAACTCGATGTGGTCCCCCTAATAACTAAAGTGGGAACTGTCTCTGACTCTGTTGCCTGCCATTGGATCCCCTTACCCCTGCCAGTGCTGTCTGGTTGGAACTCAGTAGGAGCCAATGTGTTTAGCCCTGATGGAACTAGGCATCTCAGGGTGGGGCAGTACCCAAGCAGGGCTTTCCTGTCTGTAAATAGAAAGGTGTGGTAATGGAGGGAGGGATTTGTAAGGATGAGACTGGGAGGAGTTGAGGGATGGGTCTGCAACTGGGATGCAAAGTGAATAAAAATATATTATGGAAAAATACATAAATAATATTGCCTAAATATAAAAAATACAATTAAATTGTGATAGGAAAAGAAAAATAAAACAGCATCAAGAAACAAAGTTCAAAATGAAATAAAGTACGTTCAGTGTGTGCACACAACAGAGCTGGATGTTTAGAGCATGCAATGTAAAGATTCAATACAAACAAAATGATTCCTAAAAGTAGGAAACATTTCAAACTATTTTCGAAAGATGATACAAATAAGGCTGCAGGGACATGCGTGCTAAGCCTTCAGTGAGACATCAGCTCTCCGTAACAGATAGAACAGCTATTCTCAATTTTTAATTTTTATCTTAATATTATTAGTGTGTATTGGTGTACATATTGGTGCCTCTGTATGTGTATATGTATTTGTGTGTGTGTGTGTGTGTGTGTGTGTGTGTGTGTGTCTGTGTGTGTGTCTATGTATCTGTGTGTCTGTGTGTGTGTGTGTGTGTGTGTGTGTGTGTGTGTGTGTGTCTGTGCCCATTTGTGTTTATGCATGCCACAACTTTTGGGAGTCATTTTTTTTTCCTTCCATCATCATAGATTTTAGGTTTTTAATTCAGTCTGTCAGGATTGCTCAACAAAGCCTTTTCTTTTTTTTTGAACAACTTTATTTTAAAAAACAAAGATAAATGTACAGATTTTAAAAGCATTTTTGCATAACAGTATATGAATATATTTTGGCAGTACTTGGTTTTTTTTTAAAGGTTTGATACTATGCCTAATATCTTACCAGTTACAATGAGCATAAAGTGCATGTAAAACAAGATGTAACCTGGATATAGTCAAAGTTTTCTTGGTGTGTAAAGATTAAGCATAATGGTTTTTCTTTTTCTTGTTTTTTTTTTTTTTTTGGCCTTTGTTTTTCTTGAAGTTCATATAGTCTGTAAGTTGTTTCTGGGGTGTTCAGAGCTTTCTGGGGATAGTATCCAATTATCAGTGATTGCATATTATGTCTGTTCTTTTGTGACTGGGTTACCTCACTCGGGATGATATTCTCTAGATGCAGCCATTTTCTTAAGAATTTCATAAAGTCATTGTTTCTGATAGCTGAATAGTAATCCATTGTGTAAATGTACCACAAGTTTTGTATCCATTCATCTACTGAAGGACATCTGGGTTCTTTCCAGCTTCTGGCTATTATAAATAGGGCTGCTATGAATATTGTGGTGCATGTGTCTTTGTTGTATGTTGGAGCATCTCTGGGGTATATGCCCAGAAGTGGAATAACTGGGTCTTCAGGTAGTACTATGTTTAATTTTCTGAGGAAACGCCAGACTGATTTCCAGAGTGGTTGTACCAGTTTACAACCCCACCAACAGCGCTTCCTCAGAAAATTGTTTTTTTTTTTCAAGAATTTCTTTATCCAGTTTACTTTTCAATTGCATCGCCCCTCCATCCTCCTCTCCCAGCTCCACCCTTACAAATCGCTCCTTCCAATATCTCATTTCCCTTCTCCTCAGAGAATAGGAAGCCCCACTTAGGTACCATCCTGCCCTGAGAAACCTAGTCTCAAAATTAAGCACATCCTCTCCCACTGAGGCTCAACTTAGGAGTTAGGGAAGTGGTTCCCATGGCCGGCAGCACCATCAGAGAGAGGAAACTGTTAGGTGACCCACATGAAAACCAAATTGCAGATCTGCTACAAATAACTTGGGGGCTTAGGGCCAGCCCCTGCATGATCTTTAAAAAGAAGAGGACCTTGAAACTATATGATGTTTTATAAAGAATATATCTCCCACACCATTCTACCCATGTTCCTGTTTTTTTTTCTGTCTTTCCTTCAAATTACCTCATTCTTTAATTGTCTATAAAATTAGCCATTTTTAATTATCTGGTTCATTGAAAAATTTATGCTCATGAGTGGCTTAAGTCAGTCTTAAACACAAACCCAGTTCCCATTCCCACCTTTCTGTGCATGCTTAACACCCTACAGCAGCTTCTGCTTCCTGCATCCCCATTCATAATTAAACTGTCACTCTCGGCTAAGTTTGTCTCAGGGGCAAACAGATGAACCCTCACATACAGACTTCTCACTAAAGAATATCTTCAAAATATTCATCTTAATTCTTTCCTAGGGTCTCTGGTATGAGGGAAAGTTACATCATACCTCAGTCTTCCCTCTTAAATTTAAGGAAAAGGGCTGGAGGGGTTTGCAACCTCATAAGAACAACAATACCAACCAACCAGAGCTACCAGGTATGAAACCACTATCCAAAGATTGGGATGGACCCATAGCTCCAGCTGCATATGTAGCAGAGGATGGCTTTTCAACAAAGCCTTTTAACTGCTAAACTCTCCATGGCTCTTTGTCTCATGTTTTAAACGCATTTCTGTATTCACGTACTTATTTATTTATTTGCTTGTTTGTTTGTTTGCTTGTATTGTTTAAGCTAAACAGTGACAGAGCATCTCTTTAGCTCCAGTACTCCAGAGGCAGAGGGAGGAAGACCTATAAGTTCAAGGCCAGCTTGGTCATATATATATATATATATATATAATTTAAAAAAGAGTTCTTCTCAAAACCTCTACAGATAACAGATGTGTTATCAGGACTGTAGAGAAAAGTGTTTACCTAATGACTGTGTGAACTGAAATTACATGTGTGGCCTTCATGAAAAGCAGCCTGGAGGTATATACAACATTTGGAGCTGTCATATGTAGATTCTCTGGATATCTACCCCAAGGAAACAAAATATATATGCCACAGGTATGACTGCTCTCATGTTCAGTGCAACACAGTTCATGATAGCCCAAAGTAGAAACACTCCAAGTATCCCATCCATTAACTAACAGGTTCTTCACAATGCGAATTTATTCTTTAAACCGTAGTTACACATGAAGGGAATAGAATTCTGTTGTTTGCTATGATGCTATCCTCCGTTGGTCAAGGAAAAGCAGTCAGGCATAGAAAAACAAGCACTCCATGCTGTCACAAATGTGTGAATTCTGTAAACTTTATTTTAAGGAAGTTGAAAATAGAATGGGGAGAGCGGCCAGGGAGAGCAGGATCCAGTGGGTGGGAAAATATTGACCAGTGTTTTCTGAGTTACATTTCAGTATGGGGAGGATGGTCCAGAACGCTATGGCTATGTGATGCTCTTACGATATAATGGCATAGCTCCTTCTGTAGAAAATAAGATTCGATTTACAAAGATTTTTTATTTCTAGACAAGTGAGAAACACATAGGAAGAATGTGTGCCCAGTAGCAGCACATATGAGAATATGGTGTAGCATTAAGAAGTAAAATTTTCATTTTTCATTTATTATTTAAGATAACTTTGAAAGAAAATTAAATCGCTTCTTTGGGCCTACGCAGCTTCAGAAGGAACACTTCAAACAGACTGTACAATAGAAAGTATATTCAAAGTCAAAAGTGAAAATGTATGCAAGATATATGTTATAGAAGAGTAACTTCAGAAACAAATGTCACAACTAATCATTAATTTGAAATATATGTATATCACACAGTGTTGGTGTAAATATGCTTGGTCCAGGGAGTGGCACTATTAGGAGGTATGGCCTTGTTGAAGGAAATGTGCCACTATGAGGATGGGCTTTGAGACCTTCTTCCTAGCTTCATAGAAGTCAGTCTCCTCTTAGATACTTTGTTACAAGAGGAAGAATGTTCATCTTCTCCAGCATCATGACTGTCAAGATGCTGCCATGCTTCCTGCCATAATAATAACAGAGTAAACCTCTAAACCTGTAAAACAGCCCAAATTAAATGTCCTTATAAGAGTTGCTTTGGTCATGGTATCTCTTCACAGCATTAAAACCCTAGCGTGTGTGTGTGTATGTGTGTGAGTGTGTGTGTGTGTGTGTGTGTGTGTGTGTGTTTGCATACACACACAGTAGTATATATTGTCTCAACCAGTTTTCTACACTAGCTGCCTGAAAGAAGCAGATTGACACACACCAAAATTATGCACAAACACAGATTTATGAGATAGTGTTTCAGAGCAAAAGTAAAACTATTCTACTATTCTTGTATTTTAAAAGGATTCTATGCATTGATCAGAAAATGTTAATCCTGAAACTTAAGTAGGCCAGGAATAATTCTCTGGGGACTAATGATAGTTCAAGATAAGGTCATCAGGCTCTGGCCCTGCAACATTCCATCCTCTCTGTATCACTGTGGTTCTAATGAGTCAATCAGTCTTTACACACAGAGATTTGGTTTTCAGTATCTTAGAATCAAAGAGAACTTGTTCCAAATGATTCTTCGGCAGAAGCAAAGTATAAAAAAAAATAATGTTGAATTTTTGGACATTTAAAACGACCTATTTTTTTCTAGCTTGACTAATTAGTTTATGTAGCTGGGGAATTTAAGATAGTTTCTGTAGACTGAAAATAAAAGCATTATTGGATAAGAAAAATCAATTTGCTATACAAATCCAGATAATCACAAAAGTAGATGCATAAATACCTTATTGTGCACCGCTCTTGATATTGAATACAGAGCCTAACAACAGATTAGCTGTGATTGAAAACCTAGTACTAAGTCTGACAAACAACTGGGTTGTGATTGAAGACCTAGTATTAGGGATTTTAGCCAGCTGCCAAGCCATGCTTGTACATATGAGATATAATTTACACATCTATCACATTCATGTTCTGCTGTACAATCCCAAATTTATACCTTTGCTTCTTTTTCAGTTCCCAACATGTAAGTAATTTTTTATATCTTGATGAGAACACTTAGCTCATACACATCCAATATCTCATAATTTTAAGTGGGTAAAAATATACTCAGTAATTTTACAGTTATATTTTTAATGCAAAAAACAAAGCTTTCACATCAAAGTGACAGAGTTTATCCTAGAGCCAAATGTGAATGACTATAACCCAAGAAACTGGGATCTAACTTGCCACAGATTTCATATTCCCAAGGAGAAATGGTTTTATACGTAGCAGAATCCATATATCAAAGCAATTTTAAAATAGATTCATGGGTGCAGTGAAGAGGAGTTTCATCAAGTTGGGAGAATCTCTTCTATAGGGATTAAGAGCTACATGATGACATTTTGAGCTGGTAGATGTGAGAGGTTGCAACAGAAAAATACCCTACAAGGAAAGAGAACTTCAGACCAATCTCTCTTATGAACATTAATGCAAAAATACTCAACAGAATTCTTGCAAACCAAATTCGAGAACACATCAAAACAATCATTCACTGTGACCAAGTAGTCTTCATCCCTGGGATGTAGGGATGATTTAATATATGGAAATCCATCAACATAATCCACCATATAAACAAACTCAAAGAAAACAACCAAATGGTCATTTCACTAGATTCTGAGAAAGCATTTGCCACATTCAAC
Source organism: Micromys minutus (assembly GCF_963924665.1). NCBI lineage: Eukaryota > Metazoa > Chordata > Mammalia > Rodentia > Muridae > Micromys > Micromys minutus. The sequence goes on along the minus strand of NC_137954.1, from coordinate 43,508,272 downwards.
ACACTTTAATGATAAAAGTCTTGGAAAGAACAGGAATCTAAGGCCCATACCTAAACATAATAAAAGCAATATGCAGCAAACCAATAGCCAATATCAAACTTAATGGTGAGAAATTGGAAGCAATCCCACTAAAATCTGGGACTAGACAAGACTGCGCACCCCCCCCCCCCACCTATTCAACATAGTACTGGAAGTACTGGCCAGAGCAATTAGACAGAAAAAGGAAATCAAAGGGATACAAATTGGAAAGAAAAAAGTTAAAATATCACTATTTGCAGATGACATGTTAGTATACTTAAGTGACCCCAAAAATTCCACCAGAGAACTTTTACAACTGATAAACAACTTCAGCAAAGTGGCTGGATATAAAGTAAACTCAAACAAAGCAGTAGCCTTCTTCTACTCAAAGGACAAACATGCTGAGAAAGAAAATAGGAAAAAGATACCCTTCACAATAGTCACAAACAATATGAAATGACTTGGTGTGACTCTAACTAAGCAAGTGAAAGACCCATACGACAAGAACTTCAAGTCTCTGAAGAACGAAATTGAAGAAGATCTCAGAATATGGAAAGATCTCCCATGCTTATGGATTGGAAGGATCAACATTGGAAAAATGGCCATCTTAACAAAAGCAATCTACAGATTCAATGCAATCCCCATCAAAATTCCAACACAAATCTTCATAGAGCAGGAAAGAGCAATTTGCAAATTCATCTGGAATAACAAAAGAACCTAGAATATTGAAATCCACCCTCAGCAACAAGACAACATCTGTGGGAATCACCATCCCTTATCTCAAGCTATATTACAAGGCAATTGTGCTAAAAACCACATGGCATAGGTACAGAGATAGGCCAGTTGATCAATGGAACAGAATAGATCTAGAAATAAAACACTCAAGCATATAGACACGTGATTTTTGACAAAGGAGCTGAAAATATTTAGTAGAAAAAGAACAGCCATTTCAAAAAATGGTGTTGGCTCAACTGGCACTCAGCATGCATAAGAATGAAAACAGAACCTTTCTTATTGCCTTGTACAAAGCTCAAGCGAAGGTGGATCAAAGATCACCACATAAAACCAGGTACACTGAAACTATTAGATGAGAAAGTAGGAAAAACCATAGAACACATAGGCTCAGGGGAAAATGTCCTGAACAGAACAACAATGGCTTGTGCTCTAAGTCCAAGGATCGAGAAATGGAACTTAATGAGATGTAGTCTCTGTAAGGCTAAGGACACTGTCAAGAAAACAAAATGGCAGCGAACAGATGGGGAAAAATCTTTATCAATCCAACATCTGATAGAGGTCTATTATCCAATATATACAAAGAACTCAAGAAGTTAGATGCCAGAGAATCAAACAATCCTATGAAAAAAATGGGGTACAGATCTAAACAAAGAATTCTCAATTGAGGAATATCGAATGGATGAGAAGCATCTAAGGAAGTACTGGACATCCCTAGTCATCAGGGAAATGCAAATCAAAACAACCCTGAGATTCCACCTCACACCAGTCAGAATAGCTAAGATCAAAAATTCAGATGACAGCAGATGCTGGTGAGGATGCAGAGAAATAGGAACATTCCTCTACTTTTGGTGGGGTTGTAAGCTGGTACAACCACTCTGGAAATTAGGTGGTTCCTGAGATATTTGGACATAGTCCTACCTGAAGACCCAGTTATCCCATTTCTGGGCATATACCCCCAAAGATGCTCCAACATACAATTAAGACACATGAACCACAATGTTCATAGCAGTCCTATTTATAATAGCCAGAAGCTGGAAAGAACCCAGATGTCGTTCAGGAAATGAAAGGATACCAAAATTTTGGTATATTTGCACAAAGGAGTACTACTCAGCTATTAGAAACAATGACTTTATGAAATTCCTAGGAAAATGGATGCAACTAGAGAATATCATCCTGAGTGAGGTAATCCAGTCACAAAAGAACGGACATAATATGCAGTCACTGATAATTGTATACTAGCCCCAGAAAGCTCCAAATACCCCAGAAACAACTCACAGGCCATATGAAGATCAAGAATCACTAAGTCAAAATAATGAAAGCATCAGTCCTTCTTAGGAAAAAATAAATAAGTGTATAGCACCCTCTCAGAGTGTGGTACACATGGACCTTAAATCATAATAATCCAAAAGCTAGGAATATACTCTTGTGGCAATATTTGGTATTCAAATATCATTATGTTTAATCTATACACACCAAGAAAACTCTGACTGTTTCCATGTTACATTCTGTTTTTCATGTACTTTATGCTTATGGTAATTAGTGGGATTTCAATGAATGTTCTCAAACCTCTAAAAGAATTGCCAAAATGCTTTTTAAAAATCTGTACATGTATCTCTCTTCTTTAAATAAAGTTGTAAGGAAAAAAAAAAGAGTGAGAGGTCGCTTAAGTTAATAGATTTCAAAAGGGTCCCCCCCCCCTTGGGCAAGGAATGATTCTTTGGGGACTAGTCTTGAATGCCAGCTCAAGAGAAGATCATCAGGCTCTAGACCTGCAACCTTCCAACCCCTCTATATCACTACAATTTAATTAGCTAACAAATATTCGTACATACAGCTTCCTTCCAGAAATTCTCATTCACAGAATCTATGCTAATTGATATAAATTTTTATTTCAATAACATCTGAATCACATCAACAGCAAGCATGGCATAATGACACACCTACAGGTAGAGTAGTGGCCGGCATGCATTGGCATTAACCAATGGCTCTCTAGCTGGAGTTAAGACCCACTCTACAAGGGACAACCACTTTTAGCACTGGAAATCCAGCTAACTACTCATTGCTAAATCCAAAGACGAGCTGAACAAGAGAACACCAATGAACATTAAAAAGTAGACAAAATAAAACTAAAAATGTCCCCAAGAGCTCAACCCTATACAAAGAACTACAGGCAACTGAGAAAAGGTAAGGTCAGGAGTGTGCCCTTTTGCATGATAGAAAACTCCAGACTATTGTCCATGCTAAATATCTGTGATAACATACTACAAGTAACATTGTGTGTGTATGTATAATATGTTTACATATGTGTATATATATATACATATATATATATATAAACAATAGCATTTGTGTATTAAGTACAACTTCACAACTGATAGAATTAATTTATGTGTGTTTTGCAATGTATTTAAGTAACTTAAGATTTTCTGTTGTTTAATTTTAATCAGATAGTTTATATATTTACATTTCAAATGTTATCCACTTTCCAGCTTCCTCCTTCTCCAGTTCCCCCTCCCCTGCTTTTATGAGGATGCTACCCTCATATTTACCCAATCCCACCTCAACATTCCTGGCATTCCCCTACACTGGGGAAACATGCCTTCACAGCACCAAGGGTTTCTACTCCCACTGATGCCAAATAATGCTACCCTCTGTTTTATATGTGGCTGGAGCCATGGGTGCCCCCATGTGTACTCTTTGGTTGGTTGTTCAGTACCTGGGAGCTCATCGGGGTCTGGTTGGCTGACACCATTCTTCCTATTGGGTTGGAAACCGCTTCAACTCCTTCAGTCTTTTCTCAAAATCTTTCTTTAGGGTCCCCATGCTCAGTCTGATGGTTGCCTGCAAGCATCCTCATCTGTATCAGTAAGGCTTTAGCAAAGCCTCTCGGGAGGCTTCCATATCAAGCTCCTGTCAGCAAGCACTTGGCATCAGCAATAGTGATGGTTTGATGGCTGCATATGGGACGGATCCGCAGGTGCGGCAGTCTTGGATGGTACAGTGTGTCTTTCTCATGGAACACACATAAAGAATTATATTCACCAAGAACCTTAACTATCACTATCTCAGTTATTTTTTAGTTAATTGATTCAATTAGTTTCCCTTGTTTTGCACTAATTTTTAGGAAAGATAAGAGATCAAAATTTACACATTTGTCAACACGAGCACATATGGATTTACCCACTCACATAAACCTAATATCCATAAAGAATGTTATGTCACATTATGTTTATTAAAATTTATGTCAACTATTACATTCTAATCAAACATCCCTGGACTATATTTGCCTTTACTCTATTTATTTTACTATATTTACCTAAGGGGAGATAAATACTGAAAAAGAAACACCAGCAAGGTTTTCAAAATCAGTACCTAGGAAAGAAGAAGCAAAACCTGATAGAGAAGTGGAAGCAAAGGTGACAACTAAAACTGAAACGAAAAAATAAAATTTAGGAAGACCAAAAGAGAAGGAAGAAGCAGGCTGCTCGATGGTTGTAATGCAGGGTATCCTAGCCTCTTGAGGTCAGTCTTCTCCTAGTTGCCCTTGGAACAAGCATTGGAGCTCTCAGCTCCTCCAGCACCAGGCTGTCTGGATGCTGCCGTGCTTCCTGCCATGATGATAATGGAAAGAACTGTGAGGAGAAAAAGATGTAGAGCCCAGAACTTCCACGTTCCTAATCTTACCTACTCTGCTCCTTCATCTTAGGCTTCCTGACTGTACACATGACATGTGAATGGGAAAACCAGTTAACCTCTTGCAGGAAAATGGTCCAGACACACTGCAGATAAAAGATTTATGTTTCTGGAGGGGTGAATGTGAAAAAAAAAAAGTGTGAGAGTCATTGAGTCTCTCAGGCCTTTGAATATTTTCATGGGTGGATGATGAAATTCAACTAATAACATCAGGGAAACACAGGTGGCTGATGATCACATTATTTTGAGGCCAACCCAAGAACAAACTGATGATTTACAGGAGAGGTCTCATTTGTTACTTGATGATGAATCAAGAGGTGGGAATTTTTTATCTTCTGTCTTTCATTTTTTTTTCCACAAGACCACACAAATTATCACTCACATTAAAATATTTTCAAATGGTTTGATTTTTTTATGATCTTTCCAGCTGTTCCCCGGTGTCTTAAAAGAATATGCTTGACTAGCATACGTTTACTTGAAAAGAACTGTATGCTATAAAATACTTTTTTTAAAAATTGCATGAAATGTGACTTGTCTCTATTTTCAAGAAACATATACAGATTTGCTTCAAGAGAAATCTGCACTACATGCTGAAAATTGCACCTGTGAGATTTAGACCTTTGCTAGCTCTGAATTTTTGCCTTTCTTGGAAATAGCATAAAACATCTTGTAAGAATTCTAATTTAAGAAAATAATATTTTCCAATGAAAATATGTGGCTGATTTTTGGTTTTGGGAAAAAAGAAGAATAGTACAAACAAAATCATACCATGAAAGAGTTGGTTTTTACATACATTTGAATTGTTACCATTTCCTTCTCCCAGATAGACTTAAAAATAGCAACTTACTTACTACTGATTTTTTTTCAAGTAAGTTTGATAGACTTTGTCTTTTATTACCAAACAAACTTTTCTGATTGACAGAGAGTTGCTTATTATTAATTTTGTGTTTTCAGTTTAAAGGCAGAGTGTAGCAGCAGCTAAAAATACAATTTAAGAATTAAGGAGAAAAAAGAGTTCAGAATAACTGTTCCCCTTTCCTGTATTCTTGGTAATTGTAGTTAAATCTGTCCTGTATTTCATTGCTATTTCCCATGGATACCAAAGAGTACTACATCACGTGCTACAATACTACAAGTCCATTTTATTCCCTCCACCACTGCTAGAGGCCCTCTTCATTTCATTATTCAGTAACTTTTATGGGATCTATTTTTACTCTAGCAATTTCAAATTCTGTATAATATACTATTTTTAAACAGACTTAAAACAGTGACTATGAAATCCTTCATGAGTATATAAAATATGACTTTAGAATGATCACAGATTTTATGTCATCAGATATTGTAGTCTATAATTAATGGATACATTATAAGAAGATAAACAGCATTGTTATCACAAAGATATAGACTGTCCGTGTGTAAATTATGCCTTGATACTTTCTATGTAGTTAAACTTATGAAAGAAGAAGCTGATCATAGGTTTCACAGGTGGCCTGCTTTATTGTCTTGTCACTCTTTACAGTATAAAGATACTGCATAGCATGTGCATGTGCATGTGTGTTTGTGTGTGTGTGTGCGTGTGTGAGTGTGTGTGTGTGAGTGTGTGTGTGTGTGTGAGTGTGTGTGTGTGTGTGAGTGTGTGTGTGTGTGTGAGTGTGTGTGTGTGTGAGTGTATATGTGTGTGTGCGTGTGTGAGTGTGTGTGTGTGAGTGTATGTGTGTGTGTGTGTGTGTGTGTGTGTGTGTGTGCGTGTGTGTGTAATAAAAATCCATGACTAAATTTAGATGCTACTGTATCTTTATTTTTATTTTTCATTGTTTTTCTGAGATAGGGTTTCTCTGTATAGTCCTCACTCTTTTAGAACTCACTCAATAGACCAGCCTGGCCTCAAACTCAAATATCCCCCAACCCTGTTTCTGTCTCCCATGTTTTAAAGGAATCCATGAAGAACCTAGAATATTTTAGCTCTCTGGAGAATCTCCAAGTACTTTCAGTCAGTCATTCAGATAGAGAATCTACGGACTGTTTCCTCAAGCACACCAGATTTATCAAGTAATAATATAACTTAAATTACATAAAAGAGTATTGCAGTTTGAAATTTTCATTAGCAACCTGTTCCTCTTTTCTCAGGACTGAGTTACAGTGTGTCCTTTGCCTTTTCGTCAACAGATGTGTGTTCTTATTTGACCTGCTATTAAATGTCATCTCATCTATATCACATCAGTATTTTTCTTCTCATAACCACAGCCACTCCCTCTGAACTTAAATTTCTTTCTAAAACAAAACATAGAGAGAAAGACAGCAGGAAAGTTCAGAGCCCTGGCTGCTCTCCCAGAGAACTTAAATTTGGTTCCCAGAATTCAACAGTCCGTAACTCTAGGACCAGGACACCTGACACCGTTTTCAGGACTCCACAGGCCTTGCACATGAATCATGCCTGGGCATGTGCAAAGGTCAAACCTTACATGCTCTTCACAGCATTCTGAGTACAAAATAAAAACAAAATCAAAACTAGAACACGAGTGACTTTTATGCTTCTACCCTCAGCACCCAGAGGAGAAGGTTCTCCAGACATTCAAAACAATACTAAATACATTTTATTTGAATTTTATTTAGGTCATTATTATTATATCATAATGCATTTGACATTTCTTAGTTCAGTTTCCCTTTTCAGTTTTTCTACACAATTACAATAGATATTACTGAATATTAACAATCCCTCTGAATCCTCTACAAACAGTTTAAATAGTGCATAAGAGAATTTTAATAATGATGGCAAAATGACTTTAAGTAAAAATGGCACATTAAAATATTTTTTTTTAATTTTCCTGAATTGCTCTAATTTGGACAATGAGATAGAGATATAAGATTATTGATAATTATGCTTCTCTTAGAATAAGTGTATTTAGTTAAATAAATAAATTAGTGATAATTATCTACATTTGAATATTTTGAACATTTTGAAAGTCATTAATATTTTTAAATCTAAAGATCACCTCTAATATCAAGACTATTGAAATATTTTTAAGAGACTGCTCCAAAGTAATGTTCTATAAGTTTAATTTGTACTTACTGTATATAGTATGAAAGTGTTTGAAAATAAACCTTTAGTACGGAATCATGATGCAGTTCAGGGATAGGAATCAATTCTCAGTCGTCATAGCAGCCAGGAAGGAGCACAGGAGCACACAGGAAGTGTTGCACTGCCGAGCAGAATACCGAGTAAACACACAGTCTCAAGCCCACTAAGTCATCGAGTGACAACTGGTGCTGATTCAAACCAGCGACAGCAGATGGTTTGCTGAATGATGTCAAGAAAAGTTCAGTGGAGATCCGGAGTGCCACAAAGTGAAAGGCGGAAGCCAAGAAACAAACCATATCAGAGCATACAGGGATGCCATGTTAACAAGAATCAAGACTCTGGGGGCCAAGACTAAGGTCAACCATTAACTATTTGTTTCTAGAGAGACTGAATATATATTAATATTCTGAAGAATAAGAAAAAGGAATGAAACAAAAAATATTTCATGGACTTTCTTGTCGCCCCACAATGTCAAACCAATGGTTAAATGATGACCGGAGCTATACAAGACTATCTTCTTACCATTTATTCCCAGAACTGGTATATTCCTCCAGAAAACCTAAAGAGTAAAACCCTGTGACCTCCTGCTCTTTCCTTCCTTCTCAGTGTGAGCCATGAGACAAGCATCATGCAAACTCCGACCTCAAGGGGATGCCAGAATGTGTTCTTAAAATGACTATGCAGTCTTTAAAATTATCATTCTTAAAAATTACATTTTCAAATATTCTTTATCTTATGCGATATGCCACTGGAGGCCAGCCATGTCTCCTGTCACTTGCGCTGTTATAAGTTTACTTCATTCTTTACTGTTCCATAATGTAGAGGACACTCTTGCCTACCGTAAAACACCAAGTACTGAAGTTGAACAGTTCATCTTTTCCTGACCTTCGCTGGAGCCACTTTCTGACCACCTGCTGTTACTCATCTTTAAACTCTTCTCCAGTAATTACAGGAGCAGACACATGAACACACGATGCCGTTTAAAACGTAAGTTAGAGAAATGACCCTGGCTGTTGAGCACTGTTCATTTCTCATTTTCTCTTATGTTTCAGCTCGATGTAATATAAGAGCATTGTTAAAATTCCATTGGTTTATATTATACCATAGATTGAAATTCTCCACACTATTGACTGTCATTTGGCTATTTTCTCACTGATTTTAACACTGGAACTCTAACATGCCATGGCTTTCAACAGCACAGTTTCACTATAAACAACCCATATTTGCTCCCTTAAAGTTTTCCTTAACACTCAGCTGAATTAAAGTGCTTAAACTTTTTTTAAATATATTATAGTTAAAGAATAAATAGCCTAAACCATTTTCCCCAGTAGAACGTCATTGTTTTAGTTACATTAAAGTACACGTGGCTTCATATCAAGTTTACACACTAAGAAGGAATAGTATCTGTCTCTCCCGTGGGGAAAAAACTCTACTCATGATCCACAGTTCAGTATGCGACTCTGCCTCTAGGTGGAGCTCTGATTTCTTTCTGTGCCACTCAAAACACCAAAGGAAGACAAATAACCAGCATGAGAGAAAAATGAAGACTAATTCACAAAACTATTAATGAGTTGTATTCCTATAGCTGAAACATTGCCATACTGAAAATCCATTTAAATAAGACTTTACTTTTTGTTTTGTGAAGCCTGGTGACAAGAATATCTTAGCAATATCTCACTACTCCACACACAAATTTATCCTGAAAAACATGTTAAAATTTTAGGAAAATGAATATAAGTAAAATATATATCTTAAATTTAAGATCGACTATTCTATCAAATGTTGAGCTGTTCATGTCGTTTATATAAATATTAAACTTGATGACTAACAATTTCAGTTTTATGTAACTATTATAACTATGTATCACTAATATTTGTGTGTGTGTGAAACCAGCACAGATTAAAAAGAAATATGCTTTCATCTGTTTTAACAACACAAAATAAATCAGTGTACTACGGCATTGGCATTCTGTGAGTTGTCAAAAATTACAACTGAGTTATTGACGAAAATCATCAAATGAAAGTCAGATAACCTTTGTTGTCATCATAACATATAAAGTTGGTGCCTTTTAGCTCATGGCATAATTGTTTGTCTACATCAATCCCCTGGTGGTAAGTTGATGCTTATGTTATCTCTAGCCCTTTCATATTGATACAGACTCCAAAAAGTCTGACCACAGATTTTCTTCTAATACATCCAATTAAAACAAGAGCTGAGAGAAGGTGGTAACAGTGGTGCTTACTAAGTACCCATGTGTAAAAGTCAGAAAAAAAAATAATTCTGGGAAACTCCTGAACCCAATGATAAGGGTGGTAAATAATAAAATAAGCAGAACAGAATGTTCAAAGGGTTTAGGAAAATGATGTTAGTGAGTCTTTAAATATCATATCCTGTTCCATATGATAAGTGCGATATAACTTTTATAGAAAATACATGGAAAATTGTGGCAGAAATTCTTAATCTCAATTCAGAGTTTCTAACTTGCTTTTGATCCTTTAGTTTCTGGATAAAACACACACACACACACACACACACACACACACACACACACACTTTATATTTACAACAAACCTTAAACATAAGAATAAGGCAGATATCTACCCTGTATACTATCAGAATATATTTTCTTATCAATAACTACAAGCTATTACAGTGTCATCTGGGCTGCTCTTAACTTCATTTGGCCTGCTCTTTGGGCCATGTTCTAAGGACTCCTCTAACCCATGGTGGCTTCTCTCTCCACCTCACCTTCTACTCTCCTCATTGTTTGCCTCTGACTCTAAGCCCTGGAATCCTAAACCCCACCTATGTCTCTTCTGCCCAACTATTGGCTCTTGGCCTCTTTATTTACCAATCAGTGGTAATCTGGGAGCAGGATCACATAGCTTGTATCTATATCCCAAGTCCTGGTCTTAGGGGCCTACACTTAGCATTACAATAGACAACAAAACCAAATAGGTGAAAATTTTGGATTCTTTGGAAAGTCAGTTGGATGGTGTTTTGCTGGGTCAAGCAAACAGGTAAAGAAAGGTTTAGCTGAGTGAGACACAGGTGAAAGGATGTTCTGCTAAGGAGAGCACAGGAAAGGACACATTAAGGTTTCTCTGGGAAATGCACGTATTGGTCTGTCTTACGTTGCATAGCTGAGCTGCATTTGTTGGGAAACCTGGGGTATACTGCAGTTTCGTGCCACTTCTTCAGACTCGGACTGATTGGCAGAGTGATGTCAGCAGAGAAACACACAAAGACAAGACATGTGCAGAGTAGGCAAGACCTGTGGGGACACATGATGTTTGGAGGGTATGAATAGGACTCTGTAGAGAGTTCTGGATGCTAAGCACGCCTTGCTTATAGAGCTGGGCGATGCTTGTTGGTCTCTTCTCTTCTCTGATCTTGGCCTCCCTGATGAGGCACAGCAATAAACCTGGAATCCCTCTGTGTCCTTCCTCCTGCTAATGTGTGCCTAGGCTGAGGCCTGGTTGTCTGTCCTAGGTAGTGCCACCACTCCTGATTCCCGTTTGCTATCCGACTCTACTGAACTGGACAGCCGGTGTATCGATGAAGTGTTTCCAAGTGGATTGAGCTGCTGCTACTGCTGGTTGCTAACCTGTGAACTGAACTTTGGCTTCCCAGACCAACCAAATAATATTTGTTCCAAAGAACCTTTCTAAGAAGGTCCACTTCCCCATATCCTTTCTTTGTCACTACCTCTGGTGGGTAGTGGGCTACACAGTAGATTAAAGCATTTAAGTATCATCATTAAATATGAGGTTGGAAAAAGTAAACAACCAAACATCAACAGAAAATGCTAAGACCTTTGATAGGTTAAGGACAAAACGGAAATCTCTATAGAAAAGTTAGAGGAGAATAGAGGGTAGGGAAGCAATCAAGGGCTGGGTGAAATGGGGAAGTCTCATTATTTTTCACACCAATCTGTCATCATCAGGCTGGAGCTAAGTCTGTTGTATCACGCACACTGCTACTGAAGACTCAGAGGAACGAGTATAAATCCTACCCATCAAGCACTCTTAAAGGTTATGGCTTAAAACTGAGGGAGAAAGATATGCCTTGGGGGTAGGAGGAAAGATGCTATGTGATTTATTCACAAGCAAAATGGAAGAGAAATAGCCTTACATAATAGCCATATAGGAATGCTTACATACTGTGGTCTGTATTCTATACAAATATAAATACAGTGTGTCAGCCTTTCCAGACAGATTGAAATGAAACCCTGGATGTTTGCTTTTTCATACAGTCCTGAAAAATATAACTTCAGATCCTGAAACTCAAGACAGACAAGACTATAACATGCACGGAGGGAGGTGGCCAGGAAGTCCTGACTTTAACTGAGGTATTACTGGCAATTGATGGCTGGTGAGAGAAGAAAGGGAGGTTCCGTTCATGCTGTCACTCCTGACAGGGTCACCAAGCCTCACACCAAGAATGTCGGAGGAGTATAAATTGGGATAAATGAGTTTTGATCAGGGCAGGTAGGGGAGTTGTGTGTTTGTGTCTGTGTTTGTGTATGGGGGTGCGTGGGGGTTAACCTCAGAAGAGTTGACAGATGGGAGTTCAATATGATCAAACTCCTGTGGGTGAATTGTGTTTCTACTGCTATGTATGTATCCATTTCCATTCTATCAGAATATTCTTAAACTTTTTATAGCTTTGTTTTTAGCACATAGGTATGTGGGACTGGGATGACTGGTCTTTATCTTTGTAGAGGAATCAAGCAATACAGATCTAAAGAGTAAGAGTTTTTGCTCCTTATGGAAATTTCCTTTGAACTGAGGTTTGCATTTGCTGCTAATAATATACACAATTCTGTTTTTCCTGAATAATACACACTATTCTTTTCCATTATTTTATTTTTGCTGTATAATTATACTTGAAATATTTTCTTTTTAGCATAGAGACAGCTTTTGTAATTTTAAAAAATCTATTTATGTTTTGTGTAATTGTAGTTATGCCAGAG